>NC_045804.1:40068105-40371135 GCF_009873245.2 Balaenoptera musculus | reverse complement strand
TATGTGCTAGATATCTTCATAATTGATAATCTTCATAACATACAAATTAATGTATTCTTTCTAGCAATCTCAGAATTCCCATTTTTTTAGTATCCTCATTTTACAGAGGAGGAAACCGAGGCACACAGCTAGCATGCAGTGAAGCCATGATTCACTTACAAGCCAGCTCCAAAGCTCAAACCTTTAACCACCTTAAAAATATGAACAGATCCTGGGGAAAAAGAAGTCCAGGAGATAAAGTGATGAGTCTTAGAATACCTGGGGCTTTAGAAAAAATTCCAGAGTTAATAGAAATCTCCAAAATTTGGTAAAGTTTGCAAAAGCCGAGTGCCATGCCATTGATATATAATTCTATTATTTGATTGATATGCAGTTATATTAATTGATAGTCAGTTGTCATCATGGCCTATGGTGAGCTCTTCTTCCCTTTCATGGAAACTTACTTCCAAATTTATCATTTATGCCAAAGGGCAAACAGACTCACGCTCCATCATTTTGCTATACAACTGACATCACCAGAATGCTTTTATACTGTTGAGTGAAGGATGCACATATAAATTTAAATGCAGCATGGAACTTTGAGATATGCAGTGAATAGAAAATAGAGGGGCCCTGAATGAATGAGTGAATATGGGGCAGTGGGAAGAACATACATTCAGGAGACAGACTGTGGTTCTGCCACTGAGTAGTTGTACAACCTTGAGCTGTTCATTTCACCCCTAAGTCTCAGTTTTCTGAGCTGAGAAATGGGGATAATGCAGCCTCATTTGCCTGCTGGGATAATGGAGTGAACATATTTTAAGTGTTGGCTACATAGGGGCCCTTTCATGTTAGAACCTTTCCTTCCACATTCATCTTTCTCACGAGATTTATACATATGATTAAAACAACCTCATATATCCAGTATATAAGATAAGGGACTTCCCTGGCGGTCCAGTGGTAAAGAATCCGCCTTACAATGCAGGGGACACGGGTTCGATCCCTGGTCAGGGAACTAAGATCCCACATGCCACGGGGCAACTAAGCCCACACACCACAACTAGAGAGAAGCCCTCGCACCGCAATGAAAGATCCCGCGTGCCTCAACGAAGATCCTGTATGCTGCAACTAAGACCCGACACAGCCAAAAATAAATAAAAGAAAGAAATAAATCTTTAAAAAATAAAATAAGTCAATATCTTATCAAATGTTGTGACAAGGGATTGGAAACTCTGATGAAATGTTTGTAAATATCTGAATAGAAGGTTGTAAGGATGAGGCTGGAGCCCCCGTCTCCAACCTTGCCAAAGCTCCTATCAGTATACAGCTGTGATGGGCTTTTTCTTCCTTTCCTGACTTTTGAATTGGTGGGGGACTCTGGAGAATTCATGCAAAGTCCACCGCTATTGTTTTTCTGAGTGACAGACAAAATGTCTGTCTAAGATTCCAAAAGCCAGAGGTGACAGACAGGCACACTGGGCATAAACAAAATGACAAAGTGCAAAGTCAAAAGAGCATTTAAGAAAACCTCCATATCTGGGCAAAATGAGCACAAGATGTCAGAGAAGCTCTGGCCTTGGGCCCCTTCTCCTGGGCCAAACAGGGCGCAGGTTCTGGAAGTCAGAGCCTCCCTGATGGCCTCCATGGATGGCGACTCAGCAGATGTTAACAGTAAACACGGGCCATGGGGCCAGCGCCTAAGCTTGGCTGGAGTACTCGTCCTGTCTCTACCCATGTCTACTTGCTTCACCTGCCCAGTCCTGCTGGGGGTTGACCTGATGAGCTCTTTCCCCTTCCCAAGGGCGCATCCCCCGTTGTGGTGGCCTCACTGAGAGTTCTGACGGCCTCCAGCCTTGTTCTGTTGAAGCTCGTGCGTAGAGAGTGGGACCCATGACGATGAATGAGTTAGTTCTAAATTCAGCAGGTAAATGAAAGACGTGTCTGGGGCCAACCCACCGTAATGAGTATTTTTCAGTCACTTTAACTGACATTTCCAATCTGACTCCTTTCAAAGCAGGATGTTTTCTGTTAAACACACATGGGTACCCACCCACCCACACACCACCACTGTCTATTTCTTTCACTGCCTACACCTGTGAGCAGCTGGGATTCCCGGTAGCAACTTGTAGGATCCACGGTTTCCTCTGTCCAAGGCCGAGCCCTGAGCACCACGAAAGTATATTTTTTCAAACCTACCAATGGCATCTCCTCTCGCCCCAGGAAAGCCTTCCCAGGGGCTGAGGGAAGAGTCCCCACTACCACCAAGCGCGTCTAAACCCAGGCACCTAGAGGATTTGGAACCAGCTTCGATGAACTTTTCACAACCCCTCCCAGAAACAGAGACCCCTGGGATGCACCTGGTGGGGCAGAAAGAAGAGCGTCAAAGCAGAAAGGTTTTCATTAGCTTCAGGCTCTACTGTTGCCATGGGTTCTGGGGAAAATCTACCTGCTCTCCCTGAGCCTCAGTTTTCTCATCTACTAAGTGGGGAGAGTTACCCTGCCTTATCCATCTGGCCCAGTTCAGCATCCAGCTCTCTGTGACAAGGTTACCATCTAGTATGAGTAAGTCCTGGGTCAATGGGATTGTGAACAGGCTATATCATCAACACTTTCCATTCCCTGGCCTGACGCTCCATTTTTGACCTCTTCCTGGAACCCTCGGCTCCTGGTCTCCACCGTGGCCGGGCACACACAAACCTCAGGCTTGAGACTGGTCTTGTTCCCTGGGTACACTCCCCCTTCCTCTCTACTCTAGACAGCGTCTAGGGTCTACCGTGCCCTCAGTTTGCAACGGTAAACCGGACACAGCCTGCTCTCCTCGTGAATTTATCAGCCAAAATTCCTTAATTGACCCACCTTCCCGGGTGCCAGGGGCAGAGAGGAAAATGAGATGGTCCATGCTCTTGAGGACCCTAGAGGGTGAGGCAGATGAGCCAACAGACACGGATGAAGCCCTGAGATGCGTGTCAGTGTCAAGGAAAGCACAGGGATGGGAGCCCAGAGGAGGGTGGTCTGGGAGGCTTCGAGCAAGAGTCTTTAGACAAAAGGGATTTGTGGGGAAGGAAAGTTGGAGAAGCATTCTAGGCAGGAGATGCAAATGCACATACGTGGGGACAGAGGGGCTCACTCCGTATGCCTTATGATGTGTGTGTGTTGTCCGCACTTGACAGAAGAGAGGACTGGACTCTGGGAGGTGAAGACTTCCTTGGCCTCCCAGCCAGCAGATGCAGCCAGAGTTCCTTCCAGGACCCACTCCGCCTTTCCAAGAAGAAGGGGGTCAGCACTGCTCAGGGCATACTTGCTAAAGTAAAGCGGAAGTCACTACCGCCTTTGCCAGAAAGTCCATTAGATTGGGGATCCGATGAGCTGGCTGTAGGAGCCCTTTCTAAAGAGGTCAAGAATGGATTATTGCTAGAAGCAAAATAAGCCTGTAGCACCATGGGGTTTACATTGTATCCCCAGCGATCAAAAAGTGCCAACTAAGGGACAACCAACTCGGGTTACCCGGTGGGGAGAGGGTCTCCTATTTTTTCCCTCTTACACATTCAGCTTCCTCTTCCTCACTGTCCTCTCAGTAAGGCACTAGCCACTCCTCGGGAGAGGCAGTAACATCAGCTCCTGTTTCCATGTGAATGAGGGGTGTTAGAACCTGAAAGCTACCGAGGCCGGCACTGAGGTACCATCCCCTCCCGGCCTCAAAGCGGGCTTTAGAAGCTCTGATGTTCTCAGGGATTTCTCACTAATCTTTTTATCTGGATATTTATACAACATTCTGCAGAGCCGACCTGCCTCATGCTTTTATTAAAGAGAAGAAATAACAACGTGGGCATTTCAAGTACACAGTCATTTCCAATTCCCCCTCCTCAGGGCATTCCAGGCAGCAGCTGGGTGGTGCAAGTGAGGGATGCAGAGAGCCTGGGAAGGGGGGGCAGGCTCTAGTCCCGGGTCCATGGCGTTATCGGGCACGACACTCAGCTTGGGGGCTCCACAAGGCAAAATAGGAAAGCACAGGAAGGGGTGGGGGGGGAATAATATTTGTTAAGGACATTCTAGGCACGTTATCCATTTCACCCACGGGGCAGATAGACATCGTTCTGATTCTGCAGCTAAGGAAACTAGGCATCAGGAGACGCTAACTCCTCTGCCAAAATAATGCATCTCGGAAGATCTGCTTACTGGTTGATGCCTGGATGATTTCTGCATTCATATTTCTGAAAATTGGCCTCATTTTTATAACTAGTTTGTGTTAAAGTCAGGGGTAGACCTTGATCCCTCACTCTTCTACATCAGTGAATACATGTGCCCATTCATTAGTGCCCTCATTCACAAACTTGTACCCGGGACGACTCTGGGCTGGATCCAGGAGCTCTGTGGTGAGACCTGGGATTCAGAGGCAGAAGAGGAGCATCTGTGAGCGACCCGCTGTCCACCTAAGTGGACATGCCTGGCACCCAGCGCTCTACTCACAGTCTCAACTGACCCTCACATGGTCCTAGGAGGCACAGATCATTATCACGCCCACTTTGCAGTTGATGTCGAGGAATCAGAGATGCCTTGTAACTTGCTCAAGGTCACATGTCAGTAAATGCTCAAACCAAGATCCAAGACCCGGTCTGTCTGACACCAAAGTCTGTTTTCTTAAAACCCATGCTATGTGCCTCCCCGATTCAAGGACGGATAAGAGTCACGGAAGGCTTCCCTGAGGAGGTGATCTGAGCTGAGTGTGGAAGGTTGATTCAGAGTCAACCAAGGGAAGAAAGAGGAACGTCAGACGTTCTGTAAGATTGCACCGGAGGCTGGAGAAGGGGAATAGAAATCTCTGAGTCTGGAGAAGGAAGCAGGACTCAGGCAAAGAAAAATGTTTCATGTGAAAAAGAGACTGGAGTGTATCTCAAAGGCAGTAGGGAGCCAAGAGGACTTCATTCAAAGAGGGAGCTGATCTGATTTGCATTTTAGGAAGGCCACTCTTGCTGCAGTGGGGATTGGATGGAGGTAAGGTTGAAGGCAGAGAACTCAGCGGATGCTGTTACAGTTCTGAGCAATTACAAGACAGAGACAGCAGGGACACAAAGTATGTTTTGAATTCTGACATGTTGCAGATGTGTTGTTTCTTGCAAGAAACACATCCTGAAAGGTAGTCCTGGCCTTACCGCAGTTTAGAGTCTAACTGTGCCTACCATTCCCCCATTATTACTCCCCCTGGTGCTCCAAATGAGCAGGAATTACGGCACACTGGGGCTTGGGAATCAGTGTTGAGGTTGGGGAGGAGTGGCAGGGAAGCAAGGTAGGCAGACAAACGCACCTGTGTCGTAGCCATTTCATCTCATTAAACTGTATGTTCATGAGAACTTCCGTGCATCGATCAAATATAAAATAAAGTGAAATAAAGATTGAAACGCTATGACCTGGACCAAAGTATCTTGTGCTCCATCCCCTATCTGCTCTCATTTCCCCAACACCCAGAAAGACAGTTAATGGATACCATTTTTTCTGTATTTAGTTCTTCTCGCATAAATTTCCTTAAGCCCCTGGCAGCAATTACCACTTGTCTGCTAGCGTGTACCCGCTGATGACAAAGAGAGTGAACAACAGCAAATAGATATTAAGGGGAGAACTTGAAAACCGTTGATCTGCTTAGTCTGACAGCCTGTTGTTGGGTTTTGTCTTCGGGGGGGTTTGTTCGCCGGCATGTTTCCTTTGGGTTGTGACTGGAGAGCACACATATAATAGAGTCATATTTTCTGCTGGTAAAATTGTTGCTGGTTCTCTTGACAGAATGGAATCTATCAAAAGTTGCAGGCGCTCTGCATTGGGCCCCCAGGCATCCAGAGATGCCGTTGCCAGAATGAGTCTGAGTTTGCTGTTTGGGTCATTGGATCACATTATTTCCTGGCACTTGGGGCATGCAGCATCTCGGTGCCATTACCTGAGCCCAGGTATCCAATCCCAGCAAAGTGACTTGGACCTGGCCATTCCAGCCCATTAACCTATGGGCAGGGTTGGGAAAACCACACCCAGCACAAGTCAGCTCCGGGGGTCTGGATGGATGGGCAGAGGATGCCATGGAAAGATCCCTGGTGGAGGAGTTAAGAGATGCGGTCTGTTGCTACCAAGTGACCTTGGACCTCATTTTCCGCATCTCTAAAAGGTAGAGGTTGCAAAAGGGGCACAGAGAACCAAATGATTTCAAAGTTCTCTTCCAGAAATTGAGGGTGTTGGGAGGAACCGCCTCCCGTGGGAAGGGACAAGCAGTCACTGTGGTCCCTAGTGGCCAAGGAGGACTCCCTCCTGCACTGGGGCTGACATGACAGAGACGATGATGCTGGAGCAACCCTGGGAGGAGAAGCTGAAGGGGGGTCAGCTCTACTGACAGGGCATCCAGCGTGAAAGTGAAGGAAGCTTCCTGTCTAATTCAGTGCCCAGTTTTCAAAAAACAGAAACAGCAACAACAACAAAAAGAAAGGTATCACTAATCCCTGTGCCTCTTATTCTAGAAGATGCAGACTGAGGGTATGTTTAAAGATCTCAATCAGGGTTCTCAATCTCAGTACTACTGACTGTTTGGACTGGACACTTCTTTGCTGTGGGGCTGTCCTACACCTTGTAGGATGTTTAGCAGCAACCCTGGCTTCTATCCAGTAGATGCCAATATCTCCCCAAGTTGTGACAACCAAAAATGTTTCCAGACATTGCCATATGTCCCCTGGGGGAGCAAAACTACCCACAGTTGAGAACTACTTTTCTAAATGGATGATCAGCCTCTTAGGAACCTCGGTTTGTTCATCTCCCAAATGGGATAACAACCGATCAGCTCAGTTCAGAGTAAGCGTGGGAAATTGAAAAGAGCTCCTCAGTGAGAAGTCTTGCTGCTGTTCCCGTGGCTGAAGTGAGAGTGTCCACCTCCAGGGGTCAGATGAGAGACACCGTCCAGCAACCAGTCGCCCGCCCTTGCACTGGTTCACACGCCAAGCACGTGATCTGCAGTTCCCAGTGCCCCCAGCCTGCATCAGTGACTCAGGCCTGCCCTGCGCCACTTGGACCAAATCATCCCCAGCTTCTCTTCTGAGTGTCAGACAGAGAAAGGATGCGAGTCAGCCAGCTGGCTGTGCTAACAGAGAAAGGAGCCCTGCTTCCATCCATCAAGCGTGGCTGTTTTTAATAAGGAAAACAGGGAGAGCTCATCTTCTCTCTGGGAGAGCAATGCGGCCCTTTGCCAAAGCAGTTCAGTTCTTCTAGAATCTTCTAGAGACATGAAGCCCTAGAAATCAGTGGTGCAGGAGTTTTTCTTTGTGTCTTTATCACTGATCACTGTGGACTGTGGTCACGGGTCGGGGGAAGAAGATCTACAGGGTTGGGAGGGGAGACGTAGCTGTTTGCTTAACCTCTACTGGCCTCAGAATGACCTATGCCCCCACTTCCTGTTGGGGATCAGAGGCCGTTGACCACCTAACGTAAGTGGGGCAAGGATGGCAGAAGGGAGCTGGTGTCTGAGTGCCAACTATGTGAAGGCACGGTGCTGGATTTTATATGTGTTATCTCAATCCACAAGCAAGTCCAATGCACATTAATAATTTTGATTTTACAGCCTCGGAATCGAAATACAGAGAGGTTGAGTGACTTGCCCGGGAAGCCTGGGGAGTCAGCATGCACACGCGGGGCTGTCTGACTACAGAGCCAAGTTCCTTTCCCTATACCTGCTGCCTTCTGATAAGGACACTGTTCCTCCAAAGAGGAGAAACAACTTCCCCGAATTCACACAGTTCTTCAGTAGCCTCTTCTGAGGGGCTCACACTACAAAGTCAGTTGTCTTTATCACTGGTTGAGGTGCACAGTGTGGCATTTACTGGTGCAGGTGTGTGTTCTGTGGGCATCCCTGCATGTGTGCAGCTGTGTGCACGTGCACACCCAGGAGTACGCTGTGCGGTGATGTAATTCTGGGCTGTGCATATGTGTTGAACGCGCATGCTCGGGGCATGTGCACATTTGAGCGTCTCTGTTCCGTTGAGGACAGCGGAACACAGGGTCTGAGAATCGCGCCCCAGGACTCCACGGCGCAAGGGTCAGCGGGGTGGGGGATGTGATCTCTCTAGAGGAGAAGCTGCAGAATGAGCAGAGTTGCTGCACACGCTGCCCAGATGTGCCAACCTGCGGACACTTGGGCAGGTGTCCCGTGTGGACGGTCCTAATGATGTGTGTGCTCAGCTGAGTCAGCTGGGGCTGAGATCTGGGCACCTCTGTCACACGAATGGCCAGCTCCCATTCGTCATCGGCCTGGGATGAGCTTTCCCCTTATGGGCTTGTCCTCCCCTGTGCGTGTGTGTTAGCTGAGGGTTGTCACTGTTCGGAAAGGTCTGTGTGTCTCCAGGGCCGGGGCTGGGCTGCCCCTCCTCCACTTCCCTCTGGTTGCTGATCGTGAACAAAAGCAGGAGGAACCTCTGACTCAGGCGCCTGCGGGGAAGACAGTCGAGTTAGGCAACTAGATAAACAACTAGTGGTTCTCCTCTAAGATGGAAGAGGGGGGCGTGGAAGGGGATGCAGGCAACAGAAAGTCTGGCCAAAGGAGAGGTGTTTGTAAATAACCAAGTGGGCAAGGCAAGGAGCTTGGGAAGGTAGATGGGATGACAGGAATGGGGAGGGATGCATGGTCTGAGATCCCCCCTGCATACGTGAGCATAACTTGGTCCTTGTTATAGTAGGGAAAGAGCTGAGAGTTAGCCAACCCCAGGCCGGAGACCCTTATCTGTTCCCATATGGCTGTGTGACCTGGGGTTAGTCATTTACTCTCTCTGGGCTTTAGAGTTCTGACTCTGCTTCTGCTATGGTACATGGAATGACCTGGAACCAAGCCAGGACTTAGCAAGTGCTCGATCAAGGTCAGCATCCTGGACGGCAAAGCGCTTCCAGCTCCTCAGGCTTACAACCAAGGGTCTAGTGAGTGTCAAGGACAGTTCAGGTAACACCTGCGGGAGTACCGAGTCCTGGGGGTTCTCTGAGCTCTGGTCCTCAGCAGAATTCCCACAGGCAGGTGGGTAGACGTAGGGCAACCCTCCTCCCTGGGCTGGCCTCCACCCCCATGTCCACACTTCTCCCTCATTTTAGGCCACCTACTCAGAGGAGGACACTGGCCCACATGCTTTGCATGTGTTAATTTGTGCAACTAAGCAACCGACCTACAAGGGAGAGACAGTAAACCTCACTCTACAGATGAGGGACCCACACCTGTACTGGGAAACGAGTAGCACCTGGGATAACAATCCCGCCACAGCAAGGCCCCCTCTCTATACCCCTCTGTGCGGCCGCCCTGCAGAGTCCAGCCTGCTGGTTACAGAGAAATGGTTAATGAAGGGCTCTGCACTGTAAACCCAGGAGCAATTCCCTCTGCGCTGTCAACTACAGATATGAATTTTGTTTAGTTCAAAGACCTCATTAACGCCGGGGTTAGCGGAAGCAGCTTCGCAGCTGATTCATCTTCAGGAATCAAAGACAGCCTGAGCCCCCTGGGCAGCCAGGGGCCGGGTGGCTCGGCGGGGCATCTCTGCTGCTCTCTTATCTCCCAGGTGCTCTACAGCCAGCGCCAGGGCCACAGTTGCCTTTCCCGGGGGTTGGATCATGGAAGAGAATGAGGAAGAACGCTGTCCCTGAGACCTTTGGGTTCCCTCTGGGAATCTCCAGGGACAACATGCATTTGTGTTGGCCTCACCCAGGGCCTAACTTCTAGACCAGTATAGACGGGTTGTTGAAGGTAGTGGCAACCACTGCCCCACGCTGGACACAAGGAAGGGGGTGCACGCTGTGGTCGCAGAGAGACCCAGTCCTGTCACTAACTCAGTGTGTGTGACCTTTGAGCCCCTGCTCAGTCACATGAACGAACTGATTCAGAAGTTCATCGAGGTCCCTTCCAGCTCCGATACTGACATGGCCCAGACTGTCCAGGAGCTGAAACTGTCATGAGGAGGATAAAACATATTCATTCATGGAATTTGCTTTCATTAAGCGTCACTCACTGTGCCAGGTTTTAGGAATGCAGGGGCGGCTGTGTCCATATGCCTAAATACCCCTAGTAATTTTAAACAGCATGAGATGAGAAGCAAAAACTAATAATAATAATAATGGTGTGCTATGTTATGTGAATTTCACCTCAATACAAGAAGTAATAATGGTGAATGACTTGCCCCAGATCAAAAAGGTACAAAGGGGGTTCTCCAGGTCTAGAAGCTGTGGCTTTAATTCCTAGTTCTGCCTGCAGCCCAATACGATCTAGCCCAATGTTCAGCGCTTGGTAGGCTGAACAAAGATGTCTTGAAAGAAGGAGGGAAAGAAAGGAGCTGATGAGGGGAAAGGGAAGGGTCGAGGGAAGACAGGTCAGAAAAGAGGTAGGGGTATCACTGTCTTCTATTACAATAAGAAACTGAAGTTCGGTCAAGAGGTTAAGTAGCTCACCCGTACCACACTGGGAGCAACTGACAGATCTGAAGTGTAGAACAAGGTCCCTGTTGACTGGGGCTACTAGGAAAGACCTTATGAAGGCAGAGTGAGTAAGAAGGTGATGGTTGGCATTCAGCAAGTCAAAAAAAGCACAGTTGGCAAGGAGAGGGGCAAGGTGACCCGAGGATAAGGTAGGGGGTGGTTTTTCTTATATATTTTCCTTACATAGCATCATAGAGACTTGGGGACAGCAGCTTGGGATAATGGCATTAGGATCCTGGCTCTGCCACCTGCCAGCTGGGGGGCTCTCAGGAAGGCTAAGCCCTGGTTTCCTCATTTTTGACATGGACATTATGGTACCTACATTCTAGGTTTTTCTAAGGATGAAATGAGATAAGGCATAATTCCTGCTCAATAAACATGAGCCCTTTCTCTTTCTTCTCTGCAAGCAGAGAGGATGGGGAAGAGAAGGGTGGGCTAATCAGAATTCTTGAGCTTGGGGAATAAAGTCACACAGGATAAGCACTGCCTTTGTTTCTGGGGCTGATGATCCCCTCTTTGGGGCAGAGTCGGTGACCATCTATGCAGTCAGATTCAAGGGGTCTAATGCCCCTCCTTCCTGGGGGGCATATTCCCTACCCAGAAATGGGAATGAAATGCTGAAAGTATTAAAAAGCTTGGGCTGAGCAATCCTGCATGTGAGCACTTCTTTCCGATGGTAAACTTTTCTATATTGTATACAATATGGAAATTGCTTACTTCTCTCTAAGAAGCTAGACTATGGGTTGAGTAATTCTCCAACTAGAAGGAATTGGCAGCTAATACCAGAATGGTGTAACCATAGCAGAGCCTTCTAAGACATCTGGCTATACTTAGGTTTTTATTTCGTTTTGTTTCCATAGCAGGAGTTCATTCTTTCAGGAAATACTTTTTGCTGCCATTATGAAGTTCAAAGTTAGTCTGTCCTGTATACAGGTACATGCCTGGTGAGGGAGACCCCAGATGACCATTTATTCTGTCAGCAGAAATGATTGTGTCCCAATGACATTCCCCACACTGCCTTGGACAGGGGAGGTACAAGCATGAGCAATTAAGGTGGGGTCCCTATCCTCAGGGGTTTACAGCCTCGGTCACCGAGGATCCAGGGCCCACATTCATGTACTATCAGTGGAAGTCTGAACTAGCAGCATCTTTTTGAAGTGCATCTGTCCGTGTGTATCCAAAGTCTGCAAACTATTCATTCCTTTGTGCCACAAAGGAATGAATAGTTTGCAGACTTTGGATACACACGGACAGGTGCACTTCCTTTGTGCCAATAATTCATCTATGCCGAGAAAATCATCTGAGATATTTTTTAAAAAGGTCCAAAAACCCCTGTATGTACAAAGGTGGGTATTTTTACATTAGACTTAACAGCATAAAGTTGAAAACAATCTTAATGTCCAATAATAGGGAGTGTTTAAGTAACTTAGGGTATACTCACTTTATGGGATGGAAGGGAGACATCAAAAAGACAAAGTTTCCAGAAACATGGGATCTGTTTAGGGCCCAATATTAAATGAAAAATGGAGGTTTCAAAATTGTTTGTGCAGTAACATCACAGTTATGGAATATTTTTTTCAGATTGATTATGTGTTTTACAGCTTTTGAAGCATATGGTTTCGCATGCATTACTTAATTTTGAGATTCATGGCAGCCCTTTCATAGAAGCAGTCCAGAGTTGATTATTCCCATTCTAAACGTGAGCAGACTGAGGTTTGTTAAGGCTTATGCGTCTAATAGCAAGAATTTCACTTGCATTAGAAATGCAGAGAGTACAGGAGAATCATTATGAAAACTTTATAAAACACATTGCCTTTTCTTTAGGCAAGAACTCTGAGCAGCATGCCTCTTCCCTTCCCATCCTCTCTTCCTGCTAGAGGAGGGTTAAGAGGGCTACCACTGATTGGGTGAAAGTAATAAGTTTCCACACTTGTCTTGTCTGCCTCCACTACCGCTTAGCTCCGTAGCAAGTTCTGTGCTTTCACTCAGGCACTGCTGTGACCAGAAATGGTTTCTTGCTACAATATATGAAATATTCCTGCACAGGGACCCTCAGTGATAACTGCCTCTGACTCAGCCTCAAGGACAAAAGCAATCAGGGGCAGGTGCAGACAGTGGTATAAACAAGGTGGCATTTAACTCTTTGTACACGCAGCCCCTCTCTACCTCTCAGGTCTCTCCTGCATTGGCCGGCTCCTTAAGCTCTATGCCTGAGTTGTACCGCCCTCTTCCTTGCTCAAGGACGTGTGACTTATATCACACGTCCCACCTCTTCAGCCCTTCCTCAAGCTTTCTTTCTGCCCAGTATCTCATTTCTGTGATCTTTCCCTTGAAAGAAGCCCCTCCCTTCAAGGTCAGCAAAGGTGAAGCCTCTTCTATGGCAGTGTCAGTTGCTCCATCCTCAGCGTTCTCCGGACACTGTGTGACATCCTCTCTTAATATTTGGAGCACACTGTATTCTGGTTTAGTTTTGTATTTCAGTGTTTCCCACAAGACTATGAACGCTCAGGACCAGAGAATTCCACTTCATCCTTACAAAGGCATCTCAGATATGCCTTTTTAATCCCAATCTTATAGATAAGACATAGGTGAAAATATGTATTTAGGGTAAAATAGCTAGTAAGTGGCAGGCCAATATTTGAACTCAGATCGACTTAGGTGTCCCCAGATCTTCCCGTAATACCCAGCCAGGCCTTCCATAGCTGAATGAATGAATGAATGAATGAATGAATGAATGAGTTAGTGACTAATCAAAGATATTTCTTAACAGCATCCCCTCCCTGGGCACCCATGTCCACAGGTTGTCAGAACTCAGAGAAGAGGCCTGGCAGAAATGGACTCAACATCAACTTCCAGAGTCTGTAATGGGTCTCTGCTACAGTCTGTTCTCCCGTGATAGAACCAGAAAGAACTTTCAAGATTATCAAGGTCACTGTTCTTTTTTACATTATCCTGTAATCAGGCGCTGATTTCCTTCTCAGCTCTCTTTCAGTCCTTCTGGTATTGTCTAAGGAGAAAGCCTCAAAGTGGTATTAATATGCCTCTTACAAGTCTCTAAACATTTGCTAATTTTCCTTTTTAACAAAGAGAGAGCAAGAATTGGGCACAGAGCCTTGGCAGAAAACTTTTAGCTACAAGCTAGCAGCGCTGTTTTGTTTTCATTATAGTTATTTTTACAGTTACCTTCTATTTATGGTGAATGATAATATTTTACCATTCATAGAGTGATTTAAAGTTCCCATTATAAATACACACGTTGAAGGGTGAAAAGAGTCGATTTAAGGAAAAATATTGTATAACAAATAGTATAGGAGGCATGCGGATACAGAACAAATCATGAAAGTTTGGAAAGAACCCAACGTTCGGGAAATGCTAGTTAAGTCCAACTACTTATTTTACAAGTAGAACAGAGGCCCAGAAAGGGCAAGTGGTTTGCCAGAGATCACCCAGCCAGCTCCTGGTTCAGTTTTCCCCACTTCCCTCTGCCAGGCATATCTCTCTAAAAGCTCTTTCTATATTTATGTTGTGACTATTAAAGACGCTTCTGATGGTAAGGGGCATGGGGGTTGGGGATTGGTCAGGGGGCGCTATGCTCTAGATCCCCCAGCAGTGAGCAGGCACCCCATGCTCTGGGCGGGGTCAGCAGGGCGGCAGGCATCTTTGCGGCATCACTGGTCACTCAGGGACTGAGCAGAACACAGGGAGGAACAAACCATTAGGAGCTTACAATGCAGAGGAGCAATCAGAGATTACGAAACACAGCGTTAATAAAGACCACAAAGATATACCTAAGAGAGGAAAATGAGTCTCTCTGTCTCTGTAAATAAATCCAAGGCTTGCAAATAAAAACACGCCAGAAAAGCCAACTGCAAATGTACTCCTAGAAAAGGAGACCAGATGTCCCTGGAATCTTTTTAATTAAATTGTGAGTCAACTGCAAGCCAGAGGGTGGGGGGCTGAGGGGAGTGGAATTTTGCTTTCTAAGACTGCCAGATGCAAAGTCCAATTTCCAGGATCATATATCCAGGGTGGAGGAGGCTTTCCAAAATTTAATTACATATTGCCTAGCAACTGAGGAGATGAACAGGAGTAAAGTTGGGGGACCTGGAGGGATGCATCAAAGCTGTTGATGCCCCAGGTTGGAGAACGCACATCGACACCAGGCTGTGGTCAGGAGCTACAGGAGGTGGTTTTAGTTACGTGAATTATAAGCCTCATTCTGCACCGCTTCCCTTGGGCTGACCAATCCAGGTTGCTGGATTGGTCAGCAGAATTAGGACCCTGCTTTCTTCATCTTTCACGACAGAAGCATCTTCTCTATTTGCATAAAAGTAATAGATACTGTTAAAAATTCAGCAGCATAGAAATATATAAGGAAGCAAGTGAAAACTTTCCTTCCGACTAGAGCCACTCTTAACATCTTGGTGCATACCTTTCCAGAATCTTCCATTCAGAGTTCACCTCTCCCTTTCTAGCCTAAATGAGATATTACTACATATTGTGTTATAGTCTACTTTCTTTCCTCCAAGAGATGGTGGATTTTTTTTAACTTTTGCTTTATTTTTTTTACTGAAATAGAACAACCATACAGAAAAGTCCACAAATAATGGAACCACCATTGAGAACAATACATAGACCACTGCAAGCCTCCCTCCCTCTCATCCAGTTCGCTCCTATCCCCTCCTAATCGCTACCACCTTCCTTCTCTCCAAGGGTAATCATTCCCCCAACTTCAAATATATATTAGTTTTACCTGATTCTGAACTTCCTATAGAAGGAATCATACATTATAGATTCTTCTGTGTCTGGTTTATTTGCCCAACATTTTGTAAGACTCATTTATGTAGTTCTGTGTAGCTGCTCTTTATTTTTATTTGTATAGTCCTCCAACGTATGGTTATATAAGAATTGATTTATCCATCCTAATGTTGATGAACTTCTAGGCGGTCTCCAGTTTGGGGCCATTACAAATAGAAATGTTTTGTGCATTCCTTTTGGTACACGTATAAAGACCTTTCTCGGGTAAACAGGAGTGAAATTGCCACTTTTTAAAAATGTCTGTACCAAGGTACACACTCAACATCAGTTTATGAAAGTTCCTAAATTCATCCTTTTTAATGTCTGCTTCATGTTTTATTGCATGGATATCTTCATAGTGTTCTACTGATGGAAATTTTGGTTGCTTCCAATTCTACATACATATCTTTATAAAAAAACAATGCTTCCATGAAAATCCTTTTGCATTTATCTTTGAGCATGTGCAGGATTAATCCTTAGGATGAATTCCTAGAAGTGAGATTTGGGGGAATCAAAGAGTACATGCATTTTAAATGTTGATCTTTCCAGGTTTCCTGAGTTTCCTTTCTAATTTCTTGCAATCCCATATTCCTTTTGGCTGTTCCTGAATTTCATCTTTCTGTTTTCTCCCTTTAACACTCTCCAGTTCCCAATTGTCCCATAAACTGTGGGACCCAGGAATGATCTCTCTACCTCTCAGGGCAGGCTTGAATGAATTAGGTGAAAAGGTGAGGACTAGAAATGCCATGGATCTAGACATCACGGTTCACGTGATGGAGATCACAGTTCACAAAGTCTACTCCAAGTCTTAAGAAGGAGCCAGTCTCTGAAATATGCTTCTTGAATTTTGTCCAAACCTCCCAAGAGCTTAGGGTAGGCAACCTTGGATCCAAAGAATATCATTCATTTGGATCTCAGTGATTTCTGGATGTGCGGTCCTTTGGACACATCAGTCACGTGGGAAGAAAAGAACCCATAAAGTGAATGCTGACATTCAGACACTTACTGAGAGCGTTATGCACCAGCTACTATTCTAGACCTTTGCTATCCAAAGACAATTACTATCTAGGAGACAGAGATTTAGGGCAAAAATTCTGTGATGAAGATATGACAGTATGGAGGTCCCTTAAAAAATTAAAAATAGAACTACCATACAACCCAGCAATCCCATTACTGGGCATATACCCTGAGAAAACCATAATTCAAAAAGAGTCATGTACCCCAATGTTCATTGCAGCTCTATTTACAATAGCCAAGACATGGAAGCCACCTAAGTGTCCATCGACAGATGAATGGATAAAGAAGATGTAGCATATATATACAATGGAATATTACTCAGCCATAAAAAGAAATGAAATTGAGTTATTTGTAGTGAGGTGGATGGACCTAGAGTCTGTCATACAGAGTGAAGTAAGTCAGAAAGAGAAAAACAAATACCGTATGCTAACACATGTATATGGAATCTAAAAAAAAAAAATGGTTCTGAAGAACCTAGGGGCAGGACAGGAATAAGATGCAGATGTAGAGAATGGACTTGAGGACATGGGGAGGGGGAAGGGTAAGCTGGGACTAAGTGAGAGAGTGGCATGGACATATATACACTACCAAATGTAAAATAGATAGCTAGTGGGAAGCAGCTGCATAGCACAGGGAGATCAGCTCGGTGCTTTGTGACCACCTAGAGGGGTGGGATAGGGAGGGTGGGAGGGAGACACAAGAGGGAGGGGATATATGTATATGTATAGCTGATTCACTTTGTTATAAAGCAGAAACTAACACAACATTGTAAAGCAATTATACTCCAATAAAGACGTTAAAAAAAAAAGATATGACATGTTATATGAGCACAGAAGAGAGACCAAACACAGAAGCGACAGAAAAGGCTTAATAGAAAATTCATATATTTGCTGCTATATCTGGGTCAGGTTGGCTGAGGATTACCCAGTTTTAAGAGGGATACGAGCATTATCAGTGATTCCTAGTTCCTGATCCTGTCCCCACTGGGACCTACATAATGATGTTTTATTTAGGCTATGTCTGTAAATCTTTACAATAACCTTATATATTTATCATTCTCTCCCATTCCTCAGAGGACGAACTTAAGGCTCAAAGAGAATAAAATGAACTTGCCAAGGTTGCAGAGCTATACAGTCAAGGAGAAGTAAGATTAGAAGTCATCATCGTCAAATTCCAAAGACCAGGCTCTTTCAGCATCCATGGGCCATTTTAATAAAGAGCCAAGCAAAAGCCCAATTAGAAAGGTTGTGAGATTTATTGTGAAGGCAGGCAGGCAATGCGACACAGAGAAGGGGTACTGCTCTCCATCAGGGAAGCTGAGGTTCCACTGGGGAGACGTCTCTTGGAGGGTGAACACGGTGGTATTTTGGAGCCTCGTGGAGAGATCTTGGTTGCAGCTGTTCTGACAACTGCCTGAGGGCTTCTGCTGCCCCAGGTAGAAGCCATGGAGGTGGCCTTCCTGTGCTCACCCCTGGTGTCCTCACACTCAGGGCATTCTGTGAGGAGCACCTTGACAAGGCAGATGGGAAAGTGCAAAGAAGGATGCAAAAGCCCCAGCTGTATCAGAGATCTGGCACGGTTAGCACCTCCTGAAAGCAGAACAGGGACACGGGATTTAGGGAGAGTGACACTAATGGCTCCTTCCCAAGGAGACTTATAGAAGGGGCAAAGCTGAGACTTGAACTCACATCTCCAGGCCCATGGTTTCCACGTGAGGATGTTTTTCTACTGTAAGTCACTGAAGCTATTTGCTCTTGGCAAGAGCTAGGGACCTTTTTTCTCCAAGCTATGAAAGTACTATTGATAGACATACATTTATATACTAATTAAATGTTATTTATTCATTTATTCACTTATTTGACAAGTATTTATAGCAGGGGCCAGCAATTTTATTTATTTATTTACTTATGTGAATTTTTTTTTCTTTTTTTCTTATTAGTTATCTATTTTATACATATTAGTGTATATATGTCAATCCCAATCTCCCAATTCATCCCACCACCACCATCAGCCCTGCCACTTTCCCCCCATGGTGTCCATACGTTTGTTCTCTACATCTGTGTCTCTATTTCTGCCTTGCAAACTGGTTCATCTGTACCATTTTTCTAGATTCCACATGTATGTGTTAATATACGATATTTGTTTTTCTTTTTATGACTTACTTCACTCTGTAGGACAGTCTCTAGATCCATCCACATCTCTACAAATGAGCCAATATCGTTCCTTTTTATGGTTGAGTAATATCCCATTGTATATATGTACCACATCTTCTTTATCCATTCGTCTGTCGATGGGCATTTAGGTTGTTTTCATGCCCTGGCTATTGTAAATAGTGCTGCAATGAATGTTGGGGTGCATGTGTCTTTTTGAATTATGGTTTTCTCAGGGTATATGCCCAGTAGTGGGATTGCTGGGTCATATGGTAGTTCTATTTTTAGTTCTTTAAGGAACCTCCATACTGTTCTCCATAGTGGCTGTATCAACTTACATTCCCGCCAACAGTGCAAGAGGGTTCCCTTTTCTCCACATCCTCTCCAGCATTTGTTGTTTGTAGATTTTCTGATGATGCCCATTCTAACTGGTGCGAGGTGATACCTCATTGTAGTTTTGATTTGCATTTCTCTAATAATTAGTGATGTTGAGCAGCTTTTCATGTGTTTCTTGGCCATCTGTATGTCTTCTTTGGAGAAATGTTTATTTAGGCCTTTTGCCCATTTTTTGATTGGGTTATTTGTTTTTTTAATATTGAGCTTCATGAACTGTTTATATATTTTGGAGATTAATTATGTGAATGTTGATACAGTAAATAGTTCAACATTATGAGCCTTCTGGTCTCCATAGCAACTACTCAACTCTGCCACTGTATCATCATGAAAGCAGCCTTAGAGAATATGTAAATGAATAGGTGTTTTCTGTTCCAATAAAACTTTATTTACAAAAACAAATGACATGGGACATGGGGTAGCCACTGGCAAAAGAATAAAATTAGACCCCTTCCTCACATTGAATAAAAAATTAACCCAAAATGGATTAAAGACCTAAATGTAACAGCTGAAACTATAAAATTCTATTTAAAAAGTAGGCATAAATCTTTATGACCTTAAATCAGACAATAGTTTTTAGATATGACACCAAATGTACAAACAACAAAAGAAAAAGATAAATTGGACCTCATCAAAATTAAATTTTTTTATGTTGCAGAGAACACCATCAAGAAAGTGAAGAGGATCCACAGAATACGAGAATATATTTGCAAACCATATATCTGATAAGGGTATTGTGTCCAAAATATATAAAGAACTCTTACAACATAATAATAAAAAGACAAGTCACAATCTGTATATCTTCTTTGGAGAAATGTCTATTTAGGTCTTCTGCCCATTTTTGGATGAAAGGATGCTCAACATCCCTAATCATTAGAGAAATGCAAATCAAAACTACAACGAGGTATCACCTCACACGAGTCAGAATGGCGATCATCAAAAAATCTACAAACACTAAATGCTGGAGAGGGTGTGGAGAAAAGGGAACCCTCTTGCACTGTTGGCAGGAATGTAAATTGATACAGCCACTATGGAGAACAGTGTGGAGGTTCCTTAAAGGACTAAAAATAGAACTACCATATGACCCAGCAATCCCACTACTGGGCATATACCCTGAGAAAACCATAATTCAAAAAGAGTCATGTACCCCAATGTTCATTGCAGCTCTATTTACAATAGCCAGGACATGGAAGCCACCTAAGTGTCCATTGACAGATGAATGGATAAAGAAGATGTGGCACATATATACAATGGAGTATTACTCAGCCATAAAAAGAAATGAAATTGAGTTATTGTAGTGAGGTGGATGGACCTAGAGTCTGTCATACAGAGTGAAGTAAGTCAGAAAGAGAAAAACAAAAACCGTATGCTAACACATATATATGGAATCTAAAAAAAAAAATGGTTCTGAAGAACCTAGGGGCAGGATGGGAGTAAAGACGCAGACATACTGGAGAATGGACTTGAGGACACAGGGAGGGGGAAGAGTAAGGTGGGACGAAGTGAGAGAGTGGCATGGACATATCTACACTACCAAATGTAAAATAGATAGCTAGAGGGAAGTAGCCGCATAGCACAGGGAGATCAGCTCGGTGCTTTGTGACCACCTAGAGGGGTGGGATAGGGAGGGTGGGAGGGAGGGAGACGCAAGAGGGAAGAGATATGGGGATATATGTGTATGTATAGCTGATTCACTTTGTTATAAAGCAGAAACTAACACACCATTGTAACGTAATTATACTCCAATAAAGATGTTAAAAAAAAAAAGTAATGCCATTTAAGATTTATAATTTTATGACATTTTGGGGAAATAAATTTACAAGTCTTGATAAATAAATTTTTATCCAAGACAAGTCATCGAATTAAAGAATGAACAAAGAATCTGAAGAAACGTTTCTCTAAAGAAGATATATAAATGGTAAATAAGCACATGGGAAGAAGCTCAAGATCAGTAGCCATTAGGCAAATGCAAATCAAAATCCACAGGAGATACCCCTTCACAATGAGATGGCTATAATAAAACAGAAAAAGAATAGCAAGTGATGGTGTGACACCACCTCTCAAACCCTCTGATGAAACTCTCATACACTACTTGTGGGAATGTAAAATGGTGCAGTTATTTGGGAAAACATTCTGATGCTTCATCCAAAGGTTAAACATAGAGTTATCATATGACCCAGAAATTCCACTTCTACATACATAGCCAAGAGAAATAAAAACATATTTCTATATAAAACTTGTACATAAATGTTCATAGTAGCATTATTCATGATAGCCAAAAAGTGGAAACAACCCAAATGTCCATCAGCTGATAAATGTAAAATGTGGTATAGCTATACAACGGAATACTGTTCAGACATAAAAAGGAATGAAATACAGATACATGTTATAACATAGGTGTACCTTGAAATCAATATGGTAAGTGAAAGAATCTAGTTATATTGCGTGATTCCATTTATATGAAATGTCGGGATTAGGCAAATCTATAAAGACAGAATTCAGATTAGTGGTCGCCTAGAGCTGCGGGTGAGGGCTTAGATGCAAATGCGAGTGAGGGGCTGTGGGATGCCAGTGTTAACTGCACATCCCTGGAACTAGGCCTCCTGGATTTAATCCCAGCCACGCTCCCGTCCACCAGCTGTGTGACAGCAAGCTACCTGCTGGCTCAGTTGTGCCTCAGTTTCCTCCCCTCTAAAATGAGCAGAGGGACTTCCCTGGTGGCACAGTGGTTAAGAACCCGCCTGCCAATGCAGGGGACACGGGTTCGAGCCCTGGTCTGGGAAGATCCCACATGCCGCGGAGCAACTAAGCCCGTGTGCCACAACCACTGAGCCTGCGCTCTAGAGCCCACGAGCCACAACTACTGAGCCTGCGTGCCGCAACTACTGAGCCCACACGCCATAACTACTGAAGCCCACACACCTAGAGCCTGTGCTCCGCAACGAGATAAGCCACCGCCATGAGAAGCCCGCACACCGCAACGAAGACCCAACACAGCCCTAAATAAATAAATAAATCTATAAAATGAGCAGAACTGTCCCTACGTCACTGGGAGATGCAGTGAGTGAATACATGCAAAGTTGTCAGAGCAGCGCTGTCACTGGGCTTTGGGATTCAGGGCTGGCCCTCGCTAAAGCGGGGGGCAGGAGGCACTCTGCTTTGTGGTTGACAGGTCATGTCTCCCTGGGGGGTCCGCTGCCCCTGCTGGACTGGTTTTCCTCCTGTGTGAGTCGTGGGAGTCCACGATCAAGGGCAGTGACAGTCCCCTCCCTCTCCCCACCCAGGCTCCCTTCAGGTTCTCCCAGATAGTCCCAGGTCTGCAGCTCAAGGGGACTTCTAGCTCCGCCCCCTGGGAGGACTGAGTTCCCAGGACCCTGGCAGGAGGGGCTCTGGGTCTGGGTGGGGCTGGGATGCTTCCTGAGGCTGGGGGTCTCTGTCAGCTCAGCTGGGACAGGGAGGCGCTGGGTCAGACTGGGGCAAGTCACCACCTTGGGATAATTAAAAGCACACTTCACATGGAAACTATTTGGGGCGGCACTTGAAGAAAGAACACTGGTCGATGCTAATTGACTGCAGCAAGGCAGCAGGTTGCCCTGTCACACCGCTTCCAGCTTCTCCCCAGTGCCAGCCTCCTTCCTCCTCGTTCGGTCTGACTTGCTGACTTTCCCAGTTTCCAGGACAGATGATGCGGGAGAAGACCCCGTGGGCAGCGAGGGGCTGGGAAGGAGGGAGAGGTGTGTGGCGACGTTTTTTCCTGACACACGCTTGTCTTGCTCAGGATCAGGACAGGTCCCCCTGCTACCCTCTCCATCCTAGTCTGAAGGTGTCTTCTCACAAGGCAGGCTCCTCAGTAAGCGAGGGGATTCTGCCTTCTCAGAGCCTTCAGACGAGGAGGACTCAGCCCCTGAAGGATTTGGGAGAGGCAGGGAAAGATGGCCACAGGAAAGAGGGAGGCTAATGAATTATGCATGGCTAGAGGTGATGGTAAACAAGCCTGATGGCTCTGATGAGCAGACGGCGGGCGGCAAGGGGGGGCAGGAGGCTGTCACAGCAAAGGGTGTGATTAGTCTGTCAGCCGTACCCACCTCTGGGTGGGGGGAGGTATGGGGTCTGAGTCACATTCTGCAGAGGGAGAGAGAGGAACGTGGACCCCGAAAGGACCAGGGAGGGAGCACATGTTCCCGATGAGCCATGCTGTTCAGGGATCCCTCCTCACCTCCCACCTGCAGGCTCAGTCCCCCTCCCCAGCACCCCCCCTACCCCCCCTGCCCCGGCAGTTACCAGCCCTGCTGGACCAGCCAGATCTCAGCCCGGAGAGATTGGGACTTTTCTCTCCTCAGCCAGAAGGGGATGTAAATAGTCTTCTGTTATCTCATGTGTGTCTGACTTGTCTCATGGACAACCCTGAAGCCCGGCCTGGGAATCTTGGAGCTGGGCCTGCAGTCAGGAGCGGGACTGACTGACAGCACATCACAGAGCATAAAGCCATGGAGCCCCGAAATGGAGGGAAGCCAAGACCCCACGGACAGCCTGAACCAAGGGTCAGTCTGAGCGGGCCTGGCAGGGAGATGTAAACGGAGATAAGACAGCAACCGCAGGCACCAAGATGGATAGATGGATGGATGGATGGATGGATGGATGGATGGATTCATTCATTCATTAACTGGCACAAGCTTATTAAGCGCTACTATGTACCAGGCAATCCTCCCTATGTGTTGGGAATACAGGGATCACCAAGACGCTTCAGATACCTGTTCTCATGGAACGATTTGGTGGGGACAAAAAAATGCAAGTAAGCAACGAACACACAAGGAGATTTCAGATAATGACACGTGCTTAGAAGAAACTAGAATGGGAATGGTGTGATTGTCTGGGAAAAGGCCTACATAAGATACGGTGGTGTGAGAAGATCACCTTGCGTAGGAGACATTGGAGCTGGTACTTGGACATGGGAACCTGGGGGACAGGGCACAGGAAGGGCCTGAGGCAGGGAAGAGCGCACACATTCAGAATACCGGGAAGGCTGCTGTGGCTTGAATAAAGAGGAAGGAAGAGGTGGGGTGGGAGCCAGAAGGGGTCAGATCATGCAGGGCATGGCGCAAAAGAGACTGACTTTCCAGTGCTGTGCAAAGCTGTGGATGATTTCCCATAGGGTGGAACTTTTTGTCTGTGAGGGTAAATCCCAGGAAATTGGCTGCCTTGGATGCGTTTGTCACTCTGCTTTGGGATTCAGGAGGGGCCCTCCCTAAAAGCTGGAGGCACAATGCTTTGTCATTGACAGGCGGTACTCACTTACCCAGAGCCTGCAGGCTACCCTCCAAGTTGTAGGAACATCAAAACACTTGAAGACAAAGAATAAAAGGAACATTTACAAAGCTGCCGTTTGTATGTTGCAGATTCACATACACGGTCCCTTTTATTATTTATAAAAATTCTCATCACAGTTGAGATAAATGGAATTCAGAGTTAAAAAACAAGTCTACCTAGGAAGTGGCAGGATTTGATCTCTGACCCAGAGCCCACGGTCGTAACTGTTTGTCTCCACTTGAAAAAAATGGAGGGCATAGTCTTTCATTGTCTTTCATTTGAACTTGAGCATCTGACCCGCGAGGAAGAGGCTAGGCCATGATGATGTGGCTGGATGGTGACCGAGCAGAGCCAGGACCAAGGCAGAGGCCTTGTGACTTGAGGTGTGGGACCCTCCCACCATGCCCTTGACAGGCATGTGCGGTAGTAGAAAAGGGAGGATTTGGGGTCCTTCCCATGTCATCACTTAACACTGTGTGACCTTGGACAGGTTCCTTGGCCTCTCTAAGCCTCAGGATCCTTATCTGTAAAGTGGGGTATTAGTATCAATTTCAGTCCTACAAAGGATTGTTGTAAAGATTAAAAGGAGTAATACCATATGCAAAGACATCTGATGCTGTTCTTTGAAGCCTCAAGCAGAGCCAGGATTCAGACCCAGGCACCAATGCCTCCAAAGGCTGAGAATTCTGTGTGTCCACGACAGCACCTGTAAGCGGATGTCCCAAGCTCCCCTTTTGGGAGAGGGTAGTCTGGGGTTCTGACCCCCTCCCGCAAGCCTCTGGCTTCTGGCACTAGGGAGGGAGAGCCTCAGACCTATATCTTAGCCGGGCAGCTGAACTTGCCCTAGTCTGACCGGTTCTGGACTTCCTCTTCCAGGATGTTCCTGCTTTCAGTCTCTCTCACCTCGTAAGATTTCCCAGTTACTGGCCCGGAGACGAGGGCTAAAGCAGCTTTGGGTTTGGCATCTTCTAGGTTCTAACCTCAATCACCCTGCACTTGACTTTGCCTCTCCCCCTAGGATTTGACGGAAGCATCTAGGGACACCTGAATAAGAGGAGAGGATGTTGGCTCTGCCAGAGCTGGCTGGACCCCACTTGCTCTCAGAACCCCTCACAACATACACTATACCCTTCTGACCTGAGCAGGAAGAATGGAAGCACCTCTGGTCTCTGCTTCAGGCGAGTTGCCAGATAAAATACAGGATACCGTTCAATTTGAGTTTCAGAGAAGCAACACAGTTTTAGTATATCCCAAGTATCGCAGGGGATATACTTAATACTAAAAATTAATCTGTTGTTTATCTGAAATTTAAATTTAACTGGGTGTTCTCCATTTTTATTTGCTAAACCAAGTGACTCTAGCTTCCGGTCAACCATTCTTCCCACCATGGCCCCCTGACCTTGAGCCTCAGTTCTGATAATGGCTGAACCTGGTCTGGGACTTGGCTTTGTACTTCGATCTGATAGATGTGTCCCTGTTCCCTGTGCCTGACCCTCCACGTGACAACCTCTTTCCTAGTGTCCCAGGCACCCTGACCTCCTAATTCTCTTGCTGTCCCACTGGCACTGGAGCCTTCCTCCATCTCTGTGCTGGCCACAGACTTCCCTCAGGCCAGCCTTCTTGCTGGCCAGCACTTCTGAACAGTGGGACTTCCAGCACCCTGTTCCCCCTGCCTGAAGTGCCCTCTGGTGAGAGTCGACTGCTGCTGGTCAGCACACGCTTTTTGGGCAGCTCGTTCTCTCTGTCTTACCGGGGAGCACACCTCTTACTAGCCTTGCCCCTCCTTCTTGGCAATGCTCTGGTCTTGTAAAAAATAACTGCCCTCCCCTATGGAAAACAGTATGGAAGCTCCTTAAAAAACTAAAAAAAGAGTTGCCATATGATCCAGCAATCCCACTCCTGGGCATACATCAGGAGAAAACTCTAATTCGAAAAGATACATGCACCCCAATGTTCACAGCAGCACTATTTACAATAGCCAGGTCATGGAAGCAACCTAAGTGTCCATCAACAGATGAATGGATAAAAAAGATGTGGTATATGTATATATATGTATACACACACACACACACATACACATACACACACAATGGAATATTACTCAGCTATAAAAAAGAATGAAATAATGCCATTTGCAGCAACATGGATGGACCTAGAGATTATTACACTAAGTGAAGTAAGCCAGAAAGAAAAAGACAAATATCATATATCACTTATATGTGGAATCTAAAAAAATGATTCAAATGAACTCATTTACAAAACAGAAATGTACTCGCAGACATAGCAAACAAACTTATGGTTACCAAAGTGAAAAGGCAGGTAACTTATGGTTACCAAAGCAAAACAAGGACCTACTGTATAGCACAGGGAACTATATTCAATACCTTGTAATAACCTACAGTGGAAAAGAATCTGAAAAAGAATATATATATATATATATACATATATATATAACTGAATCACTTTGTTGTACACCTGAAACTAACACAACATTGTGAATTAAATACACTTCGATAAAAAAAAATGTCTGCCCTCCTCTCCCTTGACCTATGCCAAGCTCTAGTGACAGCCAATCTTTGAACTCCAAGAGGGCAGTGATCACATGTTTGAGCCAATATGTACTATATTTCCCATCACCTAACAGCACTAGTCCCATAGTACATGCTTAGTAAATATTTGTTGAGTAAATGAAAATAGAATAGGACACTAAGGCTCTGAGGATAGTTGGACTTTCAATTATTACTATTATTATTACAAATAGAAATTGCCCTGAGAGGCAACAGAGGTCTCCAGAATACTGTTGGCTAATTTCTCCTGGATCACCAGCCCACGGCTCTCTCACCACAAGTATTTTTCATAACCACATACATAAGCGCATAAAAAGTTTGTGGTTCTTTTGGCAATAGTGGCTCGACGTGAAAGACATCCCAAAAGACAGAGAAAAGGACAAAGAATGAGAGAACGTCTTGAGTATGATTTAGGCTGCCCCCCTCCCAGCAGAATTCTCAGCTCACAGACAGGGTATTTTGTGTCTCCTTTACTTAACAAGCACTGACTCACTGAGGCCTTTAGGGAGCTGTCCTGGGTTAGTCACTTTCTTTCTTTCCCCCCCCAGATCCTCTTCCTGCCCTGGCCCTGCCCTTCCCGATCCCCAGCTGTGCACAGAGAAGATGCTTAATCAATGAGGCTGAATTTCAACTCCTGGCTGCCACGTTTCATTCCAGCCAGAGAAACCTGGCCTACAGGAAAATGATTAACTGCATGGAGTTTTTCCGTTTTAGAGAATAATCCCCTAGAAAGGGCAAAGGATGGTTCAATCCCAGTTTTTATAACACCACTCAATGGAAGTCTTTTAATTCCAGTAAACAGCAATGAAATCCTATTGATTATCACCAAAAAAAAAAAAAAAAGGGAGAAAATGTATAAATTAGGAAAATTTCTCAATTGTGAGTTTTTTTAAGAAAAGAGAGGGGCATTTCATATCAGACATATTTAAAATAAAGAATAAAAAGTGGGCCTAAATGAGCAACATTTGCTTCAAAGGATACGGGACCAAGATCCCAAATACTTTGATTCAAGGTCTCTCCTTGGTACTTACTGGCTGTGGTGCCTTTATGTCTTTGTACCTCTGTCTTCATCAGTAAAATGAGACTAAAGTTACAATCTTCCCTAACTCACAGGGTCATGATGAGAGGGAGATAAAGCAGGAGATGTACTCACTCCACTCTTTGGGAAGTCGTGCACAGCGGGAGGGGGCGGCAGTGTCCTGCACATGGAATCTCCCACCTGGGAGGGCCCTCGGGACATGGCCGCTGTGGGTGCCTAGGACACCTGTCACTTCATATCCGACATGTGGTTAAGAAACAAGACTTCGGCAATCCTTTTCAAACCAGGACACCTGGAACCAACCAAATGTTTTAAAACTAAACCTAGTAAACAACGATAAGAATCCTAATAGGGCAGTGATTTATATTTTTGAACTTCCTATCCATTTACCAGGGACCAGCGCTTGATTGCACTATTTCAATGCTTTTAACAGCTCTACGAGGGGAGTAATTATTATCCCCATTTTATAGATGAGGATACTGAATCACAGGGAAGTCAAGTAAGACATCCAAGTTCTCACAGCTCAACAAATGGTAAAGCCCCCTTTCTAATAAATATTACATTTTCTTAACTATCTTGTCTTAAAGTCCCTATATCTTCATTCATTCAACAATTGTTTGTTGAGCACCTACTGTATGACCATCACTGTGCTGGGCACAGGGAACACTGTGGGGGAAGGGTGTGTGAAACACGCAGTCTCCACCCGAGCAGAGCTCACGGTCCAGCTGTCATTGAACTTGGAATTTGAACCAGGTCTGCTTCTCACACTCAGTTGGGTGGGCAAGGAGTAGAGCAATCCAGTTCAGCCCCACAGATAAATTGTGGCATCCAAAGCCCATGTGAAATTCAAGGACTTTTGCAGAATTGACTGTCTATGCACCTAGCTGAGAACCGTAGCTTCCCTGGAAATATTCCTGTTATCCAGTAGTCTACGTGTTGAGGTTGGGATCTGAGTTTCACATCAAATTTATGCTACTTTTGCTTTCCTGATCTAGGGAGCTAAGCTCTACATTATTTCTCAGCTCACAAAAGCCCAAGAATATGTGCTTTGCCACAGTAAATGGTAAAGCATATTTCAATATATTTAAATAGGTAATAGCTGCTAGGGAGGCCAAGGGCATTTATGGCTTATTTTTACTCCTTTCCCCCATCTTCTTGTATGGTGTCCTGCATCTGCATACTAATAAAATTCTGATGAATGAATGAATAAATGATTGAATGAAACAAGTGGGCCAATTGACTTGGCCCCATACAAAGACTGCAGACTCTGCTTCTGGTTGTGTCCAAACATTTAAATGTCATGATACTTACAAAGTACAAAGCATGGTACTAAGAACAAAGTAAGCCTTCAAAAATGTAAGCAGGTATTACCATCCACCCCATTATAAAACAGGCTTATTCTATTACATATTAGTCTGTCTACTGTACAAACTATGTGCGTAGAGCAGTGTTGTACGTAGAATATTTTATTTAAGCACCACCCCCCCATGCTGAGATGTATTATTAGCCCTGTATTGCAATGGAGGAAAGAAACATGCAGAGAAGTTATGTGTCTTGCTTGAGGTTACACAGCAAGTAAGTGCTGGAGTCAAGGCTGGAATTCATATTCTGATTAAAAAATGCACTGTTTTATGTACTATGTTCTATGTACTATGATGTCCAATCGAAGGTCAGATCATTTTTCAAACCCTAGCTCAAATTATTCATCCTCCACGAGCTCTTCCTTAATTCCTTGGGAAGGATTCACCAATCCTTTTCTGCAGTCCAGAAGCTCCCCCATTACAGATCTACTCAGGTTAACTCAATTTAGTTGTGTGTTATCCTTGGAAATTCACACTTCTGGCTCCTTTGCTAAACTCTGCATGCCTTGAGGACATAACTGCTGTCATATTCATCCATGCAGTCTCAGTGACCATCTCAGTCCCTTGCATAAGGTAGAGAGGAAAACAAGAAGGCAATACATGTGCAGTAGGATTTATCAGTCAGGATAAACCAGTTATGTTTCAGTAATAAACAATCCCCCAAATCTTAGCGGCTCTTTCAAAAACAGAGGTTTGTGTGCTTCTTACTCATTTAATTTTCTCCTCGCAGGTTAATTAGATCTCTGCTCCACGTCACCTTTACTTTGGGACCCCGGCTGAAGGAGCAGCCCCGGATCCATTATTGACAGTCTCATGGAAGATGGATGAAGAGAAGATGGCAGAAGACACACCGGCCTTTGAAGCTTTAGCTTGGAAGTGATACACATGCTTCCAGACACATCTCAGTGGTCAAGGCAAGGCCCGTGGCCACTCCTGATGTCAGGGGCAGGAACGTAACTGTCTTCCAGAGAGGGGCTTTGATTATGGAGGAACAGAAGTCTGACTTATCAGACAGAGCAAACAGTGAATCTGGAAACCAGCTCCATTTAGAAGGGAACAAATAGCTAGTTACTGAAGACCTGCTATGAGGCTGGAGGTATCTTGTATGTTCAACATGGAATCCTCATTCACATGCACACACACCAATATATCCCTGGGGATGCAGATCATCGCTTCAGTTTACAGATGAAGAATCCAAGGCTATAAGAAGTTAAGAAAATACATTAAGCTCATGCAGATAGTAAAGCAGTTGGACCCAGATTTGACTTGAGTCTAACTAACTCCAGAGCTCACATTCTCTTAAATAACACTGTTCTCTTTGGTTTTTGAGGTTTCTAATTAGAAAATATCACTCTTTCTACAAGAAATGGAGTAAATTCTTACTACTTGAGGTATCCTCCCTGAAACAGCAGTATTGGTATCATCGGCTAGACACGCAGACTCTCAGGCTCCCCCAGATCTTCTGAATCAGAATCTGCATTTTAACAAGATCTCAGGTGATCTGAAGGCATATTCGTATTTGAAAAGCACTGATGAAGTTACCAAAGGAAAATGAAGGCATTTTTTTCTGACTCTGCTGGAATCAGGGAGCAGGGGAGAGCTGTCCATGGTGCTACACAGCATTGAAAGCCTCATCATGTTAATTTTGTAGAAACAGGAGAAAAGACACAGAACCTGCTACCTTGTACCCAAGTGGAAGCAGTGTTAACAGGCACTGCTGAAAGCCCATGACCTTCTGTGAACCTTCCAACACTTTTCTCACCACTCACTCGTTCATTAACTAAGGGAACATTCTTTTGTGTGCCTGCTACACACCAGGTACTATGACAAGCACTGGCACATGACAAGGGTCCTTACCCTCAGGTGGCTTACTGTTTAGTGGAGGGAGACAGACATGCAAATAGATACTTATGGTACAGCGGAACTGGGGTTCACCCAAGTGTAAGCAGTGTGCTTTGAGATCCCAGAAGAAGGCACTATGGAATGTCTTGGGGGGTCAAGGAAGGCTTCGTGGAGAAGGCAGTCTTTAAGGTGTGAATAGGCACTTACTGTGCAAGGGCTCCAGAGAGCCTGGTAGCTTTCAGGCAGTGACCAGCAGTTTGGAGACTACAGAGGCACCAAAGAAATACTTGGTGTGGCTGGTGCTTGGGGTTGGAAGGAAGAGGGGTGAGGTCTTCACTGTTCCCAGGTAGAACTTCTCAAATGCCCAAGTGTCAGAGCCTGATGGGATGGGCTGCAGGAAGATGCAGAGGAATAGGCTCTGGGCAGGAATGAAGCACCGGGTCAGCCTCCTCTGGACCTCTTGGTTTTGACCACCTGCAGGCTTAGATCCCCCCTTGTTTCTGAGCTAATCCAGAGTAGGGCACATAGCATTTTCAGTGGGACATATAAGTCAATTATTTTAATATAGGTCACTTTAAACAGACAGATTAGTTTAATGTCATGTAATTTTATTTTCAATTTTTTTTATTGTAGCCAGGTCATGGAAGCAACCTAAATGCCCACTGACAAAAGAATGGATAAGGAAGATGTGGTACACATATATACAATGGAATATTACTCAGCCATAAAAAGGAATGAAATTGGGTTACTTATAGAGACATGGATGGACCTAGAAACTGTCATACAGAGTGAAGTAAGTCAGAAAGAGAAAAACAAATATCGTATATTAATGCATATATGTGGAATCTAGAAAAACGGTACAGATGAACCGGTTTGCAAGGCAGAAATAGAGACACAGACATAGAGAACAAATGTATGGACATCAAAGGGGGAAAGGGGTGGTGGGATGAACTGGGAGATTGGGATTAACATATATACATTAATATGTATAAAACAGATAACTAATGAGAACCTGCTGTATAGCACAGGGAACTCCACTCCGTTGTACAGTAGAAACTAACACAACAGTGTAAAACAACTATACCCCAATTAAGAAAGAAAGAAAGAAAAACCAAAAGAATTTTTTATTAAAGTATAGTTGATTTACAATGTTGTGTTAGGTATAGAGCAAAGTGATTCAGATATATATATATATATATCTGAATATATATATATATATTCTTTTTCAGATTCTTTTCCCTTATAGGTTATTACAGAATATTGAACATAATGTAATGTAATTTTAGTTTAATATTAATATAGATATACAGATAAATAAAATGATAAAACTGTTGGTAGGTCAGGGAAAGATTGCAGGAAGATGTGATAAGTGAGTTGAATTCTAAAGGAGTAAGAGTTAACTGGATAAAGAAGAGAAAGGGGATTGAAAAAGTGGGAGTGGAGATCAAGGTAGAGGGCAGGTCAGGTAGGGGACAGTGAGGGCAAAGGCCCCTCAAAGCAAGTGTGAGGGCTGCAAGCTCACATGGCCAGAATATGAAGTTGGAGGTCCTACCTCTTGCACGGTCCCTTTGCATCATAAGATTCCATGATTTCCTCAGCTCAAGCCATGAAATCCATTTCCCTTCTAACCCTACCCCGCCCATCCTGTATCCCCATTAGGGCTCCAGGCCCTGGGATTCCCAGAGGCAAGGGCAAAAAGAGCATTGCTGGCCACACAGAGCATCAGAACTGCCTGGACCAGAAGGGGAGAGAGCTGTTGAAGTGTGATGCTGGGGGCGGGAGTGGGGGGCAGAGAGGCAGGGCGTGGATGAGACAGCTCTGGAGGCACCGAGGGGTCAGAGGACTTAGTCATCTGTCCTCAAGCCTCCTAGTCACAAGTGGCAATGTAGGTGCCCCTGGATAAGAAGGCAATTAAAGTACAATTAACCTCCCTGAACTGTGGTTCTGAGCGCATGTCAGATAGAGATTTGGAGATCATTAAATATGGGGGTGGGTGAGTGGAAGGGGCTGCAGGGTGAGGGCAGAGGGAGAAAATCATTTCTCTGAAGCCATCACTATCTTTGGGGGTTCTTCATCACAACCAGTCCCCAGTGTGGATGGGGTAGGAGACCACTGCATGGGGGAAGCAGAGGGACACAGAGGGTCTTCTTCCCCCTCCCTCCAACCCCTCCTCCCCAAGCCTGGCCTCAGGAATAAATGCAGCAGCTGCAAATTCATGTTGCTGAGTACAAATGCTTCCTGAGTGGAGAGGGGATTGGAGGGAACCTACTCCTGACAGCTGCCTCCTAGGAGCCCACTCAGTTTATTAAATTAGCAGGTTCCTCTCTTGTGGCAAGGGCACCAGAGAATGAAATGCCAGATGGATCAGTTTCATGGAATCTGAGACTGATAAATTTTCAGAGCTGGAAGGCTCCTTGGAGAGCATCTGGTTCAAGCCCCCTCATTTTTCAGATGAGGAACCTGCAGCCCAGAGATAGGAAATAACTTCCCTAAAGTCACAGTTGCTACTTGAAGCTCAAAACTAAGAAGCACCAAATGATGGAAGGGGAATTCTCTCCATAATTTATCTCTTCTGCATGTTTAGTGTTACACTGAATTTACTTTTGATAAGGAGTACCTGCAATCTCAGAGGTAATTTACTGTGAAAGATAATTCTTAAGATTTCCCATCATTATTAACACTGACTTGAATTATGTTGCATTTTATATTGGAACATGGGTTTAATTTAACCCACGGCAAACAAATCTCTTAGTTAAAAAAAAAAAAAAAATCTCCTTTCCACAATGAGAAGGCAGCGTGGCTTCTTACAGAGATAATACTATGTGAGTTGCAATTCCTTGCCTACATCTGCCTTTTCAATCTGATTTTCACACCTGTCTTTAAAATCTTCATTACTGCCCATTGTTAGGCTGGGCACCTCGGAACAGGTAATCAGTCGTCACTGCAGCACAGATGTGACAAGCCCAACAGATGAGAGAAGAGTTATCTAGACTCAACCTGAGTTCATGAACATCAGGTGATGGGCTCCATGTTAAACCCTGAGGATGCAAAGGTCAGAATCAGACCATTAGGACTCACTCCACCAGGAGCTCACCCCATCACCAGCACTGGCCGCCTTAATGCAAATCAGAAAAGGGGGATGGAGAAGGGCAACGTCTCCCAAACAAATATAACTTTCTTCCAGCGTTTGCCAAGAGCTAGACTCACCCCAGGGTGTGGCCACCTCCCATGACCCCAGTATGGAGCTCACGTTTCTTCTTCTAAAGGTGCACTGTCCAATACGGTGGACACTAGCCACAAGTGGCTATTTAAATTTAAATTAATATTTAAAAATAAAATTCAGTTTCTCACTCTCACTAGCTACATTTCAAGTTTCCAATGGCCACCTGTGGCTAGTGGCTACCATGTTGGACAGTGCAGGTTTAGAACATTTCCATTATTGCAAAAAGTGCTATTGGACACTGCTGGCCAAAAGGCTGGCTTTGTTTGGGTAGTTCTCTCTTCTCCAGGGAGAGATCATTCTGCCTAAGAGATGTGAGAAAGAGGTCAGGAGGTCATTAGATATAGGCATTAGAACGGCTTCTGCTGGGAACAGGGTAGGCAAGGGTAGCTCTCCATTTGCTGACCCCAGGGTCTGGTATAACTCAAACCAACACCCATTCTGACTACATTTCTCCAAATGATATTGGGGTAAACACTCAAACTGTGTATGTCATCTGCATTTCCTCAAAAGCCTTACCAAAGTCTTCTATTGCAGCTGAATTCTATCCAATACCTAGGATGTGAGATAATGGTGTTAACCAACATTCATCATGTGCTTACCATATGCTACCATGGTGCTAAGTGGTTTCAAAGCAATCCTCCACTTGCTCCTCGAGAATCCCATGCTTACAGTATGCAGATGAAGAAGTGGAGGCCCAGTAAAGACCCTGCCCATGTTCACCAGCCAATGAGGGGGGCGTCAGGAATTGGACCCAGGTAGTCTGCTCCAGACCCTGAGTCTGAACCACCATCTGTGCTGTTTTCTAGAAGTTGACCCTAGCCCTGGCCCTACCCCTTGCTGAGTATTTCCTGGAGGAAAAACACTTAAACACTTCAATTCTCATTTAGCCCACCCATCCAATGGGGGAACCTACTTTCCACTCTTTACAAGAACTCTCTGAGGGTCAGATGAAAGGGTTTGGTGGGGAAAGGGCTTTTTGAACTCTCAATACCCATCTGAGTGTCAGGGACCATAGTAAAAAAAACAATAACAAAAACAAAAACTGATTGTTGACACTGCCCTTCAGGTCTGTATTATTTGGGCTGAAGAATCACCTGGGAAGCTTGTTAGATATGCAGCTTCTTTGGCCCCATCCCAAGCAACTCAGACTGTGTGTAGGTGCAGGGTCCAGGGGTCTTCATTTGTAACGGTGCCTCAGGGAATCCTCGGGCTCCTCTGGAAAATGCTGATTTTAGGTCTCCAGCTTTGGGGCCCCAATGATCCACATATACGTGGGCTAGAGCAAAACAGAAACTTTTTAACGGAGAACCTCTGTCCTGCTTCGTGGAGAGGTGGGGTGGCGGGCTCTCCAGATGCCCCACTAATCCTTAATTTTCAAAGGCAGGTGCCTATCCTATCCTGTGCTGGGCTGAACAGAGGGAACTGCTCCCAATGGGCCCCAGAGTGCATCCCCCGGCACTTTCAGAGGGGAAGGCCAGTCTGCTCTCCTTATCATCCAAGTCTTCCCGGGAACTCACTTGGGGGAAACAGAAGACTGTCTAAAACATACATCGTCTTTCCATTTCTATTTCCCCTCAGCCTTATTGAGGTAGAATTGGCATATAATACTGTATAAATTTAAGGTATGCAATGTGATGCTTTGATACACATGTATATTGTGAAATGACTACAGTAAGGTTAGTTAACACCCCCATCACTTCACATAATTACTTGTGTGGGTGTGTGTGGGTGTGTGTGTGTGTGTGTGTGGTGAGAACATTTAACTCCTTAGCAACTTTCAAATATATAATACAGTATTGTTAACCGTAGTTACCATACTGTTCATTAGATCCCAGAACTTAATCATCTTACAACTAGATTTTGTACACTTTGACCAAAATCTCCCCCATTTCCACCAACCCCCAATCCCTGGCAACCACCATTCCTCTCTCTGTTTCTAGGAATTTAGCTTTTTCTAGATTTCACACATAAGTCTCTGTGTGATTTATTTCACTTAGCATAATGCCCTCAAGGTCTATCCATGCTGTTGCAAATGGCAGGATTATCTTTGTGGTTGAATATATATATACATACATATATATAATTTTCTCTATTCATTCATATTCTCAATGGACACTTGGTTATTTCCATGTTTTGGCTACTTGAAGAATTTAATAGAGAGCTTCAACAGCAGACTCAGTCAAGTAGAAGAAAAAAATTAGCGAACCAGAAGGCAGGTCATTTGCAATTATCCATTCGGAAGAGCAAAAAAAAGAAAAAGAGTGAAGAAAGCCTTTGTGATTTATGAGACACCATTAAGAGAAGTAATCTATGCATTATTGGAGTCCCAGAAGAAGAGAGGAATAAAGAGAGAGAAAGCTTATTTAAAGAAGTAATGACTGAGAACTTTCCAAATCTGGGGAGAGATTTGGATCTCTGAGTTCAAGAAGCTCATAGATCCTCCTGAAATTTTCACCCCAAATGATATTCTATGAGACATATTATAATAAAACTGTCTAAGATCAAAGACAAAGAAAGAATTTTTGAAGCAGCGAGAGCAAAAAATTCCTCACATACAAGGCAACCCTCATGAAGCTATCAGTGGATTTCTCAGCAGAAGCCTTGCACGCTAGGACAGAGTGGGATGATATATTCAAAGTGCTGAAAGAAAAAATCTGCCAAACAAGACTACTTTACCCAGCATATGGAGAGATAAAGCCTTTCTCAAACAAACAAAAGCTGAGGGAGTTCATTACCACTAGCCCTGCCTTACAAGAAATATTGCACAGAGTTCTTCAAGCTGAATTGAAATGATGCTTGTTAATAACATGAAAACATGAAAATATAAAACACATAGGTAAAAGTAAGTTTATAGTCAAATCCAGAATACTCTAATACTGTAATACAGTGGTGTATTAACTACATAACTCTAGTATAGGGGTTAAAGGACAAAAGTATTAAAAATAACTATAACTATAATAATTTGTTAATGGATATATACTATAAAAAGGTAAATTTGACATCAAAAACATAAAACGTGGTGGGGGTATAAAAGGGTAGAATTTCTGCACACAATTGAAGTTGTTATCAACTTAAAATAGGCTGTTATATCTGTAAGATGCATTATGTAAGCCTCATGGTAACCACAAAGCAAAAACCTACAGTAGATACACAAAAGATAAAGAGAGGAGAATCAAAGCACACCACTATGGAAAATCATCAATTCACAAATGAAGACAGCAAGAGAGGAAGAAGGCAATAAGAGAACCAAAAAATAGGCCAAAAATTAATAAAATGGCAGTAGTATGCCCTTACCCATCAACTTTTACTCTAGATGTAAATGGATTAAATTTTTCAATCAAAAGGCATAGCACGGCTGAAGGTATTAAAAAAACAAGACCCACCTATATGCTAACTACAAGAGAGTCACTTCAGCTTTAAGGACCCACATAGGCTCAGAGTGAAGGGATGAAAGAAGATATTCAGTGGAAATAAAAACCAAAAGAGAGCAGGGGTGTCTATACTTATATCAGACAAAGTGGAATTTATATAAAAAACTATAACAAGAGACAAAGGTCATTATATAATGACAAAGGGGTCAATTCATCAAGAAGATATAACAATTGTAAATATATATGCATCCAACAATGGAGCACCTAAATATATTCCATTCTGTAAGATGTTGTCTATCTCATTCTGGTCAGCCCATCAGAGGTCAGCTTAAATGGCATAGTTTTGACTGCTTGTTGAAAGGTTTTTCCTAAGTTGCACCTTGGCATTGGGTCTTTGGCCTGCTATAAGAAAAGATGCTATAGAGAAACTCTCTCTTGAATATACTTAAGGGATACTACTGAGTACACTATACCGTAACATTTTTCCCCTTCTGAGGACCAATGGGGGAAATTTCGCTCAGGTTTCAGGCCCAGGAAAACCTGAGCTTCTCTTGAGCAACGGCCTTGAGTTTATCTCATAGACACTGAGGTTTAAAAGTTATCAAATTCCATTTTTCCCTCTTGTTTCAGCTATTATGAAGGAAAAACCAAATTTGCTACCCACCTCCAGCAAGATGTTAAGGCCTATGAAATCCATACAACTAACCCCACTCCTGCCTTGGTGGGTTTTTATTTACTTGCTTATTTATTTTAATGAGCTATGAAGACTTAACTAAATAATTCAAGGGGGAGGGTGAAGAAGGGGGCTCACCGTGCACATTGCACAACAAAACAAATTACAACTTCTCTATTAGGCATTTCTCTACTCTCTCGTCCCTCTCCCTGGAGCTATTAAGTGGTGATTTTATTTTTCTGCCTTTATTTTTCTTTTGCTTTGGCATCTTCATATACCATTTTGCCTTCTTATATTGCATGCAATTTTGTAATCTGCTTCAAAACAAGTTTCTTTTAATGAGCCATGCAATTTCATGAATCTTTGCCTAGAATAGTTATTAATTGTCCATTAGGTGCCTGGAATTGTTCTAGGTTTAGGGGCAACAACAGTGAATAAACTAGACAAGTTTCTTGTAACAGCATGCGCATTGTACTTGCCATTTGGGAAACAGAAATGAACCAGGAAATAAATAATGTAACTTCACGGAGTGGCCAGCTTTGTAAAGGAAGGTAGAAAAGGTGATACGATAGCAAAAGACTGGGAAGAAGAAACATGAGGTAGGGTGGGAGATAAGGCCTTTCAAGGAGATCATATTTGAACTGAAGTCTAAATGTGGAGGTACCTGCCACTCAGAGATCTGGGATGAGTATTCTGGGCAGAGCAACCAGCTAGTGCAAAGGCCCTGAGGCAGCGATGAGCACGTTGGAAGAATGTTTGTGTCCACGTGGTACCCTCTAATCAGCTTTTAAAACCCTTCTCACTACTATCTCCTTTCTCATTTAAGTAATCTCCATCACTCTCTGTATTATTCAAAGACAAGGTCAACCACTCTATGGCTATACTACTATACCTGTGCAATCCACACTGAATTATACATGTCTACTTACAAGCATGCCTTCTCCACCAGACATGAGTGCCTGAGGTGTCCTTGTGGTAGGAAGGAAGAAGTATCTTCCTTCTCTCCAGCACAGTCCTGGCACATAGAAAGCACATAGTTTTATTTTTCAAGATAAGCCTTTGCTAAGTTGACAAGGCAGGCAATGCTCACACTCGAGCCAAATCTACAGGCGCTGCTCTAAGGTACATTTCTCCCATTTGCAGAGCCACAAGCTGCTTGCGCTCTGCTCATGACCTGAAGAGATGGACAGCAGAGAACCAGCTGCCCCAGTGTGCACAGCCAGCCTCTGGGCGGAGGGAGCCCGTTGCTTCCTTCCCCTGAAGAGCTCCTTCTGGGAAAGGAATGACTCTTACAGCTGTACTGGATTTCCCTGCAAGATTTATGACCCAATTGAAAGTTACGGGGCTTTTATTAATTATAATAAACACCAATTTCATTACACTTCAACTTCCAAAGAAATTACATCCTGTGGAAAGGAAATAAAATGTTAGCTTTGTGCTAATGCCAGGCACACATTAACTGGCTAGGTACGGTGTTCATCATGACTGCTCAGCTGGAAGGGGCATTTTGGAAGGGAGAGCCTAAGGGGCTATTTCCAGAACTTAAATCCATTTGGCCAAAAGCGATGGAAATGAGCTGTGCTTCCACACGTGGCTTGCAGGATCACTTCCTTTACGAGGGTCTGTGTTGGGTAATGTACTTTGGGCCCTAAGCCCTGAGTTGGGACCTGTCTGTGTCTTCCTTGCTGTGTGATCTTAAGTAGGTTACTGCTCCTCTCTGAGGCTTGATAGCCTCATCTTAAAAATAAAGGCTGGGGGCTTCCCTGGTGGCGCAGTGGTTGAGAATCTGCCTGCCAATGCAGGGGACACGGGTTCGAGCCCTGGTCTGGGAAGATCCCACATGCCACGGAGCAACTAGGCCCGTGAGCCACAATTGCTGAGCCTGCGCGTCTGGAGCCTGTGCTCCGCGACAGGAGAGGCCGCGATAATGGGAGGCCTGCGCACCGCGATGAAGAGTGGCCCCCACTTGCCACAACTGGAGAAAGCCCTCGCACAGAAACGGAGACCCAACACAGCCATAAATAAATTAATTAATTAATTAATTAAACTTTAAAAAAATAAATAAATAAATAAAGGCTGGACCTAGGTCAGGTACGGCAAGTAGAGTTTATCTCCTGTGGCAATTCCAAAGTATACAATATGGTCACCTAAAAAGCTATTTTGAGAAGGATTCTGAAATTTCATCCAGGATTTCTGGGAAAGGGCAGTATGATCAATTAACAATATCAGCCAGGGGCAAAATCCAGGAGGCTAGCCAGACATAGGCTGGGTATTCACTATTTTAGGGGATAGCTGATGATCTCAAAGCCCATTCTAGACTTCTATATTTTAATTTAAGCCTGTGTAGCCAGTTAGTAGCAGACCCAGGATAAAAATCTCAGGATTCTGGATTCTTAGTCTGGAATTCTTATCTACAAAATAGGTAAAATGGGTCAGACTTTATGGCGTTGTAAGGATTCGGTGATGCTACAAATGATATGCATTTTGCAGTAGAAGACACTCAATAAATCTTTTTCCCATCCTTCTGCATTCCCATCCTACCCTGAGCTCATAAAACCGTGCCGACTGGTGGCCCTCTCCATTTGGTGTGGGTTTTAGAGAGCTTCCTCTTCCAAAGCCTCCCCTTAGTCAATATCACGTAGGTGGGTTTTGTCAGCTACATCCCCTTTGGGCAAAACTTACAGCCCCATTTATTCCTGAAGGAATATTTTATTTTAAAGCTGCTTGATTTTAGGTTTTTATTGTTATGGACTTTCCAACTCTTTGCTACTTTTGTTTTTGCTGGGAAATGGAAAATATTTTGACACTTCTGGGATGATGGGGTTTGATGAGCCCCCTCAGGGGGTGGAGGATTCAGCAACTTTGTGCAATTGCTTCCTGCCAGATGTGAAATTAAGCTTCTGGGTACAAACCCAGAGTACATTTGGATAATGGGTGGGAAAGTCTGCTGGGGCTCTGGAAGCAGAGAAGGGAGGGAGACCAAGAGAAGCCGTGTGTGTGTGTGTGTGTGTGTGTGTGTGTATGTGTGTGCTCGCACGTGTGTGTGTGTATGCACATGCACATGCACGCACACTGGACCTCATGATGTCCATTATTACATATTTCTGAGGACAGAACAGATACCAGCAGAGTGAGTTGTGCCCTCCCGGCTGCTCTCACCTCTCACCTGGTGCCACCATTAGGAGAGTCACACTGACATCACCTCGGGCTTAAGAGGCCACATTTGGATTTATTCAGACCTGAGTTTGAATCCACGCTTCAACACTCACTAGCTGTGTGAACTTGGGCAAGTCCCTAAATTTCAATCGTCCTCAGTTTTCTCATCTGTAACATGGGGTTAATCTTAGTGGAGTGAATAATCAATTGATGTTTGTCACGTGAGTGGATGAGAAGTGCTATATTCAAGACATCTTGGCTATTGACTTGGGGTCAACTTAGCGCTCAGTCACTGCATGATAATGGACAAGACACTGGCCCTTGTTGGGCTTCAGTCTCCCCGGCAGTTCACAAGGGAGGGGGACTGGAAAACTCCCAGGCCCTTCCAGTTCTGACTGTTGGCATGAATGGTAAACATTGTCTGAACTCCTGGAACGCACACAGCACTGTGATAATGCTTTCTGTTACCCATCCTGTAATTCTGTCCCATATTGGGAACGGTCAGACTCTGGTATTGGACTCCTGGGTTTTATATCCAAGCTCTGGGCTTTCTAAATGCATGGCTTTGAGCAAGTAGTTGAGACCCTCCACTCCTCTACTTCCCCAACTGAGTAAGTGGGGTTAGTGGCAATGTTATGGCAAAGGACTGAATGTTTCCTCCAAGCCATGTGCTTACCCCTTGCCTGGCCACCGGTAAGTACTGAAGCAGTGGGGACCACTTGCAGGAAAGACCCCCGTTCATGGGAGACTGGGCTTCTTTTAAAAAAGGATGGAGCCAAAACTGGCCCTTAGGAGGCTGCCCAGTTTAGTTAGGGCCAACAGGCAAAGAGTTCTTTAAATGCCTTCATAATTCAGGCATGGTTGAAACCTGGATATCTTCCTAGGCTGAGTTTGTCCCGGTGGGGAATCTTCTCTGATTACCCTCCATGACGCTGTGGACCAGTGTCTATCCCACATGCCCTGAAATATTGGTATTCTTTTAAAATCATGTCACAAGAGGCAGAAGAGTGGTAAGGCAAGAACACGGATTTTAGACCCCGAAAAACCTGAATTCAAAATCTGAATTCACCTTTTGCTGGGTGCATGACTTTGCAGCAAAGACACTTAACTTCTCTGAGCCTCAGTTTCTTCATCTGTAAAATGGAGGCAATGATAGCTGCCCTGGCAGGGTCATTATGAGGACTGAATGAAATAAAAAATGCAAAGTACTTAGCCTATAGAAGGTACTCAATGAGGAACAATATTTTTCAAATGTGAATGTGCTGCTGTATTTATATAGTTATCTTACCTACCTCTAATTGCCTCTAGGCAAGGGGGCTATTGGTTTGTACTCTTTCTGATTTCTCTTTCTGCCTGAGGGTAGAGGGTAGAGGGCAAAGGAATGGGTGAGCAGGAGCTCTACTTAACCTGTCTTTGGGCCAAGACTGTGTTTTTCTCCTTGGTCCAAAGGTTTCTTCCCCTAGGATGGCATCTTGCAAGCAAGTGCAGAAATGGAACTCATTTCCGCAATATTCCTCCTGTTTTCCATCACCAGCTTTATTTTCCCCACCCGTTCAACCCACTTTATCAGATGTTTTCTCTGGGGGAATCTTCCCTCCCTGCCAGGCCAAGTTAAGCTCTGATTCTGCATATGCAGAAAGTCAAGTGACTCTGGCACAGCCAGGGGATAGATCTTCATCGTTACTCCTCAGCTGTGCAGTGGACACAAAATACTGACAGAGGAGGATGGGCAGGGTCTACACACTTGGTCCGCAGGGGCTCAGAGCTCCCAGAGGATGCATTAGCCCAATGGTCCGGTTCCTGTCAGGGGCTCTCCGTGGCTTGGTGGGTACTGTAAGTTCCTCTCTGGCTTCAGAAGTGGCTCCAATGTCACTGTGACAGAATCTCGGCTCTCTGGGCATCTCACCAATCTGAATCCTCTCTGGACTAATGGGTACCATTTATGATATGGGAAACAGTTTACCTCCTAGATTACAATCCACACTGTCACTTGTGACCCTGGTCTACTAGATCCCAGCATAGGAGTCAATGCTCGTGTTGTTTTCCGAGGGGCTGGCGCCCCCTGGGGTTGTACGTGGTGGCCCTGGCCCTCCCTATTTTCACCCTGTGCTACTCTCTGCAAGCTCCCAGAGCAAGGCACACCCTCTTGTTAAAGGGTGATTGGAGGACATCCAATCCTGAAATGAATCAGATGCTAATAAGGGGTGGCTCCTTTGTCCTACTGAATTGGGATCTTGGGATGGATGGTTGGAGGCTCTGGGATTATGAAGTTTGACTGAAGCTCCCCAGACGATGCTGATGGGCAGGCCCATTGGAGAGCCAGCGTCATACCATGTTAAAGGGATATTATCACTTAGCGGGTTATCTGCACGTGTGGCCAGGAGAAGGACATTGAAAAGGAGGAACTTTGGAGAGAAACATGAGCTGCTATTCTGAGTACTGAGCGTCAAGATGAGACACACTCAGAGACGATTTCCTCCTTCCAATGTCATGGATATTCTGTGCAGCATCTATCAAATGCCCTTTTGTTGCTCCAGGGAAAAAGGGGATTTTGCCCAAGAGCCTCCCCCTCCCTCCCTACCTCCCTTTTCACATTAAACTTCATATTGTGGCAACTCATCCCACCATACTTTGTGCTGCTCAAGGGCAAAGAGCGTCTCTTCATCAGCTTTGTGCTACCATGACATAGTACAGCATCTACTCCAGGTGGTATTTCACAAATGGGTTTGAGTTGAATAAAACGTGTCTTTATCCAGCTCTTTCAATTGGTTTAAACTGGAAATCAAGTTTGAAGCCACTTACAACACACAAAAAGTCATGGCTATAAAGTAGGAAAACTGCTTTTGCAATAAATGCACCCATACGTGTTAAAGCATGTTGCATTTCAAAACTACCTCCTTGGAAAGCTACACGCTATGTTCAACAATATTGCTTTCACTCAAATGCATCTGAAATTCTAGTTTCATGGCTACTGTCTGGTAGCTGAAGGGCTGGGCTGGGGTCTGACTGGGCTGGAGCCTATGGATGGGGGAGCTCACCAGTGGCTAGAACCCAGCCCCGTAAATGCAATTGTGGGAAGGTTTCTGGGAGGAAAGGGGTCTGTTGAGTGGAAAATCATGGCAACCAGGAAAACAAGTCCGAGAGTAAGGATGGGCAGTGGAGGTGTACTGACACCAGGGATGCCATGGTAGAAACTGACAACGGATGATGAATGTAGGTTATTGGGACAGATACGGTCATGCAGACTAGCTATCCTCAAGCCAGAGGAGTCAGTGACAGCAAAATGCTCTGAGTTCACGAGACGGTGATGTATTTTCCCTGCAACTGTACGACCTACTGGCAAGCAAAGGGATTTCAAGTAAGATGACATTTCACTTCATTTTATTCCCAGGTGGGGTGCCCTGCTCACATTTCTTTACTTTTTTAACTTTTTATTTGAAATATTTTTAGGCTTACAGAGAAGCTAAAAAACTAGTATAGCGTTCATCTATACCCTTCACCCAGCTTCTTCCGATGTTAAAAACATACAGAACCACAGTACAATGATCAAAACCAGGAAATGAACATTGGTACAGTACTATTCCCTAAATGCTAGACATCATTTGAGTTTTATCAGTTTTTCCCTAGCAACTTCTTTCTGCCTCAGGAGCCAATCTAAGATCCCACTTTACATTTAGTTGTCATATCTCTTTAGTTTCTTCCAATCTGTAACCACTCCTCATTCTTTCATGATCTCGGAAACTGTGATGAGTATTGGACAGTTATTCTGGAGAATGTCTCTCAATTTTTGTCTCCATTCTAAATGGAGAAAATACATAACCGGTGACAGGTTACAGGGCATACAAAAATACTAGTTTCCATTTTTATAGTCACATCTTCCTTTGATTGGACTCAACTTACCCCCTTTCTCCAGTGACTTTTGTCTGTTTCCCAAATTTATATTCATTCCCCAAAGATGAAGATTCTCAAGTCTGAAGACACAACAGAAGGCTGATTCCAAGCGCTAAAAAAACTTCCCAAAGAGAAGACACAGAAAAGTTTTCCGCTGAGGCAGCACCATCCAAGCATTTACCTCTGCATCTAAGCTCAGCCACGTAATGGGGCGAGACCGCTGCCAGCTGTCAGCACCGAGGTAGGAGTAATGAAGCTGAAATTAGGGGTGGACCCCCGGAGCGAGCGTCAGGAAGATGTGAGAACCAAGCTAGTGTGGCCGAAGCCAGAGGATGGCCAGACTCTGACATGGACAAAGCAGAAGGGGAGGCACTACATCTGAGCAATGCACGCGGGAAAATCAGAGCCAACAGGAAGGAGACAAAAGTAAATAGGATGAGGCTGGAGATGTGATTCTGTGCATTACCTCTGGGGAAAGTCTAAGTCTCTCCTCTGCAAGAGGGCCTGGGAGACCCAGCATCAGATACATAAGAAGGCTGTCTTATTTATTTATTTATTGCTTGCTGCGCGCGGGCTTTCTCTAGTTGCATCGAGAGGGGGCTACTCTTTGTTGCAGCGTGCCGGCTTCTCATTGCGGAGCACAGGCTCTAGGCACACCGGCTTCAGTAGTTGTGGCTCGCGGGCTCTAGAGTGCAGGCTCAGTAGTTGTGGCACACGGGCTTAGTTGCTCTGCGGCATGTGGGATCTTCCCAGACCAGGGATCGAACCCGTGTCCCCTGCATTGGCAGGTGAATTCTTAACCACTGCGCCACCAGGGAAGTCCCTGACTGTCTCACTTAAATTTCAAACCCTGAAACTTGTGCTCAAAGTTCAATCCTAATGATATTCTATAATATGCACTTCATATACAGATATCTTCATGCTATCATATAAGGTTGTATCTTCCCGCTTCCCTACTCCCAGCACTTAAGATATTTCATACAGGGCTTCCCTGGTGGCGCAGTGGTTAAGAATCCACCTGCCAATGCAGGGGACACAGGTTCGATCCCTGGTCCGGGAAGATCCCACATGCCATGGAGCAACTAAGCCTGTGCGCCACAACTACTGAGCCTGCGCTCTAGAGCCCGCGAGCCACAACTATTGAAGCCTGGGTGCCTAGAGCCCGTGCTCTGCAACAAGAGAAGCCACCGCAATGAGAAGCCCGAGCACTGCAACGAAGAGTAGCCCCCGCTCGCAGCAACTAGAGAAAGCCCACATGCAGCAACGAAGACCCAACGCAGCCAAAAATAAATAAATAAAAACAAACAAACAAACAAAATTTTAAGAAAAGTAAATAAAATGGTGCAGTACAGTCGGTACATATAAAAAAAAAAGATTTCATACAACTGTGCAGGTGTGAACCTCAAATTTCAGCGTTGTCTACAAGAACTGAGCTCTTTAGAATTGTGCAGTGCACAACCTGTACAACTGTACAAGGCAGTGTTCACAGGTGATTGAATGAGTAAATGGTGTAATCCTTTACGGCGGAGGGGAGAGTACCCTACCTTAATTTCTGGGAGTCTAATCATTGATCACATGAGCGTGGAAACTCCTTTTCCCCCAGGGTATTATGCATTTTAAAAAGTTAACGTAGGTAACACATGGTACTCAGCACATAGTAGACATTAGCAAAGCTAGTTTCTTTCCTCTGCACACCACCCTAACCACACAGTAATAATATCCATGTGCATTCTTCAAGCACAGGAGGGGAACGGAGCCAGTGTGTGCTCAACAACCAGTCAAGCCTGGGGAGGAAGGCAGACATGACCATCCCCCAAATGACAACCTAAATACTAACTGTATTATTTTGACTTATGACAGGTAAAAAAAAAAATCCCTATTAGGTTATTCATCAGCCTAGTGAAAAGCACTTAACCTCAGAACAGCAATGCTTCGTCAATTTCCATACAATTTCCTTACCAAAGCACAATAAGGATTCACTAATAGACAGTTTTATCCATACCCAGTGAGGTGTAAGGCAGCCCATAAGATGTTGGAGAAGGTTGTGGAGGGAAGAATCTAGGGGGTGAGCTGCCCCTGGAGCCCTTTAACTGTCTTGTGGGCTGTGCTGTGAGTCACGGCAGACTCCCATACAGAAGGTTGCAAATTTCCCCCTGTGAGCACCATATCTCCCCCTTTAACCAGGCTGGGCTACAGACCACAGGAGGTGATACAAAGCAAGCTGGAGAGACCGGGAGATGGGCTCACGGCCTCCTGGTTCCTGGTCCCAGGCACTGGCTCTTTACATTTAGGTGCTCCCTTCATGCATCAGGCTTTAACAAACCCAGAAAGAATCCAGCTGAGAGTGACAGCCCTTCGCAGGGGTGCCACCAGGACCAAGCCCTCTCTTTTGCTCCTCTGACCTGCTTCCCCTTTTCCTCTTCTCTCTGGATTCCAGAGTTCCTGGTTTTGTACTTCAGTCTCTGCATCTTTTAGGGGCAAAAGCGAGGCTCTCTTTTTCACAGTAAATGCCTCCCTCTGGCTCACTTCTGCCTCCTCCTAGCCTCACTCCCTCCTAACCTGGCATACTTCTGGGACTGTGGCAGCAGTGGTAGCCACAGAAGACTCTGGAAAAGAGACATCCCTTCAGCAGCCTCATCACTGTGGCTATTTCTCCTGACCCTGGCCTCCCACCTGGGGAGGGAAGATACCATACAGAGACAAGGTGTCTGGGCTTTTACCTGGCTCTTTCCCAAAGGCAGTGGGCCAGTCCCCAGACAGGTGAATTCTCCAATACGGGTCTCAGCTTCTTTCTGTCACTTCCCCCCTCTTCCTCCCTTCTTTGATTAGTAGCAACCACCATGCACTTGGAATCAAGCTCAGCACTGGGGATCAAAAGATGACTAAGGCACAGTTCCCACAAACCCCCATTTTAGCTGGGAAGACACGTCTGAAAAGGAAGCCTTAGCAAACTGTGCGATAAGCTCTACGAAATGAGAGGTCTAAACAGGTTCATCCCCAGAGTCCCGCGAAATTCCAGAATTCTAATGAGGCAGCATTTTGACGGTGTAACAAATGTCGTGATATTGGTAAACAGAGGTGTAGTGATATTGACCTGGTTTCCGGGACTTTGCGAAATTGTCTTGGAAGCTTTGCTCCCATCAGCGGTACTGCATTTCCAATCAGTAGTAGGATGTTTGCCTCGTGGTTATAATAGGTCTCATCAATCGTTTAATGATAATGATATTGTGACTGTGCTCTCACTCCAGTGATGGGTACAGGAGATTTGCTCACTCGGCAACTGTTCTGACTTCCCTTCTGTGTGTCTTTCGGTACTGCAGAAACCATGAAAGTTAAACATGGCATTTCCCAGACTCTTTTGTGCCTAGGGATCTGACTGTGATCCAGGTTCTCTCAATCAGATGCACTTGTACAAGACCTAAGTTGGAATCTGAGTTTTGGGGGCAGAGGCAGGAAAGATCTACTACAGCAGGAGGTCTGATTCTGAGGACTGGGAATTGTTGCTGAGAGCTTATCCTGTTCCTTCAGCCCTACCAATTATTGTGTAAGCCACCTAAGACCTCATAATAAATCCCCTTCCCTTCAATTACCCAGAGTTGTTTCTATTGAATGCAACTAAGCCTTAACCCACACAGCACTTGAAAGGAAAATAAATCCAGCATAACAGCATGGAATCCAGTTGACACTAAGGTAAACTTGGTGCCTCCTGAAATGTACACCTTCCCATTTACCTAATGCCAGAGGCTCCTAATTCTGAAGTTGTCTCCGTTCTAAAGTAGGTATCAAAGTTCCAAAGTGGAAAGTCCACTTCAGCAATGTAGTGGGCAGGGATGACGTGCTGGTATCCTGACTTCACGGCTCTGTGTCCAGCAGGTGTGGCTGGGCCCAGATGGGAACATCCGTGCTGGGCTGGGGCAGGTACCAGCATCGTCCAGCCCCAGTCTAGGGAGTAAGCAGGGCTTCAACAGTCAACACAAGATAACCACCCTCTGGGCTTTCTATCCATGGGTAACAGGTTCCCAACCACTGGACCGAATTCCCTAGGAGCCCATGTTTTGGGAAAAAAAATTAAGACCCTAATTCTTCAAGGAGCAGAATATAAGTGCAGAAATTCAGCCAGAACTGTTAAGATGCTGCATTTTCCCCCAAATTCATTAATTTCCAGCAGCTGAATGTCAAATCCATGTGAAGAAACAAACATCACAGCAAGCATCCTGCCGCATCCTACACAGGATGCTTGCCCATATACAGCAGGCTGCCCTGCTTGCATTGTCCCCACCACAAGTCCAGGAATCTTTTCTATTTCAAAAATAACAAATAGGAAAAGAGAAAATTATATCCTCAGCAGACCAGCATCCCTTCCCTTGGCCCATCTCCCGAGAGACCTTTGACTTTGCAAGAATATTTTAGCTTCGACCTTTCTCCTCAGTGCCATAAACATGGCAGCAACAATTTATTCCTTTCCAGCAGCCATAAAAATTATCCCCCTTATTTCTCAAAATCACGGCAAATTAGCACCTTTGACCATCTTTTTCTCAGGCCCTGTCTTCCTCTCCCATGGCTGCAGACACATGAACAATTTATGATGGTCCACAGCGGGCTCTCCTTTCTTGCATGCTCGTAGAAAACTCCAACTAGCCATCTCCATACTAATCTATCCCTATACTTGTCTCGAGTGTGTAGAAGAAATTTTAAAGTAGCATTTTCCAAAATGGGTTTTATAGCTCACCAGGTCTACAAAATGTTATTAGGTGTCCCCCAAACAAAGCACTTTGTAGTAAAATAAATTTGGGAAGTGCTATCTGCTTTAGATTTCAGAACACATGTGTGTATATTGAAGGGTCTGATAAATCCTATGGTAAAGAAAACTATGCAAATTTCAAATTTGGTTTGCCCAGATTTTCCCAGTTTATTTAGACCTGCAAGAGGTTCATATTTGTTTCCCAGCTATTAAAATTCTATGCCACAGTGTTCTATGGGTACCAGATTGGGTAAATGATGGCATTTGGGAATAGAGTTGAATTTTACAACCAGGGATTGAACATGAGGTGAGATTCCAACTTCCAAAACACCTGCTGCTGATGGGTGAGACTAAGCCAAGGGGCTGGACCCTGAGCTCAGGAGGGGGGCTCGAGCTAGGTAGGTTTCTCCTGCTCAAGGTTTGTCCCGAGAAAGAAGGGCAGGGCTGAATCTGCGGCTAGAGTTCCAATAATTAGGGCTATGATGATGGGGAAGGCTGCAGAGCTTGCTACTCAAGTGAGCTCCCAGATCAGCATCGCTAGAAGTACAGAGTCTCAGGCCTTACCCCAGACCTACCAAAGCAGGATCTGCAATTTAACAAGATCCCCAAGTGATCTGTATGCACATTACAATTTGAGAAGCACTGGAGTCAAGCTGTGGTTTTCCATCCTGCCTGTGCTTTAGAATCATCTGGGGAGCTTTAAAATATAGATCCCTGGGATCCATCCCCAGAGACTCTGATTCAAATGTCCTGAGGTAGAGCTAGGGCATCAGTGTTTTCTAAATCTCCTGACCATGCAGCCTGAGTTGAGAACTGCTGTTCTAACCCGGAGGTGTAACAGGAGTAAGTTTAGGAGTCCTAGGAAACACCATAAGGACCACCACATTCGGCCTTTTGCGCATCCGCTCTCGTTAGGATGGGTGAGCGGTGCTTTTGGGACCTGTGGCGTGGTTCCCCGTGATGAAGTAGAACCACCTGAAGAACATTCCACAGCCTTTGGGAAGGCCTCGGCACAGATGCTGTCAGATGCAAAAGCCGCACTACCCTTCCAAGCTCACTTCCCGTGGTGCGTTCTTCCCAAAGAATTCTAGGGGCTGTGCCATTGCATCTTCTCTGGGTCACGGCACTTCATCAGAACAACATCCCTGCAGGCAGAAATGCACATGAAGTAGAAGGCAAGTGGCCGTCTCTACAGAATGTTCTTCCCCTGTGAGCTGGCTGCAGACATCTTGAGTTCTTCAACTGGTTAGAGACTCTTGGGTTGGATAGAGAACTGCAGAAAGAGGAATCACCCCAAATGTGCACAGGCTTAGAGTCCCATAACTGGACACAGATGTTTCTCATGGGGAGAAAAACAGTTACATATATTAAGCACTAATACCACGTACCAGGCAATTTGCTTGAGCTATCTACTTAAAGCTATCTACTCGTTTTTCACCAGGAGGTAACTATTAGCGCTCCTCTCTTTGAGAGGGGAAACCAAGAATTCTGGAAGGAAAATGTTTTCCTAACAATTAAGTGGTACAGCTTGGGGCTGGAACTGATTCTGGGCTGACTCTAAAGGCCCTGCTCTTTCTACTGCACCGCCGACGAGGGCATTCAGAAAACGCTGTTCCTGGACACTCAGACCAGTCCTGGTTCAGACCCAAGGCAGCCATGACCGATTCCACATTGCACTGGAAGTTCTGATATTGGACACGTAGAAAACTCTCATTCATCAGAGGCTGGAGTTACCCATCAACCCGTGCGATGTTCTCTCCTACATCACAACTCATCCTCTGCTCCTGGCTTCAGAGACGTGTGCTGACACAGATAAGGAGTGTTCAGTGTATGTACTTCGGCAGAGTGATGTGGGAGGATAGATAATATGTAAAGTAGGGCACTGGAGAGAGTGGCATTCGCACGTGGGGTTTGAGATCGTAAATACAGGATTCAGTCAACCATCTATCACCTGTGATGGCAAATGGGAGAAAGGTGGTTGTCAGTGACATGTCCTGGAGCCAGTCCCCACCCTGCTGGGGCAGGGAAAGAAGCTGGTCTGCCGTCAGACAGAGGGGGAAATGAGCCAGGACAGGTCTGAGATGGTGGACATGGGCTGATGCTCTTAAAAGAGGCTGACACTTGCCTGACATCTGCTCCCTTGCCAGGTGCCTGGGATGCCTTCCCAACCAGGAGACCTGTGGTACCCTGCAAAGTTCACCTAGTAAAGTGGGGTCCTCCCATCCATGCTGATCAAATATTTCCCCCTTAACATTCTGGGCAACCTAGTGGAGGTACTGCCTTGATGGAAATCCATCTGTTCTGAGGCTGAATATGTGTCCTTCTCCACTTGTGGGAAACCTGTTAGTATTTAAATAGGTTCAAGGCGGAGGCACAAAAGCTGCCCTCTCACTGCATGTTCTGTAAATACCTGGGAGTGTATTACATCATGCTGTTGGCAAAACAGTACACTGCCCAATCCCTCCTGAGACTGTTGGTTTCATTCACCCTCTCCTACGGGACTGCTGGAATGGAAGTGTCTCACAGGACACTCTATATTTCTCTAGGATTTTGCATCATCTAGATGAAAACAAATCTGTAATCAGCTCTGTGGCCTTGGCTTCAAGACTTGTTAGCATCTTAACGGGGAGGCTGCTGGGGACAGGAAGGTCATTTGGCACCGAGTGGGGCTGTGGATAGAGTGACTGCCTGGCCAGCAGGCCCTGCCTTCTAAATTGCAGAGTCCATGAGCTACACCTAAGTTGCAGGACCACTGGCCTGATGGATGTTCAGGGGTGTCTGATCTCTGGGGTAGGGTCTCTCCAATCAGATGCAAGATGCTCTCTTGGTTTTAGGTTCTATCTAGGATGTAATCAGCTCCTACCAAGAGTTGGGTACGTGGAGCTAAGATTTGATCTTTGGGAGAGGGGGCTGCCTTAGATGAGGCAGGGAATCAGGTTCTCGACCCAACAGGCTAGGAATCGGGGCAATGGGAATGGGGGGCAAGTCAGGAACCCCAGAAGCAGAGGCCACAGAAAGGCTGACGTGATGAGGTCTAAGGCTCAGCGGGCACAGGGACACTGGGACTGACTGCAGCCCCCTCCTCCTGATGGGAGTGGGGCTTCTTAGGCTCTGGTTTCCTTTGACACAGGGACTGGGCAGGATTAGCCCCTGCAACTAAGCAGAGTTGGGGAAGGCAGGGGCTGGCAGCTTCACTCGCCAGTTGCCTTCAAGGAACCCCTCGCTCCTCCCATCTGATCACCTTGGCCTGCCTCTCAGTGGTCTCTGAACATAACCATTTTTGTCCCACTTTGACCTGTCACTCATTCTTTCCCTCGGCCCCTCTTGTCATCTCTGTCTCCTGTGAGCACGCCAGGCTCACCCCGGCGCTGCTCAAAGTCCTCATTCGTATTATTTCTTTGTCTTGAATTATTTTCTTTCTTCTGGATGCCTCCCCAGGTTGTCTATCTCCAAGGCAACATGGAGATCTGCCTCTTCCGTAAACCCTCGGCCACCTGCTGCAGCCCACTGGCCACTTCCTCGTACCCCTGAATGACCACGGTATCTTCAAAGTGTGCCCTAAGATTTAGAGTTTAATTCCACACTGTCTTTCATTTCATCATAGGGTCCTGTTTAATGTTAGCCTTCTCATTTGGTTCAACTCAACAAGCATGTACTGATCATCAACCCGACACATTGCGTTGGAGACTTGAGTATAAGACAGAGTCCTTGCAAACATGAAAATACCATCTACTTAGTGCAGGACGCTATGTTGACACCCTATGTACGCACTGGTCTTGTCCCTCACAATGAATTTTAAGCATCTTTTGTAGTAGATTTTGCTAGCAAGCACTGAACATTGAGCTCTCATAGGCTCTACTGAGGAATTCTCCATCATCCGGTTTACTCGTTACAGTGGCCCAGCGTGCAGAGCTGTCTTCCATCACTCTCTGCCCGGACACCTCTTCTTAGAAAGTCTGCCCACACTCCCTTCTCATAGCTGTTGACTTCATGGCCACACTGACTGGACAGTAGGCCACAGGGTTTGTCCAATGCCCTGACCAAACCTGGGCCAATCAGATCCTCTTTCTTTGTTATTTGTAATTTGGACTCAAAAATTTCAGTGACTGTTGGACTTGTGATGACATAGACCCAGAGGCCCAGGGTACCATGTCGGAGTATCTATTTTCTGCTGTGTAGAAAGAGAAGGAGAGAGACAGAGACAGAGACAGAGACAAAGAAAGAGAGATATGAATTAAGCAAATACATGGAGAAAAGCAGAGAGAGAAGGTGAGAGATGGAGAGAGAGAGAGAGAGAGAAATGGAGAGATTGAGAAAGACTAGCAAACTCCATTCCTAATAGTGTCTCAGTTCCTGATTCCAAGCCCCGTGAGACTAGCAGTACTTCCTGCCCTGTGTTCCTTGAGACACTGTATCCTTACAACAGTTTTTGACTTAATGAAGCTGACTTAAATGGGTTATTACTACTTGCAACCACACATACTGGCTAAGATGCACTATGAGAAATGTTATTATTCCATTTCACAGATTAAATAACTGAGTCTCAGACAATCCCATTGTCTTCAGTCAATGGTTGGAACGGGACATTCAAAGCAGGCCTTTGGATTCTAATATACTGTCCTATGTCCAAAACCTAACCCAGAGTTAAAACACCTAGTAGGATCTCAGTTAATACTTATTAATGTATTGGGTGGTGAAATTCTCTAGTGAAATGGTCTTGGTCATTCTAGCCCTAGCCCTCTATTCCTTCCAGACTTCTCCCCAGTGCTTACCCAATGTTCCCTATCTGTCCCCTTAGTTATTTTCTCAGTTCAGGATCAGGTTTTTTTTTTTTTTTTTTTTAACATCTTTATTGGAGTATAATTGTTTTACAATGGTGTGTTAGTTTCTGCTTTACAACAAAGCGAATCAGTTATACATATACATATGTTCCCATATCTCTTCCCTCTTGCGTCTCCCTCCCTCCCACCCTCCCTATCCCACCCCTCTAGGTGGTCACAAAGCACCGAGCTGATCTCCCTGTGCTATGTGGCTGCTTCCCACAAGCTATCTACTATTTCAAGATCAGCTTTGAGTCACACAAAGAGCACCCAGATCGGCTGCTGAATGGGGTGCCCGGAGATCACGTCCCCATTCGACAGTGCCATTGGGGGTTGCCAATCGTTTGTCTCCAACAATTTCCCCCAATGCCCTCCTTACGTAATTGGATAATTGGGAGAGGCAGCTAAAGGCAGATGTATCCCCACACCTCGGAAAACATTAATCAAGAGAACAGCAGTGCTCTCTGAACTCTCTGCAGTTTATTACAATTTCTGTAACAAGAGGAGCTGTGGGTATGTAAAGCATTATCTTCCCCCGTCGTTTCTAACAAGATATCCCAGAACAGCAGGCCCACAAGGACAAGGTAAGGCCATTCTCCATTCTAAATAGCATATACTTTTTTGAAAATAAAAGAAGCAATTTAAGCATTTTGGCTTCCTAGAGTGAGTTGGCAGACGCACTTCTCATCTCGCAGATGCCTTCGGGTGAAGGTGTTTTAATAAGAGAGAAAGTGGGAAGAAGACAGCAGAATTCACCAGAGGCCAGGAGGAACCACAGAGCATGGGGTGTGGAGCCCACAGACTGGAAAGAGGCGGGGGAGGGGAAGGTGCACGCGTATGATCTTGGGGAGAGATGTCTTGCTTCCGCTCAGACACACATGCCATGTCACCCAAAGCCCCCAGCAGAGTCCCATTACTGACAGGCAACCAACAGGTGAAGAACTTAATTCTATTTGTTTCACTTCTTCATTTACCACAGTTAATAAGAGAATGTTGAAGTGATTATTATATAATTTGGGGGGGGGAATGCATTTCCCAAATTAGTATACCTTTTGAGAGCCTACACCCTAATAAGGACATGGGCCAAGGGAGGCTGCATTTCTTTGAAATGATGGATAGATTTCTTTCATCCATTGCAGAATCAACCCGATGTAGCGGTTCTGGAGCCAGTCTGCTTGGGATTGAACCTTAGTTCCCCCATGTGCCGATCATGTGAGCCTGAGCAAATTATGTGATCTCTCTGGGTCTCAGTTTCTTCATCAGTAATCTAGGGCTGACAGTGGCATCAGCCTCATGGAATTGTTATGAATGTTGAATGAGTTAATGACCGTGAAGTGCTAAGAACAGTGCTTGGCATGCAGGAGAGTCCAGTAAACGTTAACTACTATGATTCAAATGATTTTTCGGTATGTCAACTACAGATCCACCGCCCGGGATGCAAAAAGGAATAAGGAGAAGAATCTGCCCTCAGAGCATCCGTATTCTAGATAGCTAACAGACACTCAGAAGTAACAAGAGACCACAATTATTGTGTATTCGCTGTGTGCCAGGCACCGCGCATTGGACTTAATGGGACAGGTGCTATTACCTATCAGGCTTAGAGAGGTTAAACAACTGGCCCAAGGTCACACAGCTAAGAAGAAGTGGTGCAGCCAGGGTGCACACCCAAACCCGCCTGGTACCACCACCTGGCCTCTTAACTGCTGATTCTTAGCATGACTACCACTTCATCCGAGAGAATTTGCATTATTCTTCCGTTAAGATGATGCAAATGTCCCATCTCCGAGCTGGCTCTTCTTCCTCACAGAATCCCACTCTCTTTTCCTTCAGAAAACTGATCACAACTTTTAACTGCATTTTTATTGGTTGTCTTTCCCCCAGACTATAAACTCCAAGAGGGCAGGGAACAGATCATCTGTTATGTTCATTATTGCCTATCTGGCAACTAGCGCATGGCCTGGCAGGCAGTAGGCACTGCATAAATGCCACTGGATAATCAACTGTGATAGACTGTCTCTCTGAAAGTAAACAGAAGGCTGTACTACCTCCCTAAGTGCTGTAACAAGGATATGAAGAAAACACATGGGGTTTCACTTCAGGGCATTAGGGAAGGCTTCTCTGAGGAGGTGACATATAGACAGGATCTAGAAGGCTGAGGAGAAATGGGGCAAGTAGAGAGGGGGTGAAGGCTGTTTCGAGCATGTGCAAAAGCATGTCCATGGGCAAAACCACAAAAAGCTGAGAAAACCCAGCTGGGGGAAGAGAAAATGCCAACAATGTCTTGGCAACTGTGCTTATCGGTCCAGTAGCATCCAGAATGAGTGCCTGTTGGCAAGGTTATAATGCATTCCCCACGTGGGGCTGAGTTTCCCTAACACAAAAATAGCCCTTTGAGGAGACATCTGAGGGAGAGTGAAAAAAGGAATATGCCTTTCTTTACCATCCAAAGAGAGAGAGTATAACACTTTGATTAGGAACCTCGGTTTAATCTACAAATGAGCATACCAGTTAGAATTCAGTTGGCTGAAAGAAGAAGGAAACCCCACACTTATGGGTGTTGAAACAGGATGGGCACTGGCTCCCTCCTGTCCAAAGTCAGGGGTAGGCAACACTGGGTCATCAAGTCCCCAGGGACCAGGCGCCATCCTGGTCCTCATAGTCTAGGATGTGCTTTGGTCATTGCTCCACTGTTCCAAGAAGCAGGGTGAAGAGGGTGGGGAAAGAAGGCAGTTTCTGGAACCTTTCTGCTTACATCCCCTTGGCCAGACCTAGGCATTTGGCCATACCTGTCTACAAAAGGGGGCTGAGAAATGTGGTCTTAATGTGTGCAAGAGATCGTGTGCCCACCTAGAAACCAAGGGCCCTAGAGAGAACTAGAACAGATACTAGGGACCACTGGCATCAGTCTCTGCCCAAAGCCGATCCAGCCCTTTGCACGATTTCACCTTGCCCTTGGCATGTGCAGTGCAGTCACTACCTGGACCAGGGGTTAATGTACTCTCAGGCCAGCTAACATATATACTTATCAGTAGAAGCCCATGCCATGCCCATCATTTCAAATATTGAAAGCTGTGGAACCCTGTGTTCCAACGAAAGTTTATATGGGATTCCATTATGCTAACTGCTTGAAGACATATTTCTCTACTGAAGTCAGAGGTAGGAGGGCTAGAACATCATCTAACATCTCCACCCCTTGACAGTGGTCCCTCCTTCAGGGTCCTGGAATCATTGTGTGGAAACCGCAGGCTTAAGGCAACTGTCAGAGACACTACAGGCTCTCATCGGTATTTTAAAATTACATCTAATTGCTCTACCGTTTCAGCAGTACGTCTAGATTATCACTTTTTTAATCAGAAGCAAAAGCACCACCCACCCCCATCCCCCGATTTTTGCCAATTCTCACAGATTTCTGAGCTTCTTTACTGGGACTTGTGGGGAGCCAAGACGACTTGGCACCTTAGCGGTTTTAGAAAGATGAAACGAGATAGTATATAAAGAGCTCAGCACAGCTCCTGGCATGTAGTAAGTTTTCCCAAAAATGTTAACTATTATTATCATCTCTCAAAATTTATTCTGCTTAGGTAACAATGCAACTTTTAACATATATTTTAACCAAAATGGCTTAATGATAAAATGGTTGTGCCTATCCCATGTCAAGTCCCATTTTATGACTAATAAAGTACACCTTTGTTTTTTTTTTCTTTTTTTCTTTTTTTCCAGCTTTATTGAGATATAATTGACAGAGAACACTGTGTGAGCTTAAGGTATAGAATGTGCTGATTTGATACACATGTATATTGCAAAATGTTTTCCGCAATAAGATGGTAACGCCTCCCTCGCCTCACATATTTACCATTTTGCTGCTGCTGTTGTTATGGTGAGAACATTAAAGCTCCACTCTCATAGTAACTTTAAAATATACAGTACAGTATTGTTAACTACAGTCGCCATGCTGTACATTACATCCCCAGAACTTATTCATCTTATAACTGAAAGTCTGTACCCTTTGACCAACATCTCTCCATTTTCCCTACCCCTCAGCCCCTGGCAACCACTATTCTACTCTGTATGAGTTCAATGGTTTCATATTCCACATATAAGTGAGATTATACACTACTTGTATTTCTCTGTCTGACTTAATTCACTTAGCATAATGCCCTCAAGGTCCATCCATGTTGTCACAAATGGCAGGACTTCCTCCTTTTTTATGGCTGAATTACACACACACACACACACACACACACACATACACACACATCACATTTTCTTCATCCATTCATCCATCTATGGACACTTCGATTTCTTCCATGTCTTGGCTATTGTGGATAATGCTGCAACAAACACGGGAGTGCAGATATCTCTTTAAGATATCAATTTCATTTTCTTTGGATCTATGCCTAAAGTAGGACTGCTGGATCATATGGTAGTTCTATTTTTAATTTTTTTGAGGAACCTCCATACTGTTTTCCATAGTGGCTGCACCAGTTTACATTCCCACCAACAGTGCACAAGGATTCTCTTTTCTCAACATCTTCCTCAATGCTTGTTATCGCTTGTCTTTTTGACAATAGCCATTCTAACAGGCGTGAGGTGATATCTCTTTGTGGTTTTGATTTGCCTTTGCCTGATTATGAGTAATGTTGAGCACTTTTTCATGTACCTGTTGGTGATTTGGATGTCTTCTTTGGAAAAAGTCAGTTCAGGTCCTTTGCCCACTTTTCAGCTAGACCATTTGTGCTTTTTTGCTATTGATTTGTATGAGTTTCTCATATACTTAGGGTGTTAAGCTTGCATCAGATATATGATTTACAAATATTTTCTCCCATTTCGTAGGTTGCCTTTTCATTTTGTTGATTTTTTCTTGCTGTGCAGAAACACCTTTGTTTTTAAATTAAATTCTTCACCAAGGGACCTTTCTTGTTTCTTAACTTCTGCTGTTTTGTTTATTACGGCATCAAAAGGGGAAAATATTTCCCTTTTAACCCAGTGTGATTCTCCTGAATCTTTTTCTATGATAAACCGAATTCTAGGACATTAATACCATCAGCCCAAACTACCAAATTCTATCTATATAACGAATCTAAAACAGTATCTCCTTCCTTCTTAATCATTAGACAAGATTCCCAAATAAGCTTCATGTAGATTCCTCTTCATATTTGTCATAAAAATCGCACTTAGTTTTCTTCCCCATGCTTAAGATGTTCTTGGTGCCAACAATGATATAAATAAAATGATTAAATGTTAGGCAGAGATCAGACACCCCCAAAAATGGCAATTCTCATCATCATGTTGTAACTTCCGATAATGGTACTTTTCTTACTTATTGAGTACCTGCAATGTGCCTCTCTAGGCTTGGTGTTTAATACGCATGATGTCATTTAATCCTGCCAACAACCCCGTGGGATAGATATCATTAGCTTGATTTTATAAAAAAAGGAAACTAAAGCTCAAAGATGGGATTGGGTTTCCTAGAAAACAGAGCCCGAGGCAAACTTTCTTGCTAACACTGTACGGAGTGGGGAGCACAAGCCCAGGGAAGCATGGAGGAGGGGGAAAGGAAGTGGGGAGGGTAGGAAAGGAGGCAGGTCCAAGGTGGTACATAACCAAGCTGCCAAAACATCACAAGGAAGCACAGCTGCTCGCTCCACCACACAAGGTGGTCCTGGAGAAGCTGTATAGGACCCCTGCACGTGGGCAGGACAGCAGGCAGTTTACTGCCTGGCTTCTTTTGGTCTCCCGTCTCCTATTGCTCAAAGTCGACCCCATGGGGTGTTAACTCCTCCATCCTCCCTCATTATGTTATCCAGCCTCTCTAGGCAGCCAGTGGGAGGCTACAGCCTCTGAGGGTCCAATTAAGTTGGACCTGGACGCTGTATGTCTGTGGCCTCCTCCGTGTCAGGTACAATAAAGACTCCGACAAAGCCCAACTCTCGGTCCCAGGGGAGGATCAGTCAATCGGTGGTATTTGGAAAGCAGGAGATGGTGATGGCGACCACACCATTGGGCTAAGTGGTTGGCAGGGTTCTTCTAATAGAGAAGCAAAAAAAGCGACAGAGAACAAGGACATCTGGGGCCAAATGGTATGGGGTGGCACACAAGTGGTATCCAGTACATCCAGAGAGCTGAAGTAGCTTGCCCAAGGATACACAGCCACGGCGGCCAGCATTCAAACCCAGGCCAGACTGACTACAAAAACACTTTAATTTTTCCATGACATCCGGATGTCTTGCTCTGCTGAGATTTTGAGAAGCTAAAGAGGGACCCATGATTTTCTGAGCTGTCTGGTTCATGGCCATGAGAAGATAAATATTTATCAAGCAGTCGTGGGTGATCTGTCAACAAGAACGCCTATAGGCTTGTGTCATCCTTTTCTGTATCCTGGGAACAGACACTTCCGGAGGGCCTGCGCCACCGTGATTATAATGCTTCATGTGATCTGCTGTGGCTGCCTTAACTTAACCCAAAAGGTTAGCACCAAACCAAACACTGGGGTCGGCAGGTAGCGTACGGAGTGGCCAGTGCTCTGCCCTCACCCCTGCCTGTCAGATGTCAAGGGCATCAGAGATGAAATCAAGTGGGGCAATTTCCCTGAAGTGGGAGCAGGAAGTGCCGTATGTTTCACAGGAAACAGCTTGAGTGAATGTTTGGTGACAAGGCCAGTAATTTGAGAAGTGAGGCTCAGCAGCTGCGCAAAGGCTTCTGTTCCAGGAGATGCTGGCTCTCATAGGTGTGCCCTGTGTTAAGAAAGCCCATCGTCCACCATAAGCTTGCCTGTGTTCTTCTGTATTCCACCCCCAACCCCTGCTCAGAAGCATGAATGGGCCCCTGTCTTCTCTGCTCTCCCTCCCATCCCGTCCTGCCTTCTCCTGGGAGCAGAACTCCTTCCGTTGCAGTCCTGGCAGCTCTCACAGCTTCGATGTCTTCCTCTTCATGTTGGGGTCTTTCTTCTACAAATATGATCAGACTTATCCATATCCAAGGTGACATTTCCCCATTTCTCCTCCATCGCTAGCCCGTTTTTCTGCTTCTCAAATGAACATCTATTGGATCCTAACCTCACACTCAATTCTTTTTTTGTAATCAATTTTTAAAAATTGAAGTATAGTTGATTTACAAAGTTCTGCTGTACAGCAAAGTGATTCAGTTATACATCTATATATATATTCTTTTTTATAATATTCTTTTCCATTATGGTTTATCATAGGATATTAATATAGTTCTCTGTGCTATGCAGTAGGACCTTGTTGTTTATCCATTCTCTATATAAAAGCTCACATCTGCTAACCCCAGCCTCCCACTCCATCCCTCCCCCAATCCCCGCCCCCTGGGCAGCCGCCAGTCTGTTCTCTATGTCTGTGATTCTGTTTCTGTTTCATAGATAGGTTCATTTGTGACACTCGGTTCTTAACTGTTTCAATGCTGGTTTTCCTCTCGCCACTCTGCTGAAATGCTTTCTCCAAAGGTCGCTGTAATAAACGTCTATTGTTTTTGCCACTCTCCATAGCACTGGCTCTCCCTTCTTCCCCATTCTCTCCATCATACCACAATTCTCCCCCTAGAGAATCACTTCCTTTCCTCCTCTCAACCTATGAGATTTGCCCAGGCTGCACATGTAACTCAAGGGTGAAGGATATGACCTCTGCCTATGTCAGTTAGTGATTTGTTTGGGGATGGGCACATAGGCTTTTTCTGGGGGTGCTGAGAGGCATATGCTTTCTCTTTGATGTTGTATTTAAACCTGACAGACTGAAGGCCCTGAGCTACATATAACCACTCATCACTGCAAGGGAATGGAGCCAACGTAGAGGAGATGGAGCTGAAGGATGGAGGGATGAATAATCTGATTCAGGTGACATGACATCCTTGAATCATGTCACTCCTGATGGCATCCTTATCTGCTGACCCCTTCAGTTAACTGAGCCTTTTTGTGTAAGCCAGTCTATTGGGGTTTATGTTACTTGCAGCAGAAAGAGCCCCAATGGATACAGAAATCTAGTGCAGTCATCAGCGACCTCTGAAGCACCAAAATCAACTTTCAGCTTTGCTTTCCCCACTACATGCTGGGTACCATCCTCTTGGTATTTCAATGAGGCCTAAAGCTCAGCTCTCACAGACACTATCTCTTCTGCAGAGCCCTCAATTCCAAACTTGCTTCTCCTCTTGACTTTCACTCTTCTGCTAATGGCACCTTTTTCCTCTCAGTCCTTGAGGCTTAAAATCTTGAAGCCATTGCAACTTCTTCCCACCCTTTGCTCCAAAATCCATTTCCAAGTCCTATCACCCTCTCAGACTATACTACAAAGCTACAGTCATCAAGACAGTATGGTACTGGCACAAAAACAGAAAAATAGATCAATGGAACAGGATAGAAAGCCCAGAGATAAACTCACATACCTATGTTCACCTAATCTATGACAAAGGAGGCAAAAATATACAATGGAGAAATGACAGCCTCTTCGATAAGTGGTGCTGGGAAAACTGGACAGCTACATGTAAAAGAATGAATTAGAACACTCTCTAAGACCATACACAAAAATAAACTCAAAATGGATTAAAGACCTAAATGTAAGGCCAGACACTATAAAACTCTTAGAGGAAAACATAGGCAGGACACTCTTTGACATAAATCACAGCAACATCTTTTTTGACCCACCTCCTAGAGTAATGGAAATAAAATAAAAAATAAACAAATGGGACCTAATGAAACTTAAATGCTTTTGCACAGCAAAGGAAACCATAAACAAGACAAAAAGACAACCCTCAGAATGGGAGAAAATATTTGCAAATGAAGCAACTGACAAAGGATTAATCTCCAAAATATACAAGCAGTTCATACAGCTCATTATCAAAAAAACAAACAACCCAATCAAAAAATGTGTGGAAGACCTAAACAGACATTTTTCCAAAGAAGACATACAGATGGCCAACAAACACATGAAAAGATGATCACATCACTAATTATTGGAGAAATGCAAATCAAAACTACAATGAGGTATCACCTCACACCAGTCAGAATGGCCATCATTAAAAAATCTACAAACAATAAATGCTGCAGAGGGTGTGGAGAAAAGGGAACCCTCCTGCACTGCTGGTGGGAATGTAAATTGATACAGCCACTATGGAGAACAGTACGGAGGTTCCTTAAAAAACTAAAAATAGAATTACTATATGACCCAACAATCCCACTACTGGGCATAAACCCTGAGAAAACCATAATTCACAAAAACACATGCTCCCCAATGTTCATAGAGGCACTATTTACAATAGCAAGGACATGGAAGCAATCTAAATGTCCATCAACAGAGGAATGGATAAAGAAGATGTGGTACATATATACAATGGAATATTACTCAACCATAAAAAGGAATGAAATTGGGTCATTTGTAGAGACGTGGATGGACCTAGAGAGTGTCGTACAGAGTGAAGTAAGTCAGAAAGAGAAAAGCAAATATTGTATAATAACGCATATATGTGGAATCTAGAAAAATGGTATAGATGATCCTATTCACAAAGCAGAAATAGAGACACAGACATAGAGAACAAATGTATGGACACCAAGGGGGAAAGAGGTGGGGTGGGAGGAATTGGGAGACTGGGATTGACACATATACATTATTGATACTATGTATAAAATAGACAACTGATGGGAACATACTGTATAGCATAGGGAACTCTACTTAATGTACTGTGGTGACCTAAATGGGACGGAAGTCCAGAAGGAAGGGGATATCCATATGTGTATGGCTGATTCATTTTGTTGTGCAGTGGAGGCTAACACAACATCGTAAAGCAACCATACTCCAATAAAAATTAATTTAAAAAAAAGTCCTATCACCCTCAATCCTCAAAAAACTGCCATGATTGCCCATTGCCTTTTGAATGCAGTAAGCATAATTCCACAAACATTAATTACAGCCTCTCCTCTGTGTCAGGCACTGCGCTAGTCATTGTGAGGAAGACCAATTAAGATGGATAGAGTCCCTGACCCTCCAGGGCCTTAAGATCTAGTGGTTTAGGTAACTAGACGACAAAGCCTCATGTGCATACATACACACACACACACACACACACACACACACACACACACACAGGGTACTGAACAATGTGCGCTTTCTTCATTCATTCCCAGCCCGTCTCCCCAATTTTAATTTTCCTTTTTGTGCCTTCTACTTAAGTCAGGTTGAACTACCCATGCTTCCATCGTCTTCCACTTCCTTGACTTTGCTTATGCTGTTTCCTTCCCTGGAATATCCTTCCCTCTGACTCTACATGGCCAAACCTGGTTTATACTTTAAAGCCTTTCTCAAATGATACATTACCATAAATCTTTTGCTGATTACCCTAGCCAGTTGTAATCTTTTTCTCCTCTCAGTTCCCAAATCACCCTATACGAAGCTCCACCCTGCATTTTCCATGTTTGAAAAATAATGTATTTATGTAAGTTACTTATCTGCCCAATTATATGACATATTCATTAAGGGTAGAAACTTTTTTTTTTTTATATCTTTGCGTCCCTAACAACTAGGAAAGTTAGTGCTAAGAATGCGTTTCCCGATACAAAGCACGTGCATCATTCAGAACCAGCTCCTTTTACACTGAAGAAGAATTCTTTACCTAAAATAAAATTTTTAAAGATTTCCCACAGGTTTTTAAAAATAAGCTTTGAGATTCATTTGAACTTGTTTATGGATTATCAACTATTAGCCTGGAGGAGAACTGTAGCTTGGGAGAAATCAAACAAACAAACAAAAAAGTAAAATTATTAGAAACCACTGCCCATTAATGATTTCCAAGAAAGCAGAAGAGAGTAGATCTTCACTGACTATGGGAGCTATTTAGAAAATAGGATTCTGTTTTCAGAAACGGGATTAAAGCATAGATCTACTTTTCAAAACCTGTATTGGAAGGAAGAGCTTGATTTGGAGAAGCTGGCATTACGGGAGAACACTCAGAAAGATGCTATTACACACACGAGTCATACTGGAGGGGACTTTGGTCTTCCTGGAGTTCCTGGAATCCTGGCACATTGGCTGGGAGTTAGCCTGGGGTTCTGGCTACCAACAAGGGCCAGTCCGGGGACCTGATAGACAGTCTGCCCCTACTGTTTTGTGATGACACGAAGTGGAGTGGAGGTGGGCCATAATCACTGTTAGCTCCACCAGAATTCCTGAGCAGGGCTGGGGCTGGGGGTTGGTCATCTGGGTCCCTGGGCAACATGAGTACAGAAGGTGGAAGAGAAAGGAATCGCAGGCCATTTCACACCTTCAGCCAAGACCTGGGTTCCTCCCAGGGCTACAAACAAACAAGGTGCAGACTTGGATGCAGGTGGTCTTGGAAAGGTGTCAGCTGGCCTATGATCTTCCCAGGATCAGGATTGCTGCCTGGACCCAGCTCCCAAAAGCTGGGATGGTTAGGGGATGGGGCAATGTATAAGGAAGGCCGAATCAGTGGTACAGACTATCTGTGCTCAGGGAGTTTCCAGGCAAGAGGAGCTGGGTGGCGTAGGAGGCAGGTGAGGCTTCCTGGAGAGATGGGCGCGGGCAGGATTGGGACAGCAGAGGAGGAGAGGTCCATGTGGAGAATTCCAAGCAAAGGACCTGGAGCTGGCTCATTTGGGAAACGCTTTTGTATTTCAGGAGGAAAGATGATAGAGTTGCCTTTAATTATCTTAAAGACCCTGTGCAAAATGGGCTTTGGAGTTTGGATGGGGAATTATTGCCACAGCATGATCAGTTCTGATGGCCTGGCATAAATCTCTGACAAAATGGGGAGTCTGCAAGATAAATGGCTCAAACCAAGCTCATTACAGTGACCTTTCTAGGGAGAGAGGGAGATGTGAGTGCTGTCAGCTGGGCTCTGCCTCCATCCCGCCTAAAGCGGCCCCTCTCTGCCTCTCACCACCCAAGAGCGATGCTGAAAATGACAAAGTGCAACGGGTGCTCAGGGTTAGCTCAGAGTTGCTGATGCGTCTGGAAGCGTTCTCAGGCACACGCCTCTCATCGGTGATTCATGGAGCTCCCTAAGGCTGGAGAGGGACAGGCCTTCGTTCCCTCATCTAACTCCTGAGCACTGTCCAAGATGCTCATGCCACAGGTGGGGAAACTGAGGCCAGATTGGCCAATGTCACACAGCAAGGTGTTAATCAACCTGCTAACTTCCACAGCTTCCATACTGCTTGGTGATGAAGCCTAGTATCAAACTCTTACTCTGCTATTTGCTAATGGTGAGGTCTTGGACAAGTTCAATAAACTCTCTGAGCCTTGGTTTTCTCATTTGTCAAGTGGGAATTTCCTTCCTTCTTCCCTCCCTCCTCCCTTCTTTGCTTTTGTTTTTTGTTTTTTGTTTTTTTTTTGTAGGGAGACCAACACATCCTGTTCACCCAGGACTTTCCTGATTTCAGCACCGAAAGCCCAGCAATCTAGGAAATCACTCCATCTCTGGCAAACCGTGTTTCTTTGTTCAGTGATATTGCCTGACTCGGTTCCAGGTGCTGGGACAGCGCCACTCAGAGCAGATACCTGTTCTCCAGGAGTTAACATCCTAATTCTATCAGGGGAAGACATACATGGATACACTGATAGGATCATAAAATAATACACATCCTGCACATATGAAACTATGTGTCAGGCTGTCTACTACATATTTTATAAATATTATATCATTGTAAACTTAATACTGGGAAGTAAATATCCATATACCCCCTCCCTAATTATCAGATGAGAAAATGGACACTTTGCTTTATTAACTAACTTTCCTAAAATCATACTTAGAGTGAAAAGTAAAGCCAGCATTGAAAGTCTGGAGTTCCAGGGCTCGTGGGCCAGCCCTGACACCCCTTGAATGCAAATATAGGATTTAGACTGAGTGAGGTCACAGAGTGAGCCCCCTTCTTACACAGGCTGTTGATTGATTAGCTTCTAAGAAGATTGTATTTGCTTTTGCCTCCCAGCTGGTTTGGGATCTGTGGTCCTATCCACCAGGCTGTGTGGGAGATGCAGAGAAGGTTACCCCTCAGATGCACCCAGCAGGCATGGGAGCCCTTTCTCACTGTTCTATCTCCACCTTAGAAAACCAAGGGGGAGAGATCCTGACCACCACGCAACTGACCCAGCAAACAGGAAAGCATGAGGGTGCAGAGCCTGCAGGATTCCTGGAGTGTGGGAGTCCTTTGGCTTTTAGGACTTTGGGGCCAGGAGCATCTACCAGCAGAAGATGGAAAGCAGGCAATGTCCCCATGCCAGCCAGAGCTCTGTGCCAAGAGAGAAACTGGAACCCATTTCTCTCGGACCTTCGAGTCCCCTGGCAGATGACAGGCTGATAAACGAGGACCATGCCTGAGGCACATTTCAAGTTTCCAAGGCTGACTGTTCTATCCATCTACCCAACCACATTTATAGGAAATGTACAGACTGGTACTCTCGGAAGGAACCTTATCCATCACCCAGTCCAAGGGCCTCATTTTAGAGATGAGGAAATCGAGGCCAAGCTTGGAGAAAATGACTTCTCAAGGTGGCACAAGATATGATGGAAGAGACAAGTCTTAGCCCCAAATCACCTGACTCCAAATGCACACACTTCTACAAAAATGCATAGCTCCTCCAACTGGCTGGGCTCTAAAATTATTCATGGGGGCATAACTCCCCTCGCTACACTTCCCATCTCTATAAAGGAGGCTTTAGGGTGGAGGAGTGGGGCTCAAAGTCTATGGGTCTCTGGCGAGCATCAGTTGGAAAGGGAAATCCAGGAAATTCTTGCGTGATGTGGTCCCAAACAGGTCTAAAAATGTTCTTGACATAAGATGTGTGGTGGGGAGAAAGAAAGCGGGAGGAGGAGGGAAGGGAGAGGCAAAAAGGAGGAGGATAAAGGGAGGAAGAGAGGGAGACTGTCAGTGGGTTGAGAGCCCAGGCTGGACCAGCGTGAGTTTTAGAACAACTTCAGCAGCATCTCCTCCCATACCTTATGCCCACCCAGCACGTATATGGCAGAAGCCGTGGGGAAGTTTCCAGGATTCGCAGGTAGAGTCAGCTCCCGGCTTCACTACCCGCTGTGGTGTGACCTTGAGCAGATCTGAACGCCCTCCACCTCCCCCACCGCCCCCCTTGATTTGTTTCCTCATCTGTTAGAAAGCTCGAGAGTGTGTTTATAAAATGCTCATCACAAGGCCTGGCCTAGAAAGCCCTTAATAAATGGCAGTTGTCACCACTTTGTCACCAAATGTTGGTAGGAACATTTTGATACCTGCCTCCCGGCAGCTCATCAATTTCCCGCAGCTCCGGGGTCAGGCTTGCAGGGTGGCCACGCTCTGGTCCCTTTCGCTCTGCTGGCTGACGCGGGAGCCACGCCTGCTGCCCATCAATTCAGGTTGGCATGTGGAGCAGAGCATTTACAGTCCTCCTGGTGTAGCTGGAACTACACTGACAATATCTCAGCATCTCAAAGTGGAGAAATCAGAGGGCGGAGGAAATGCAGTCTTGCTACAGAAGGATTCACCATATACTTCCTTTCATTGGGAGCCTCTCCAGAGCACTTAAAGTCCAATTTCCTCTTGCCAAAATTCTGTTTCCCTGTAGATGTCTAGGAACATGCCTAGTGTGAACAGGAGGAGTGTGGAGATTGGTGTGATCTCTCCCTCCATCCCCTTCTCTTGCCTTCTTAGAAGGCTCTTTGATTTGGTCCAGGATACTGACCTGCAGGAAGCAGGGAGGGGACACAAGTGCCAGTTGCACATCTGTGTTTGACAAAGCTGCCCACCATCTCGGGCTGTTCAGTTTACTGCTGCCGCTGCCTTGGGCCAGCAAGCACCCTGTTATTCTAAGTTATTCTCACCCAGATCTCAGACCCTGCAGGGGAGATAGGGGACAGTGAAGGAAGAAAGGGCCAGCCTGTGACAATCATGCAGACACATGCCACAGCAGTCACTCATTCAGTGTCCCCTGACCTCTGACATATCAGAGCAGTCAGCGGCCCCTGGGCCCATCACCCCAGCCTCCCAGCTCTCTGTTCTCTGCCCTCAGCTGGGGAGAAGAATGTAGAGCCAGTGCACCCCAGGGCTGGGCTTACTCTGCCTTCCCTGCTCTTCTGGTCACCTGCTGCTGGATTGATACCTCAGACCTTTCCAGAAACCACGCTCAGTGTAGCAGCAGAGGAAGGGTTTGGAAGCAGCAGACTGGGATTCAAGCCCAGCTGTGTGATCTTTGCCTGGTTCCTTAACCCTTCCAAAGCCCAGGTCTTCATCTGCAAAAGGGTGGTGGTCATGCCACCATGCAATCTGCATGGAGCACGGCACAAGGGAAAGGATGTAAGCATCTAATGGAGCACAGGGACCCCACATAAGACACTTCTCTTCTTCTCTTCCAGGGAAGGCAGGTGGTACCCCAGACATCACTGGACCACCACATCCAAGTAATCCTTGAGTCCCTACTTCTGGGGTATAGAACAAAGGAGAAGACCACAGGGACTTTCTGTTTCCAACACTGCAGGACAGGAGTTGGGCCCCTCGGGGGAGCCTGGGGCTGGTGATAGTAGGGCCTCCTCTCCCCAGAGCTGGGACCACTTGGCCTCGTCTGCAGCCCAGCCTGACCCTAGTCTCCGAGGCTCACCCTCACCTTACACAGGTTGGCTTCAGGAGCCCCAGCTCCAAGTGCTGGGGCTAGTACCACGTCACTCTTGTGACTGGTACAGCTCTGATCCTATGGCCCAGCTTTGATCCATCTGTGCTTCCTCCAAATCCAGGGAACTGGCCTGATGCCCAGGTGCTCCTGGGCTGGAGCTCTGGTTTAACCTGCCTTGGCCCATCTTGGACTCCTGTCCTGGAGGCCATAATCCATTGACGACACTCCCCGTCCTGTTTCTCCCACCCTCACCCGACCTGAAGCTGCGTGGATGTCCTTCTGGATTTCAGAATATTGCCCTGGCCAGTGCAAGATTTGACTTATTTCTACATTTAAAAGCTCCTAAGATGTCTCAAAATATTTGTGTGACCCCAAAGGAAGAGATTATTTAGGTGCAAAAGGCTCAAATTCCAATGAATTCTTATCCAAATATGGAGAAAAATAAATTCTAATATTGGTTGATCTCTTGCAATGATGTTTTGGGGGCCCCATAGATGATATTCTCAGTAAGAAGTTCTCAAACTTGTTTAGGTGATTGAGTATCTGAAAGTTGTTTTCCTCTTTCCAGAAGCAAAAATACTGTTATTTAATTCAATTGAGAGTTGTAAAAATACTAATGTAAGTCACTCCTTATTATGATTTAAGCACTGTGCTTAGTGCTTTACATGGAATAGCTTACTCAATCCTCACAAAAACGCTGGAGGAAGTATTACTCCTATTTATTGCCATTTCATTGATGAGTAAATTGAGGCTCAGAGAGGAGCGGACACTTGTCCAATGTCACCCCACAAGTTGGGAAACAGTGAATCAATCCAGAAAGTTCAATCAGTTCCATAGCCTTTATTCCTGCCCTCCCACCCCATCCCTGAGACTCAGAGACCATGTCATCGGTTAGATGTGACTATGTTATGTGGAAGGCACATCAAATTACAGCCATTAACACATGGGCTGATTCACACACCAGCATGATAACAAATCCAAGCATGAGTTATCAGCTGTTTGATAATATTTGCCTACTAATTTTGCTAATTGTGCGTCCATTTGTCACCCGCTAGTGAGTGACAGCAGGCAAACAGTAGGAGGCACCAAAGGTTTAAGGAAAACATATGGGAGAAAAGCTTCCCTGGGATGCATTTCGATGTCTTAGCCTATGTTTCCTCCTCCTGCCAACTGGAAAAAGCCACAATTATTGTGTATCAGAGGCAGAACAACCTAGCCTGGTTCGTGGAAATCTGTGTTAATTTAGAGATGTTCATCTCTGCCTGTCCCCTGGTGACCCTTCCTAGGTCCTCTCCTGGTGTTCTAACCCAACATTCTGAGGGGTACACCCCTTCTCACCAGCACCAGTGGCCCAGTGCCACAGGGATTCTCAGCGAGGGTGGGGACACTCCCATAGGGGCAGAAGCTGACCAGAAGCTGGGTGGTGGAAGGACAGTGCAATTTTGATGTACTTCTCACCCTTGTGGGATGGAGGTTCCAAGGTGACCCATGCTTCTCTCCATATATTATATACCTATGCCCTTTAGGACCGGACCACCCATCCCGTCCCCTCTCTGATTGGATGAAGTTAAGTACCCGGCCCAAGTGCAGACAAACCATAGACTGACCAAAAACAAGGGCTTTGAGCCTCACTCCAAACGATGAGCTCCACCACCAGATCCAACTCTTGGAAATGGAGAGCAACGGGCTCCAGGCTCCAGAAGGGGAGCCCTGAGAGGTGCTCGGGATGCTGGAAGGTGGCTGCAATGGGCCAGAGTTACAGGGATGCAGGAAACAGGAGTCAGAACAGGGAGTCAGCTGAGGCAAGCAGGAAAATGGAGCAGATTCCCAGAGAGAGGAGGGGACTCCAGGAGAGAGATGAGACCCTGAAGGACCACCTCCTGGGGTCCCACCACCTGTCCTGTTCCGGCTCCAGTGTCTGCGAGATATGGCTACTTGCTCTTGGATTCCCATGAAATCCTCCTTTGCTTTCTTTATCATCACCCGCCCACCCCCATGCTTCTACTCCAGCCAGCCTGAGTGAACCTTCGTTCTTTGCAACCAAAGAGCACTGCCTTAAATGAGGTCCCGGAGAACAGCGCTCAGGTTCCTGGGACCTGAACTGTGTCCGTGCCTCTCCCCAGACCCTTCACTGGGTTATCAGAAACCTCAGAAACTGCAGGAGCGGGTTCACTGCTTCCCTCATTAGCGCCTTCACATCCCAGCCCTCGCTCCTCTGTGAGCTGTTTACAAGGCTTTGTACATTTGCTTACCGCTCACTCCCAAGTTCCCAGCCTCCTACTTGACTCCACCTCCCACTGTGATCCCTTCCCTGGCTCCTGCTGAGCTGGGGCTCATTTACATTTCACTCACCAACCCATTTAGTTAATTTTCTACAGTTAATTCAATGTTCACCGAGTAGCCCTGGATTGCATTTGCATTCATCACTTCCGGGGCTCTGAAGGGGATCAGAGCGGTGGCTTCCCTGCTGAGATCCTCACTTAAGCAAAGGACAACACAGCTTGCAGGCTGGGGGCAGAAGATCCCGCTGCAGGGTCAGCTCAGAAGCTTCTTCTGGCAGCAGCCCTGGGGGTCAAGCCCCTGGAGGGCAGTCAGTGCCCTCTGCCCAGGCTGCTCAGCCCAGGAAGGCAGCACCAGACTGAGCCTTCCTGCCTGGTAATGATTCATTGTGCATCCAACTCTAGGTTTACTGCCCGCTGTGCAAAGCATTTCCTTTACCTCTGCCTAAAATAGCTTAAGCTTCAGGGGTGCTGCCTAGTGCCTATATTATTACAAGGTTTGGGAAGGAAAAATTAAAATGAAATGAAATGAAATAAAATAAAATAAAATAAAATAAAATAATAATACTTCACAAAATCACAATGGAAAAGGTGTGGTGGCTTTTGGACACAGCCAAAGAGAAACCTTGGGTCATAATGAGCTAAAGGCAGCACAGCTATTTCATCCCCATCCCCATCTCCATCCCCATCCCCATCTCCATCTCCATCTCCGTCTCCATCTCCATCCTCATCTCCATCTCCATCCTCATCTCCATCTCCGTCTCTATCCTCATCTCCACCTCCATCTCCATCTCCATCTCCGTCTCTATCCTCATCTCCACGTCCATCTCCATCTCCATCTCTGTCTCTGTCCTCATCTCATCTCCATCTCCATCTCTATCTCCATCTCCATCTCTGTCTCTGTCCTCATCTCCATCTCCATCTCTGAGTAGCTAGCTCTAGAAGCTTCATGGTGGCATGACTCAGACCATCCTATCGGACCCCACTGTCAATGGGTGCTACATGTAACTAACTTTTTGTTTCAGGCCATCTGCTGCTCTTCAAGCTAGTTAAGGAAAACCTGCAGCAAGGAATAGTTATTGGAGTCTGCAATTTTGTTAAGTAGCAGAGGTTGCAAATTTGCCAGTAATCCCTTCTTCAACCCGAAAGCAGTGAAGATTGGATTCTATCACTTACAAATTTCCCCTGCATCTGTCATATCTCAGGACTTATTGGGAAGGAATGGTCTGGCCCGGTTCCTTTCGTGTTTCATTTGGGCTTCAAGGGCTATACCTAGAAAGGATGCTACTGCATAAGGCCAGCTTTCCAGAAATAGTTCCAAAAGTCCACCTGTAGCTTGTCAATCAGGCCTTCCTTTGACAACCCTGATGCAGTTTGCTTCAGAATTTAGATCTGGTATCCCAGTGGGCTGACATGCGGATCCCCTAGGACCTCGGGGTAGTAGGATAGGGGCTGGAACCAGAGGCCCGATCCACCACCTCTGCCTGTGAGCGTGCAAAATGCTGTAAGCCGCAGAGTCCAGTTTACCTGGTACAAAAGCATCATTCTCCCTGTGGGCAGGGGGCAGAGGTGCTGAGAAACACCGCCAGTTCCTTCTTTCGCTACCCACCCTGCCCAAGTCCGAGCCCTGACTGGCTCTTTTGCAGCTCCTGTTTATTTCGGCTGCCCTCTCCAGTTCACTTAACATCCCTTCCTCTGGCCTGATGCAGGGGAGGGCTGGTTCAACTCTAAGGAGCCCCCGTCGGCAAAGCAGAGGACCTCTCCACCCCAGCAAGCACTCCTGGGGAGCTGACACCAGCTGATCAGGGTCTTGTTCTGTGTGTTGTCAACTGGGAGGGTCCTTCAGTTCCTCCACGCCACCAGCCAGACAGCAGGGGCAGTTTGGGAAAAGGAACGCTGGGATGGATTGTTCTTCATTAACGAGGAGGGACCCCTGAAGGTGGGCCAGTTTCCATCAGCTTCGGAGGGGAAGGCCGTGGAGAGGACCTACTGCAGACGACACAGGGACACCGCAGTTTGGCATTCTCCACGTCCCCCTTAAGAAGTGATGTTGGCGCTGATTCCAGTAGACCTTTAAAAAGGCACTTTATTAAAGTCTCAGAACTGATTAGACACAAGTCATGCTGGGTCTGTCAGGCTCAATTTATATCCTCTCTGCTTCCCCAAAAGGAGCTGAGCCAGGCAGACAGGTTTCCCCGGAACAGGCAAGGATCAATTCCAAGGCCACCTTCCCTGGGTGACCCAGAAAGGGCTCCTCCGCTCCCTCCCTCCACCCAGGTACCCCCTGCCAGACACCTGGGGTGTCAGAGCTCCATCTGAACCTCACTGTCTGACACAGGAGCCACTGGCCACATGTGGCTCTTGAGCACTTCAAATGTGGTTGGTCTGAACTGAGATGTGCTTAGTGTGAAAAGAAAGGTAAAACATCCCTTTCATATTTTTATATGGATTGCATGTTGCAATGATAGTATTTGGGATATATGGGATCTAATAGAATATAGTATGAAAATTATTTTCACCTGTTTTGTTTTACTTTTTAAACAAAAAAGGTTTAAAAGGTTTAACACGGCTACTAGAAAATTTAAAAGTGCATTTAAATTTAAAATTTAAAAGTGCATTTGTGGCTTGCGTTCTATTCCTATTGGACAATGCTGTTCTAGAAACATTTTAGACTGGAGAGGTCATCAGAGGCTCTCTGTGGATAGAGGGAGAAGGAAAGATCGACCAGCTTGCGATCCTGCCACTTCTCCACTCAAAACTCTCTAAAAACTCTTCCTAACACCCTCCGCAAGGCTGTGCACAAGCTGGCTGGTGTCCTCGCCACCCATCTCACCTCCTTCAGCTGTTGTCCTCCCTGCTCCCTCCACTCCAGCCAACACGGCCTTACTTTCTGTCAACACGGCCAACCATGCCTCATGGCAGAGCCTTTGCACATGCTGTTCTCCCTGCCTAGAATGTTCTTCCCCAGACCTTCGCCCGCTCCCTCCCTCTCTTTATTCAGTCCTCAACTGGAAAGTCACCTCTTCAAAGAGGCCACCCCTGATTCACATCCCCAATCTCAATGAGAACCAATCACCATCCCTTGACTCTGTTTCCCTTTGCACCAAAGCTCTTTTTACTGCCTGCCTTGAAATTGCACATTTACTTTCTTTTTTTTTTATTGGAGTATAATTACTTTACAATGTTGTGTTAGTTTCTGCTGTACAACGAAGTGAATCAGCTATATGTATACATATATCCCCTCCTTCTTGGACCTCCCTCCCATCCGCCCCCCCCATCCCGCCCATCTAGGTCATCACAGAGCACCAAGATGTGCTATATCGCAGCTTCCCACTAGCTATCTATTTTACACATGGTAGTGCATTTATGTCAAACCTAATCTCCCAATTCGTCCCACCCTCCCCTTCCCCCACTGTGTCCACACGTCCATTCTCTACATCTGCATCTCTATTTCTGCCCTGGAAATAGGTTCATCTGTACTATTTTTCTAGATTCCACATATATGCGTTAATATACGGTATTTGTTTTTCTCTTTCTGACTTACTTCACTCTGTATGACAGACTCTAGGTCCATGCACGTCTCTACAAATGACCCAATTTTGTTCCTTTTTACAGCTGAGTAATATTCCATTGTGTATATGTACCACATCTTCTTTATCCATTCATCTGTCAACGGGCATTTAGGTGAAACTGCACATTTACTTTCTGTCCCCTCCAAACAGGGGCCTTCTGTCTCTTTTGTCTACTACAGTGCTCGGCACATACTAGCCACCCAGCGAATGTTTGTTCAATGAACACAAAACAACAGCCCCCTGCCCAAGGTCAGTGAGATCAGGCAGTTTTCAGATGAGTCAATTCATACTTGGAGCGAGGTAAGTACGGGACAGAGCAGGAATTGGGTTCGCTAACTGCACCGGGCTTTGAAGGGATAGTAGTTTGGTGACTTGGAAAGTCACCTTCTCCGGGGTCCCACGTACCAGGAATCTGCCCCAGTCCAGGAAGCTACAGCCAACTTAGTATGGGAATAAAACAGAGCAAAAACAGCAAGATCACCCTGAGGTGCTCTGGTGAGTTCCTCTGGGAAACAGATGCAGAGTTAAAAGGAAGGAAGGAGTTTGAGGTCCCACCTGCTGGTCCAGATACATTCTGGCTTCACAGTAGCCTTTGAGAAGGCACTTGAGAGCAAGCTACACAGACTATTAATAATAAAGGCCCTTCTGGATGCTAGAAACAGACCCAAGAGCCTTAGGGCTGCCTCTGCCCCATCTCCTGGATAGCACTCCACTCTTGTTTGGGCACATCTGGAGAGTGGGGGTTCATCACTCCCACGGCAGTTGAGCTGGTCATTTCTGTATTTGTTTTAATTAACAGAAAACACTTGATGGTTTCAGGTCAATAGCTGCTTCCTTGTACTTGATGCTTCTCAGACCCTTGTTCTAGTTCAGTCCTCTGCAGGCGTCCTGAGCGAGACTAATTCCTATTCTCCAGAACAGCCCTTCTGAGATGGGAGGTCACTGTGGCTTGAGAAGCCGAGCTTCCCTGGAAGCACACTCTTGGCAGGGCTGTGATCTGACCCTGTGATCTGACACCCAGGCCAGGGCTCAGCAAACAAGCATTAGTGCTCCCTGGTGACTCATTCCTAGGGGCTGATTCTCTGAGGCCACAGCCTCCTCCTTGCTCACCCAGAATAACCCCAGCTCGCCGTGGCCAGCCTGACATCTAACTTCCAGACTCAAACGTGCTTTTTCTCCTTACTTTAGCAGTATCTATTCAAGAGCCTGTGTGCGCCAGGCCCCATGCTACACCCTGGGGATAGAATGATGGAGAAGACACAGCCCCTGGTTTAATGGAAAGGCTGCAAGTCCACAGGGCATCAAAACCCAGAGGATCAGGGCTGTGATGGAGGCAAGTGCCAAGGGCATGGGCCACGGGCACAGAGGACCTGACCCATCCAGGGAATGCAGGGAGGCCATCCTGGAGGAGTGGATGTTAATGCTGCCAATTTCCAGTTTCCTACTGGGAAATTCAGTCTATAAGTCCCACAGATGCTTCTAGTAGAACCCAATCATCAGTCTTCTTAAGCAAGAACATTCGAAATCTCCATCTCACGTGTTCTTTCCACTTCAGCCTACACCCCATACACACACACACACACACACACACACACACACACACACACACAGAGATCACTTCTGTTTCTTTACTCTTTCTCAAGCCTTTCCCTTCCTCTCATTTTCTCAGGCAGTCCCTGCCCTTCGGTCCCTCTGCTGCCCAACCTGCAATAGTAATAGAAGGGTCTTAGCCCACAGATGAAAATGGATCCTTATCGCCTAAAGGCCAGACCCCGCCAGCAGCCTGTTCTGTAAAGCTTATCGTAATCTGGTCCCAACCAGCCATCCAGCCTGGTCCCTGTGAACCCTCACCTACAAACCCCGCGCTCCAGCCACACAGGCCTGCTTGCTCTTCTCCAAACCCTCATGTTCCATTGACACCCCCTCTGTGCTCCTTTACATACTCTGTCCCCTTCCCTTTCTTCTCAGCCCCACAAACTCCTATTCATCCTTTAAAACCCACTCAAATGTCACCTCCTCTGTCTAACCTCCATTGGAGCTGTCAGTTGTTCTTACCAAGAAAAGAACATTATTTGGTTTTAGTGGTTCTATTCTATTACAGTGATCTAACAACTTGCTGGGTGTTTCTCCCAAACTCTGGGTCAGGGTTCTCAGAGTGCAAGGGTAGCATGGTGCAATTCATCTTCCATCGCAGCATGTGGTATAGAAGCCAGTAATAGCATGAATAACTAATGCTATTATTTATTAATAATGAACTTAACCAGTAACAGTAATGAAAAACAATAGTAATGAATGAATAGTAATGAATGAATAATGAAAGCAAGCAGCACCATGATGCCAAAACAGCCACTTACTTTGCCAAGCCTGCACTAGACACTCGATAAGCAAGATCTCATTTAATCTCCCAGCATCCTATCAAATCTTCCTCCCACTTTGCAAATCAGGAGACTGCAGTATAGAGAGTATAAGTACCTTTCTTGAGGTCACACATCTTGTAAGTGGCAGAGGGGGGATTTGAAGCCATGGCTGTCCAACCCCACACCTGTGCTCTGAACCACCGTACTACTCTGGGACCAGTAAAGGCAATGAGTCAATTAACTCACAAGTGTCAGAGAACCGGCGTCTAAGTGCCCCTTACTTGCCATGCTTCCTGAGACCTCTTAATATAAACTCAAAATCTTTAGCTGTGTCCTGTGTCCAGGGAGGGAGCACAACAGACCAGCTAAGTAAGACCAGGCTCAGTGAGACCAGGCTCTGCCAATCTCAGGTGTGTGGTCCTGAGCCTCAGTCTCCCCATCTGTAAAATGGGGACATGACAGTCCCTAACCCAAAGGGTCACTGTGGGGTCACAGGAGATAATACACGCAGAGCACTTAGAACAGTCAAAAAGTTCATCATAAATGTTCCTGACATGTTACCTACTGACATTATTGCCAATATCCTAGCACTCCTGGCCTTAATGAAACTGAAGAATGCTTCCGCCCTGAGGAAACTCTCCTTCGTAGGTGACAATACTGAATGAAAGCTCTGAGTAAGAGGGTGGGGTGGGGTGCTGGGGGCAGCAGCAGGAGAGAAGAGTGACCAGGCTGGAAGTAGGGTCTCTCTACAGGCTGTAGAAGAAGCTCATCCACGTCCAGGCGGGATAAAACCCACTCAGAAGCAGGTCCCGGTGCACCCTGGGAAGCACAAGCTGAGTCGGGGAGCAGGAGTGGCAGTGCAGGAGTCTGTGATCCAAACGGCCAAAGGACAAGTCAAGGGGTTAGGAAGCCAGAGGTCAGCAAATGGCTTACAGAGCCCCACCTCAGGTGGCAGTGCCCCGAAAAGTCTGGCCTCCTGGGTGTCAAGCTAAAGAGAGCAGACGGAGGGAGACTGACGTCACCCTCACCCTGTGCTGGGGATGTTCTCCCCCGACCCTTTTGTTAACTTCTTTCTAAGGCCACCCCTGATCTCAGGACAGGGGCCTCCGCAGTGTTGGCCAGGGCTTTCGTAGGAGTGGCCCCTGCAGGTAAAGTGGTCACCAGGCAGGGCCTGAGGTTGCCCACCCAAGGCCGTGCTGGAGGCAAGAGAGAAAGCTTCCAGAGGGTCTGGGGGAAAGCCAGACTTAAGCTGGGCAGACCAGAGGGAAGCTACCAGGCACTGAGGCTGGGAGGATAGAGGAGGAGTCCAAGAGTCACGTGATGAGCCGAATTCCCACAGAACCCCAGGTTCCTGCTGGGTGATTTTGAAAAATGTTCTGACCCTCTCTGGGCCTCATTTCCTCCACTCTAGGATGAGGGCGTGAACTCCGAGATCACTTCACTATCAATCACCATCATTCTATAAAGCTGCGAGGAGACAGGCATTACCACATCCCTCTGAGCCTTTGTTTTCTCATTTGCACGTGACAGAACTCAGCAGGGCTGTCCATTAAGGTTACTGTGTATGCAGGAGCAGGGCACGTGAAGTGCCTAGCCTAGGAGCTGGCACACAGTAGGTGCTCAAATAACGCCCACCCCTTTCCACCAAGCTTGAGTGGGGATAACTGGGGGTCTCCCATCTGGCCCCCTCCCTCCCTCAGTGACTCAGGGAGGCTGGGTCCTTGACCCTCTTCATCAGGTGGCAACCTGGCCACTGGACCACCCCTGCTGCAGGCAAACACCTCTTTTCAACCAGAGCTTGTGTTTTAGTTTTGTTTTCATCAGAATGCAACACATACTTAGGACAGAGAATTTGAAGCAAATTGACAAAAGAGAAGAAAAATAAATCACTTGTGATTCTCTAGTTCAAAAACTCGGGCACTTCCTTGCCTTCTTCTTTCTATGCAAAGGATCTTCAAGTTGAGGTCATCCTCTATATACAATATTGTTTCCTGCTGTCTTCTGCTTACTGTTACAACAAAACTTCCCATCTGGTGTCAACACTGTTTTAATGGTGATGCTGTGATTTACCTAACCAGCCCCATCCCACTGTCAGGGATTCATGATGTTTCCAAACATCCACTCTTCTAAATCAATGAGCCATGGATATTTTTCTTCTAACTGAAGTCTAGTTGATTTACAATATTGTGTTAATTTCTGCTATACAGCAAAGGGATTCAGTTATACATATATATATTCTTTTTTATATTCTTTTCCATTATGATTTATCACAGGATATTGAATATAGTTCCCTGTGCTATACAGTAGAACCTTGTTGTTTATCCATTCTATATGTAATAGTTGGCATCTGCTGATCCCAAACTCCCAGTCCATCCCTCCCCCAAGCCATGGATATTCAATTCATAAAGGACTTTTTTAAAAAAATGCCTTTAGGATTTTTTTTTTAAAGATTACCAGAAGCAAGCTTCCTGGGACAGAGCAGATGCTGACATTTAGGGCTCCCTCACTTGCTGGTGATTTGGTGTGTCTGAGAGTCAAGGATCAGAAAGGAAAGAGTTTCTTAGGCAACTGGCCTCAGGCTTGGTCCAAATCTCTGAGGAAGCAGCACCTAGAGCCTTTACATTTTTTTTTTTTCTCCTTTTCTGTCCTAGTTTGAATAGACCCCTAGGGCAGATGGGTTTCCGGAGCTACCTAAAGTTGAAATATCTGCCTGGGGCTTCCCGTGCTGAATCCTATAAATATTTTCCTTCTCCTGCTACTGCCAAGGCGTGGGAGTTTGGAAGGTTTCCCTAAAAGAGGAGAAAATGAGCTTTGCTTGGTGCTGCAGGGGCTGGAGGCCAGGAAGAGGGAGCTGGTGTCCTGACCAGGACCTGGATGAGTTGGGGGCAGAGTCTTTGCCTTCTTTAGCTGGGCCACTCCCCTTGTCGGCCTTCTGGCTCACTCCACCCTCCCCCCACCCCCGTGCCCCTATGGCTGTTGCCACCACTTGGGGGCCTGGAGATCATCCACTTCGCTGGCAAGGGTCCTGAACCCCGCCCAGCTCCTACCAGGTCTCCCCAACCTCTTCTGGAAAGGGGCTCTTGCTCCCTATACTATACTAATCACTGAGATTTATAAAGTATTCTCATGTCCTTAATACGCTGATAACTTTGTCTTGCATCATCTCTGGGTACCCTCACAACTTCCCCTCTGATTAACCCCGTTTCGCCAATGGAGAAATGAAAGCCTTAAAGATGGAGAAAGTTTACGACGGCTGCACAGTTAACGAAGGGTGAAGGTGGGGTGTGAACCCAGATTCTCGTCTATACTCCCTCCCCACTGTCTGGGGTCAACCACCACCCAGAGAAGAGTTGCACTTATCACGACCTCTGTGGGCATCACCAGGGGATGCCTCACCACCCGCCCAGGTCATTTCAGCAGCTCACTGGACACACACGCTCTGTCATCCCTGCCAGCCCATTGTTGGGTCCTCAGCCCTTCTTACTGTCTCAGTATAGCATGGGACCTAATTTTTTGCTGTCCTCTAGACCCACTGTCACAAGACGGTAGAACGAGAAAGTTCCTTAAATACGGCAAGGATGCCTTCTTTCCCGAGTGCCGAATATCTCACAGTTAATACACAGTCACCCCGTGATTACCTCCTTCATCCTCCCAATGGTCCTGTGCAGCAGAAGAAGGACTCAGAGAGGTCCAGTAACCCTCTCCAGGCTACACAGCCTCTGGTAACTGAATAGGACTAGAAGCAGCATCCCTTGGCTCTAGGCCCAGTGATTTTGCCTTTTTTCAGTCTCTTGGTGTGTAGATGAGACAGTGGAAGTCCAGAGACGTGGAGAGGCTATTTAAGGTCACACAGCATGTCAGCTGAGAGAGGCTGGGACCAGAACCAACCCCTCCGATTCCCTGGCGCCCCTCCATAAAAAGCAAACAGAGCATGAATGAGTCAAGAGAGGATGCCCGTGCCAGCGTGTGGGTCCCTCTGGATTCTGTTGATGAAACGGCTCTGACTGCTGGATTCTTACATAGTTGGGTGAATTCCACAGAGCTGGGGAGACCCACTAGCAAGGCCAGGGCTGGAATGAAGACCAAAGGGATGGTGAGTGGGCAGTGGGAGCAGAGCCCTGTGGTTTAAAGAGATGCCCACCCGCCACTGCCCAGAGCAGGGGGTGTGGTCAGTCCTGCCCCTCTCTGACCCTGACTCAAGAAACGAATGGGGTCCGTCCTCTCCACAGCAGTGCCCTTCACCGATGCGCTGCGAATGGGGATGGAGGAGGGGCTGGAAGCGCCAGCCACCACTGGGGAAACCAGGGATCTCATCTGTCCAAAAGAAGGCCAAGGTATCAATCTTCCAATCAAGGTGATCCTTAGGACCTGATGTAAGTGACACCAGGGATGAAAGGGAGAGGGGAGGGAAGGTGTCTACCCCTGCATTAAGGCCTTCTCTCACTGAATTCCTCTCTCCGCCCTAGGAGACAGACGCTGTCCTTGCTAAGTCCTTGTCCAAGGTCACACAGCAGCAACCAGCACAGACTGGGTGGCACGCCGGACTCCAAGGACCACGAGGTTTCCACTCAACTACCCGTCCCCTCCCAGTCAGTAAGATGCGCTCAGCAGTGTCAGCCAGAGAGGGCTTCAGGCTGGTTTACTCCACGATCTAGGTGGGCGCCTCTAACATATTCTGGCCTCCCCCTAGAAGCCGGTTGGCCAACCCGTGCCATCACGCGGCTGCAATGGCAGCCATCCAAGGGGTCGCCCTGAAGCACCTCTGCCTTCTAGAGGCTCTTCTCTTTGAGCAAGGCTAAGTTTTAGGAGTGGAGACTCCAAGTCAAGGCGCAAAGGCAGAGCATGGATCCATCGCGGCTGGGATCTCCAACAAGGTCCCCACAGCGATGAACTGTGTATCCAGTATCGCCCTGACTCAGTGGTCACCTTGGACCCAGCCAGCCCCTCCCCTCCTCCTATCAACCTTTGGCTGGCACAAAGCCGGGCACGGTGGCTACAGAGATGAGCAATACACAGTCCCCACCCTTCCCCCCTCCCTCCCGCCTTCCCTCCTTCTCCCTCCTTCTCCCTCCAGCCCCGCTTCCTTCCTTCCAACAAACAGTAAACTGAACACAGCAATGCACTGTGGTAGGTACAGTGCTGGGAGTAAAACAGTCGACGAGAATACAGTTCCTGCTGTCACAAAGCTTAGGGTCTAGTGGGAGATGTAGTTATTCCTCAAGTAATCACAATACAAATCGTTGCAAATGGATAGGACTGTGAAGGCAAAGTTCAGGGTATTTTTTTTTTTTAACATCTTTATGGGAGTATAATTGCTTTACAATGGTGTGTTAGTTTCTCCTTTATAACAAAGTGAATCAGCTATACATATACATATATCCCCATATCCCCTCCCTCTTGCGTCTCCCTCCCACCCTCCCTAGCCCACCCCTCTAGGTGGTCACAAAGCACAGAGCTGATCTCCCTGTGCTATGCCGTTGCTTCCCACCAGCTATCCACCTTACATTTGGTAGTGTATATATGTCCATGCCACTCTCTCACTTTGTCACATCTTACCCTTCCCCCTCCCCATGTCCTCAGGTCCATTCTCTATGTCTGTGTCTTTATTCCTGTCTTGCCCCTAGGTTCATCAGAACCTTTTTTTTTAGATTCCATATATATGTGTTAGCATACGGTATTTGTTTTTCTCTTTCTGACTTACTTCACTCTGTATGACAGACTCTAGGTCCATCCACCTCACTACAAATAACTCAATTTCGTTTCTTTTTAACTAAAAATAGAACTACCATATGACCCAGTAATCCCACTACTGGGCATATACCCTGAGAAACCATAATTCAAAAACAGACATGTACCACAATGTTCATTGCAGCTCTATTTACAATAGGCAGGACATGGAAGCAACCTAAATGTCCATCGACAGATGAATGGATAAAGAAGATGTGGCACATATATACAATGGACTATTACTCAGCCATAAGAAGTTCAGGGTATTTAAGAAACATGACAGGGGGCTTGATCTAGGCTGGTGGGGGGTGGTCAAGGAAAGCTTGCTGCTTGACTTGAGATCTAATGATGACAGGGCTTTGGGGGAGTGCACAGCAGGACATGTGTGAAGGCCCAGAGGGCTTCTCCCCAGAAAATCAGAAGAAAGCCAGTGCAGCCAGAGTCCAGAGAAAATGGGGGTCGGGGGGCTGGGGAGGTGTGTGCAATAAGGCTGGAGAGAGAGGGGAGGGGAGGATCTTGCAGGGTCTTGTGAGCCAGGTTGAGGTGTTTGTTTGCAATTCATCCTCAGTGCAATGAAGAGCCTTTGAAATTCTCAGCCAGGGAGGGGCAGCATCAGATGAGCATACGATATGCATCCACTCTGGATGGAGAGGAGATCAGATCGGAGGGCAGGGGGGAAGAAAAGATGTAGGGAGCGAACTGCAGTAATTCAGGGGAGCCCAAATGGTAGGATCCCCCGAAATGGGCCAGAAGAGCCTCAGCCCCTGCAGGGAGCCCCAGGAAGAGGCTTGGGGGATGAGCTAGAAGGACCTTTGCAGCCAACTCAGAGAAGAGGTTCTTCGGCTCACTCCCCTACCAGACTCTCTTGGAAGAAAAGCAACGGATCTGCCCCAGCCCAGATGGGAGCCCTACAGGATCTGCCCAGAGCAGGGGCACAAAGGGTAGAGTTATTGAAGGGAGGCAGCCCTAGTACACCACAGGGGCTGAACGGGAGTCCCACTCTATCCATAGTAGCTCCCCGGAGCCAGATAACTCATCCCGAATGGGACCCCACAAGAAAGGTCAGCAGAAACCCCTGTGCTCTCAGCCCTGGACTTGAAGATGCAGTTACATCCGGGATACTGGACTGGGGTGGAGTTGGGGGGTCTCTGGCTCAGTGTCCTCCCCACAGGGGGCAAAGAAACTGGGGCAGCAGTCGTGGCCCAAAGAGATGCCAACCTTCATAGCGCAGTTGTTTCTATGGATATGTTGGTTCAGAGCAGAGAAAAGGAGCAAAAGGAATGAGAAGGAGGCAGGAGCAAGTCCTGGAGGGGAATAGCGTCTGCGCTTACGCCTGGGGCAGAAGCGAGAGGCTGTAGCCTGACCGGAGGGCCTTCCAGAGATCAGAAAGCGCTCATACCAGGACAGTGCAGCTTTGATCGTGTAGGTTTTGCCTTTTGCCAAAGATAGGCCATTCTGTTGCTGTCCCTGTGACCACAGTGCAACCCAGGTTGCGAACGGGCACGTGGCTGGGGAAATATACAGACACAACGTTCCCACAGGGCATCATCAAGGCTATACTAGAGATGACTCAGGAACAGACAAAAGAGGTTTCCACGCAGACTGGGCTGGCAGGAGAGGGGTTGAAGAAGGCTGCACAAGGAGACCAAAGCTGGACCAAGTTTTCGAAGCTGGATGGGAGGTCACCAGTGGGGGAGGGGGAAGAGCGGGAAAGGTACCAGAGGTGGGAGGAGCACCTGAGCCAAGGAAGGAATTATGCAGAGCACGCAGAACAGCGTCGCTGTGAGGCTCCAGTAGAGGGGGAGCCCTGGGAGGGCTGCAATGCTAAGGCTGTTGGGCCCAGTTTGGTAGGCATGACCCTGAAGAGCATCGTTTCTGCACCCATCCTGCTCACTGTGAAGGAGGAACTCAACTTCCCCTTAACCCAGCAGGGACCTGCCTTCAATCCTACAACGTCTCAGAACTTCTGGAGGTCACCAAAGGATGGAGAGCTCATTTCACAGATGAGGAAACTGAGGCCCAGAGAAGTACAGGGTCTCCCTCAAGGTCACACAGCAGCCAGTGGAAAAGCCAAGGTAGCAACCCAGGTCATCTGCCTCTTAGTTCCTTTTCTGCTTTAACGGGTCTGTCCTTTTTCTGATTGGGTGATGCAAATGTGTGCAGAAGGCAGGAATTGGATGGGGGACGTGAAGCCACAGATGAGTGAATGGCAGGTCATCCCTCAGTGACGATCACTATGGAAACAAGAGGCAGAGACAGATTGGGGCCCCGAACTCAAGGGTCAGGCTTTTTTTATTCCCAGATTCACATTGGCCAGAGGAAGATGCTGTGTGTGGTAAGATGTAATTCAGGGTGGACAGCTCTGGAGGCACGGACTATTCTTTGCTTCATCAGCAGAGCAGTGGAGGCCAGCTGCCACCGCAGTTCTAGAAGCCATGCCTCGTGTCACAGGGCTGACCTCAAAGCACCATGGAGGGCCTCACACTTGCTGTTTCCAGACCTGGGCTCTCCGCAGTAATGACTGGACCTTGTCATTCCCGAAGCATTTCTCTCTCCCAAAGTCTCAGGATGTTAACTTAGCACGAGATCATAGAAGGTATAAGCTCCAACCCTTTTATCTTCCAAACAAAATCCCACTGAATTCTCACACCCTTGTATTATACACAGGAAAACTAAGGTTGAGAAAGCGGAATGAGCTAAGTTCACACAATGAGGAAAAGACAGAAGGGAGTCTCAAAGCCAGAACTTCTGAACTCCAAACCACTCTTTCATTCCTTTATCACCCAGAATAGTAACAATGAAAGGTATCAATCTGTCTGTTCCTGTCCCAAGGGAGGGAAAAGCCCAGGGAAGAAGGTTGGCATCGTAACGTAGAAACCACAGAATGAAGCCAGAAATTACCACTTCCTCATGTGCCCTCATGTCCCCAGTTCACCTCTGACACCCCACCCCCCAACACGTTCAGGACAGAAACATAATGGGGGTGCAGACAGAAGAAATGAGTAAACATAGGTGGAGCATTTGATAGTTTGCAAAATGCATTCATAGCCCTGGCCGGTTCATCCTCAACCTTGCACAGTAAGAGAATGTGAAAACACCACCGCCCTGATTGACAGATGAGGTTACTGACCCCAGGGGTGGAGGGACTTGGATTCAGATCTGAACCTCCTGACACCACATCCTGTGAGTTTCTGTTTACATTGCTTTTCTTTTGGCTGTATTAGGGGGGGAAAGCCAGCATTCGCTGAATAATAATATTAGACAAACAGATGGAGAAAATAACACAGCTGTCACCTCTCTCTGAGCACACTTCTCACACACCAGGCCCCCTGCTAAAGCAAACTGCCCACATTTGCTCACTTCCTCTGCACACTGCCTGAGTGAGGCAGGGGTTATGATCCCATTTTACTGGCGGGGAAAATGAGGTCCAGGAAGTCAAGTCCTTGCAGTGGTTTCCTCTGATTTGCTCTCAGGGTGTTTTTTTTTTTTTTTTTTTTTTTTAATGTGGACCATTTTTTTAAGTCTTTATTGAATTTGTTACAATATTGCTTCTGTTTTTATGTTTTTGGTTTTTTGGCCACAAGGCATGTGGGATTTTAGTTCCCCAACCAGGGATCGAACCCACACCCCCTGCATTGGAAGGCAAAGTTTTAACCACTGGACCGCCAGGGAAATCCCTCAGGGTGTCTTGGTTCCTGGTAATTTAGTTATTTTTTACCTGTTGGGTGTTCATTTTCTTAGAATTTTGTTTGTGGGAACTGTTTGCATACTAGAACAGAGGAGGGTTCTAGATAAGATCTGTGTTCACTACTGACAATCCACATTAACTCTAAATGAAATTCTTGTCTTGAGGTTTTCAGATCACCCAGGCGGTCTAAATTCAACCTGAAAACCTATATAAGAACATGCTGGTGGTTCTAAATTTTCAGCAGCAATTTATTGACCCCTTCCGCTCAGTGCCTATGTTTAAGATTGTTTATTTTCCTTGCACTTCCCATGGGGGCATAATACCTGATTCATCCTTACCCTGCGGGTGTGGCCCTTTGGGGTCTGAGCTTTATGGGGGAGAGGAAAGCCTATTAGACCACCCAGCCCTGGGCTCAGCATAGTGACCGTGACGGTGGTCATCAGAGAAGGAAACAGCATCAGCTTAGCAAGAACTTTCATATTCACGTCCCATGAGACGCAAGAAGCCTGATGATTAGGAACGCACTGAAATACCCATTTTACAGAGAGGGCACTGACGCTCAGAGAAAGAGGCAGACAGAGCAGAGCTGGAGGCGCAGATAAGGAGGTGAGGCCGTGACAGAGGCTAGGGCTGGATCGGAGAGGAGAACTTGCAGGGGAGAGGAAGGAACACCAAGAGAACCAGGCTCCAGCAGGTGTTGACTGTGGGCATCCCCCTCTCTCTGAGCCGCACTTTCTTTATGTGCCAGTTGGGAACGTTTCTGCCCTGCCTGCTTTCCAGGGTTGCCTGCAGGAGACACGCCCTGAGAGTGAGATAATCTAATAATGGTGAAAGTCCTTTGCACACTAGAAAGTGCTCTTCAGACCCAAGGCTATGGTCGTGGTTACCGCTGTCCTTCTTGGCCGCAATCCATTCCTCCAGGGCAAAGTGATGAGGCAGGTCTGATGATGATCTCCACCACCCATAAGATGCACTGGCTGGAAGGCCATCCTTCTACATCCCCAGCTCCACCCTGCATCTCTCCTGAAGATGACCATGTTCCATCTCGTTCCCCAACAGAACGAGACCACTGCCCTGTCAAGGGTAGCCAAGGGTCCATTTGAACCTCTGAGCCAGCTCTCAAGGGCTGGGAAGATCCCTACTCTTTGAAGCACCTGTGGTTACTGCTGCCTGAGACAAGGCAACTCTGTAGAAGACAGAAGCCAACCCTGGAGACGGGAGCTTGACCTTGAAGCTCGCGTGTGCTGCTTACCCACCTGGGGTCTTGATACCCAGTCACTTAATCTCCCAGAGCCTCATGGCATCATGATATCTCTTTCACAGAATCGCTGGAAGCATGAAATGGGTAAAAGATTCACAGACTAGCTCAGCACAGGTGGGAGGGCTTACCCATCGCTCTTGGTGGTCTTGGGATTGGTGGGCTCACTCGCACAGGGCAACACTGGGGGCTGTTGACTCGGGGCAGCCAGAGGTCCCATGGAGGTGTAATTGTTTTGGCAGAAGACAAGTTCAGTGCCAGGAAAATGGAATTAGAGCGTAAATGCACAGGGCAAGAGAAAACGAAAATGGGAGAAAGGGCAGCAAAGTTGCCAACTAAGAAGGCCCAAACAAGCAGGGTCAGGCATGGTGAACAGATGCTAAGAGAGTAACGTGGAACAAAGATGGGGGATGCCACCCCAGCCCTGAGCTTCCTCGCTAGGCCACGTGTGGCTAGTATGACAGGGAAGCCACGGTAGCCTCAGCGAATCCCTTGAAGCTTCTCCAGGTCTCTTTAGGTCTCCCTGAAAGTTTAGCAACAAGAAGCTCTCTGAGGGCTTCCCTGGTGGCGCAGTGGTTGAGAGTCTGCCTGCCAATGCAGGGGACACGGCTTCGAGCCCCGGTCTGGGAAGATCCCACATGCCGTGGAGCAACTGGGCCCGTGAGCCACAACTACTGAGCCTGCGCGTCTGGAGCCTGTGCTCCGCAACACGAGAGGCCGCGACAGTAAGAGGCCCGCGCACCGCGATGAAGAGTGGACCCCGCTTGCCACAACTGGGGAAAGCCCTCGCACAGAAACGAAGACCCAACACAGCCATAAATAAATAAATAAATAAATAAATAAATTAATTAATTAATTAATTTTTTAAAAAAAGAATCCTCATTAAAAAAAAAAGAAGCTCTCTGATCCGACTCAGCTCCCTGTTGAAAAACAAACTGATCTGCCGTCCAACGATCTGCTCGCTTTCAGAGTCAGCCTCTGGCCTGAACAGCAAGCAGGCAGGGGATCCCTACAGCGGGCCCTGAAGAGTGGAATTCATGCCCCACTGGCTGCAAGTCTCAAAGAGGACAACACAGTGAGATTAGAGCACAGAGATACATAATTAGATTCTGACAGGGAAATCCCACTCGTGCTGCTTGGGAGGCATCCCCCAGCGGTGCAGATGAAAGTCAGAGATCATCAGACCTTAGCATAGCACATGCCACGGGGCATGGGAATCATTAACTGTGATTATGGTGCTACACACCTTCTAAGTGGTGAGTGGGAGGAAGGGACCAGATCCTATTACTGGTCCCCTTGATCTCTGTGTGTCACAGCCAGGTGGATGTTCCAGCCCAAGCTTGTCACGCACACAGGTCTGCACGATTACACGGACTCTCTTAGAGATCGTCAGAGGGCTGCTGACATTGCCATCTGTCTGTCTTTTGAGAGAATCTTCCCTCCCGCCTCACCATGGGTGTGAGATGATGGGACAGGGGAATCCAAGGCTGGAGGGAGGTCACGGGTTGTCAGAAGTTCAAGGTGCTCCCTGCCATAGTAGAGATGCTAGTATTTCTTTGAATTCTAACAGGAAGTGGAAACTGATTCACCTGGTCTTGCATCAGACCTCTTCTCAACAGATCTAGACTTACTATAAGCGTGGTCATCAAGACATATTCATTTAACCATCAGTATATCTGCTATGTGCCAGGCACAGTGTTCAATGCTATGAGGTCATACAAAAATGGACAAGATACATGCATTGACCTTTAGGAACGCACAGTCTAGTGGGGTCACCAGCTCCCTAGCTGGGGAGTGGATGAGAAGAGATGGAGAAGGACCTCTCATCCAGGGAGTGTAAATTAAGAGTCAACATGAAGGCAAACCTTCCTAAAAACAGACAGCTCCACATGGGACCATGGGGAAGGCTGAGCGGGGGGACCAGTTACAGGGATGCAGCTGGCAGAGATGGACCTACACACAGGAGAGGGTGACAGAGAGAGGACCAAGTAACCAGACATGAACTAAGATTGGAGAGAACGTGGAAGGATGGAGTGCATAAGTGTAGCATCTGGGGGGAAGAGGAAGAGATGGGATATATGAGCCCTCTTCACCCATCACTATGCCCAGAGACCCACCTTCCCCTGCACCTGCACCCCGGAGATTACGATGTAAAGTTCTGACTTCCACTGAGTGAAGGAGGAAAACTGGAAGTTTCAGATATCTGATGAGACATGAAACATGAGAGGATGAGAAATCCAATGTGTAGATTGAAAAGCAATTCACAGTTCTAGCTGCCCTACAGCAGTGTAAACAGCACATATTTTTAATCAAGATGGAAAGCAAACTCAAAGGAAAACTATGAGAACCATCTCATGGGGAGACCTACAATATCATTGCCACTTCCCCTCTGTGCCTCCCTCCCCTCTGGCATGAGTACTCAGAGCACTGCCTGTCTGTGGAGGTACAGGCCGATTCTCCGGGAATAAGGCACTGCTCCATTGGTCTTTTATTCTGATTACTGCTCAGAATGTGCCTCTACTCAGACCTTAAACGTTCCAACATCAACAGTGAACCGAATTACAGGTGACTAAATGCTCTAATAAGGCTTATGTACACAGTGTTGTAGCACATGGAAGAGGAACTGATGAGGGTATAAAGGAAACCTTCACAGAAGTGGTTATATTTGAGCTGGGTTTTGAAGGATGAATAGGAGTTCATGAAACAGGGCAATAGAGATGGGTCTGTCAGACACAGGGACATTCATATGCCAAAGTCACACAGAAGGAAGGTGTATCCTAGATCTGGGGGTGGTTAGTAGATCGATTGCTCAGAATCCGTTGAAACTAGAGATGCATGAATTTTTCACCCACCCTTCAAAGAGATGAATTTTGAAAATATTTAGAGGGCCTTAAACACAAAGATAAGCTGCTGTGTAAGATTTTATTTTCTAGTTAAAAGGACCATTGAGGGCCTATATATACATATATATATATATATAGTTATATATAGTTGTTATATATAGTTATATAGTTATATGGCTATATATAGTTATACAGTTTGTTTGGATGGGGTTTTTTTGGATGGAGTTTTTAAACTTACATGCTGTGTGTTTTTACCACTCAAATATTTTTGGTTTCCCATTGTTTTAAGTGTGAACTAAGGTTATACTTAATATTTACAGGACGTTGCCACATGCTAGGTGATGGTTTATTCCATTTCACCTTTTGGACCCTAAGTGGTAAGTACTGTTATTATTTCCATTTTGGAGAATAGGACATGCCTGCTGAGTGAACTGAGGTCCCTTGCCCCAACCTCACACACTCTAAGTGGCAGAATCAGGATTTGAATCTGGGTCCATCTGACTCCAAAACCCATGCCTGTTCCACCACCCCATGCTGGGTAGGCATTGAAGGCTGGGCTCTGATGGGGCCACAGGGGACATTCTGCATGGGGGGGGGGCGAAGAACAGAGGTGACTGGTAACCTTTATGCTGATTTCAGGTAATGCAGGTCGCTTTAGTCTGGAGAAAACAGATTCAACACACTGTGAGTCCCAGCGCTTGGAACTACAGAACTACAGAGAGTCAGGCTGGAGCATGGCGAGGGAGGCCTCATCCAGAGCCTCGTCTGGTTGCTGGAGCCTTTGGAGACGGTATGTGGCCTGGGCCTCTGAGGCCCTGGCCAGAAACCACACAGCCATGGCTCAGAGAGTTGAAAGGGACCTTAAAGGTGGCCTCATCTTCCAGATGGAAGGCTCTTACCCTGTGCTGCCCGCCCCCATCAGGATCACAGGCTCACACCTCAAACGCCAGCTGGCCTCTGACCATGTGGTGCCGTGGCCTCACGCACACTGTGTGTGCCACACAGACAAGATGTGTGGGGCAGCCCTGGCTTTAGAAAACCTGGAGGCCAGGGCCTGGGCGGCCCCCCCTGCTTTCTAACTGTGTACTTGGGCAAGCGACTTATCCCCTTAGAGCCTCAGTTTGGGCATCCGAAAAGAGGGATTGCTAATGTCTCACTCCCACGGAAATTGGGAGGAGCAGACAAAGAAATAAAGGGGAGATAGTATAAATTGTATATTTAAATAAATATATATATATATGTGTATACACATATGTACACCAAGGTAAAGGACCACGGTGAAGATGATGACTTACAGCAGAGGTCAAGAAACTGTATCTGTAAAGGGCCCAAGAGCAAATATTTTAAGTTTGTGGGCCAAAAGGTTTCTGTCACCACCACTCGCAGCCACTGACAGCATGGAAATAAGTAAGTGTGGCCGTGTGCCAATACGTCTGTATTAAAGGACACTTAAATGTGGATTTCATCGAATTTTCAGGCAACACAAAATATTATTCTTCTTTTGATTTTTTTTCAATTATTTTAAACTGTAAGAACCATTCTTAGCTTGTGGGCTGTGCAAAACCAGATAGCGGCCAGATTGTTTGACCTTCCCTGACCGGTGGGTGAGTCTTCTTCAGCATTGTAGGAATCCCTGCTGGGGGTGGAGTAGTTGTGCTATAATAGTGCAAACATCCGCGTGCTGCCTACTCTGGGAAAATCTCCTTGGTGCTTCTCCCTGGCTCCAATGGGCTGGTCACTCCTCTGTGGACCCCAGTCAGCACAGATGTCACAATGCACAGTGGCTGTTTGCTGGCCATAGGCCAGGAGCTCGCCCAGGACCACCTGTCCATTTCATATCTGCAGAGCCTGGCATCGTGCCGGACACAGGAGATGCTCAGCCAATGCTTCTGCAGTGAATGTATGCTTTTATTACTTTCTAAATTTCATTTTCAAAAACATTAAAGATACTATACACCCCTCCTATGCTGCCTCAGATGCCTATGATTTTGTTTTCAATCCAAGAGACGCAAAGGATGAATGAGGTTACTTCAAAGTACACATTAGTTCAATTTTCACAAAACACGCATTATCTCTTCCTTTGGATTTCTTAGGTCTCCACTCCAGCCTTACTTGACATAAATGCAAAGTTATGGGCAGATAGGAGCCTCAGTTTCCTCATCTATAAATGAGGGGTCGTATTTGTACCAACACCAACTATTGTGTGAATTGGAAGAGACCGTCATATAAAATACTTAGCATGGTTCCTGGTACTTAGTGAAGGCTCATTGAGAATTAGTTATAATTTTATAACCCTCCAAGATAGAAATTACTGTCCACATTTCCTATGGGAAATGGAGGCTCAGAGAGGCTAGGAATATGCCTCGAAATCAGAGCCTCAGCTGTAGTCAACCCCAGGCTGTGCTCCTTTGTCAGTGGCTATACGTAGACTTAAGCCAGGCCTCACTCTGCCTCCTGCCAGGAGCCTGGGTCTCAGAGAAGAACTGCCCCAAGGATGCCAGGGGCGACTGCTCAAAGAGGCTGAAACCCAGCAGGAAGCAGCTACCCCCGAGAGCACATCAGGGAGACCCGCGGGGCCATCTTTCTTATTCAGGCGCTCTGGCTGCGTGCCTTCCAAGGAACTGCAGTTTTCCCTCTCGGCCCAACTAACCCTGGAGCTGATGACAAGGTAGGGTCTCCCCGCTGCCAGTGCCGAGCTGGGGGTGCTGGGAAACTCGGCCCATTCCTCCAGCTGAAATTGACCTCCAGGAGGACCAACCTCCTCCCCGCCCGTACACGAAAAGGAGTGACACGGAAATGAAATCAGACTCTATAATAAATGCAGACCACATTCTCCCTGCCAATATCGATACAAAATCTATTCTGCTGCTGTTACTTGAAAACTAATAAAGTAATAGTGGAGTAAGTTATTAAAAATCCAAACAGCGAACCCCCGCTCCTGAACGCTGAAGGGAGGGTGGGGTGGGGGGCTGGGCAGTGAGGAGCAGGACCTGGAGCCCCAGCTGGCAGAAGCCACTGGGGTCCTCAGCCATCACCCCTGCCGTCACTTCCCACCCTCACTGCTGTCACCACGTAGGGCTGGAGCCCAGAAAGGGGAGGGGAGGGACCAAGACACAGGGTAGGAGAGGAACCAAGTCCTGATGAGACCCAGCGCCCCTCCTCTGGGGCCAGTGCTTTCTGGGGTGTCTGCAAGGGCTGGGGCACAGGATAGCCCTGAGGGAGGCTTAGGTCTTCAGCACCGTCCCTGCTGCCTTTTGCACTTTCTTGTTGGGAAGAAGTGCTGACCTGCTGGCACCAGCTCTCTGGCCGCTTGGCAATTACATCCCCTATTATAAAACTGTCAGTTAACAAATTGATCTTCCGAGGTATGATTTAGTCTCTCATTTGTCCGGGCCTCATCAATTCACGGGTAGGCAACAAGTTTAGAGTCAGAAAAACCCGACTGTGAATCCTGGCTCTGTCGCTTATTAGTTAAGTGTCATAGAGTCCTTTTTCTCTCTGGGCATCCGTTTTCTCAGCTGTAAAATGGGAATAGCAGTAACGCCTCTCTGGCAAGATTATTAATACAATAATAATATTATTATTAATAATGTGTCCCAAGTACATGCTATGAATGAGGCACCATGACAAGTGATATAGATAGATAGATAGATAGATAGATAAAACCTCCTTTCATCTTCACAGCAATCTCAAGAGGTGGATGCCATTATTATACCCATTGTACAGATGCAGAAACTGAGACTTAGTGAGGATAAGATTCTTGCTTAAGATCACACAGCAAGTTAGAAGTAGAGCTGAGATTCCAATCTAAGTCTCTCTGACTACAAACTCTGTGCTGAACTGGAAGCTATTGCTTCTTTGCTGTATATGATTATGGCCTGAACTCCTTTACACTATGTGACAAGTCTGTTTCTCCAGCCTAAGGGAGAAAGCAGGGCCCTAGGATGATGTGGCAGACCCTGTGAGTGCCTATCCTACACCTTTCTCACCAGAAGATCTTCTATTTTATTCAGTATCACCCGCAATATGTTTCAGGGGAGGGGAGCACTTGTCGCATAGATAGCATCAATTTGTGGAACTTCTTCAAACTGTGCATACATGAGAAGTGCACTTTTTGCACGTATATCATATTTCGATTTAAGAAGTTTAAAAAAGAGAGGCACAGAATCAAGATGTCTTCAAATTGCTTTCAACTAGAAGGAGAGAGAGGGAAAGAAAGCAAATGTGGCAAATGGTTAACAATTCATGATCGAGGTGAAGGGACTACAGGTGTTCATTGTACTATTATTTCAAATTTTCTGCGGCCTGGAAATTTATCAAATCAAAAAGGTGGGGCGGAGACACAAGGAAGAGCTGCCCACCTGCCTCTGTGGAGGTGGGACGCAGCAGTGGTCCATGAAAGGCGGTGCAGGACTGTCCCCCGACCCAGAGATGGGGAGGGGGAGAAGGTTTGTGCCCTCAGTGCCCTGCGTGGAGTCCACAAGCATGTGGGACCAGGGCCTCAGTCTCGCCACCCAGAGTGTGCAAAACTGTACATTTGGGAGCCTTTCCACTTCTGTCTGTTGCTCTGTGGCAGCTTCTGTGCCTCAAGCTCTCAGTCTCACCCAGGGGCATCCCAGGAGTCTTACCTCGAAGCAGTGAGCGGAGCTCCAAGGAGCAGAAACATCTCTGTTAAAGCAAAACATCATTAAGATGAGAAGAGGCAACATCTCTAACGCCCACACGGTGCCAGTGGAGCTGTAAAATGTGCCTCCAAATTAGATGAAGAGCTTCACCAGCTCTGGCTGTTCATCCCCAAGGACAAGGGCAGCCTGATTCCCTCCGACTTCCCACCCCCAACTCTGCCACAAAGCTGCGAGTGTTTTGTCTGAATCTATCTGAGGTGTCTTATGCAACAGAACCTCAACTCTGTGAAGAGACGGTTTGCTTTATGGCATACAACGTTCTCATTGTCAGGGAAGTTTCCCTGACATGAAGCCTAGTTTGTGCCTTTCTTGCTTATAAGAACCTTGAAGGCTCCAAGGGACATGTGCTTTAAGAAGATGTTCAAAGCCCTAAATAGACTGAAACTTTCTTCTGCAGGGACGTATTTATTAAGCACTAATTCACTACCTTGTACTTGAAGGTCGTCTCGAGGTGCAAGGTCTTTCCACATACTGTATGACAATGATTTCCCTCCTCCCGTCAAGGGTAGGTAGGCCAGAGGTTATTTTCCCACTTTACAGATGAGAAAACGGAGGCTCAGAGATATTGCTGACTTGATCAATAAGTCACAGCACCATTAAGTGGTAAATCTGGGTCCACTGACTCCAAATCCAGTGTCTTTCCAATACCACCTTCTAACCAGCCCTGCTCTAGGCACCATGAGGACCGCGGTCAATGAGAAAGCATGGGTCTCCCATGTGCCACTTATTAAGTTACCGTCTCTTAGTTTCAAACCCGCCCTTCTCTGTGCTACTTTGTCTTGTTAGCGCTGCAGATTCTATTTCTGCTTTGCCAGCTGGGCCCAGGTGAGGTGCTGCCAATAGGGGGCACTAGAGGAAGGTTGCAAGGCTGGAGGAGAAGGGACTTCTTCCAGGTGTTTCCCAGTGGCTTCCTGCTTACTTCTGTTACTGTAAGCATTGCCCCAGCAGCGCCTCTTCATCCTGGAAGAGGTGGTTCCTTCCTAAAGCCGCAGCTGAACCCAGTGTGCAGTTTTCCCAATACTTGGAGAACAAGTTGCAGGCACTCCCCTCTGACCAGCGGACACGACACCAGCACCAGCCTGCAGGCTCTTCCTCCTCAGTGGTCTGGGTCCAGCCCCACCACGTCTCAGCTTGGAGACACCTGTACTAGTCAAGCATCACCTCCCCCTAGAGATCTGAGGTCCAGCCTCACTGCACCCCACCTCCAATTTTCTGCATTTTAGTGATTCCAACTATTTCCCTTTCTTCCCTCAGTCCAAGAGCTGGCGGCTGCTTCCTGAAATGGCTATCTCCCTTATACCTTAGTGTCCTACCTTACTCTTTCACTTATCTGGTTAACAATTTTATTTCTAGTTAAATTTTCTTCTATTAAATTCTCTCTGTTCAAAATGACAGACGTGCTTTCTATCTCCCGAGTAGCCACTGAGCCAAACACTGTACTTGAAGGGTTGTCATTAGCTTATAATGAGCAATGGGCCCACAAAACTAGGTAGAAACAAATCACAGGTAGAGAGCCCGGCACATAGTAGGGCCCCAAGAAATAGCTCTGGAATGAAAAAAGCAAAAAACAAAAGAATAGTTAAATAAAGGAAGGCCCTGGTGTTGAAGGAATGCTTGGGCAGTGACCCAAGCAGGAAAGGCAATCAGAGAAGTAGTTTTAGGAAACAGACCTTGCAGAAGAGTTTCAGCCATTTGGAAGATGAGGATTAAATGTGAGCAGTGAGTAGCAACCCAGGAATTGCCCCAGGAAGGCTGGCACAGAGCCAGGCTGGCTTATGCACAACTCTTAGCCTCTTCACTCATCAGAAGCACCCAAGATTCTCAAGTATTGACATCACACAGCCCTTGACCTCCTCCCCAGCCAGGAGAGCTGCTCATCTTGGTCCTGATGGCTACACCTCATGCATCCTGTGGTTTGAGAGGCGACTGCCAGGGGACGGTTGCCTGCCCCTGCAAGTAGAGAGGCTTCCAGAGAGAGGGAGGGGTCACCTGCGCCCATGGCCACTTTGCCATGGACCTGGCAGCTGCTGCCCTGACTGCTTACTTCGGTCTCACAACCAGAATAATGGGAATTTGCTGTCCCCCTCTCCACCAATCCCAAAGAGAAAGAATAAGCATCTGAAAAAGTCAGGAAAATACCCTGAAGCTAGCTTGCATTCTGGAACGACCTCCTGGGAATCCAGCCACTCTCCCACAAACTCTCCCACGTCCCAGCTCACACGTCCATCTGTCCCTACACATCTACAGCTCTGAATTTGATCCATCTGGACGCTAAGAGTGTCTCCTCTGATCCAAGTGCATCCTGGCCAGGCAACCTCAAGCACAAAGGCTTAGAGACCCCTCGGGGGTCCATGGAAAATGGAATCTAGCCTGGCTGGAGTTGAAGGTTTATGTTGAGGATTGATGAGAAACAATTTCACTGCAGCGGACTCCGGCTGTTCTTGTGTGCCCGGCATCCATTCTTCATCTTTCTAATGATGGACCCAATGTTTCCTTTGGGGAAACACCACTCTTCTCCTTTTGGTCCACGTGTTCTGCCTGGGCAAATCTATGTCCTGGTATAGGACCCAGCCTGATCCATCAGCTATTTCACGCCCCCCCCCCCGCCCCGGCTCCAGTCTTTAGTTCAGGAATGAACAATTAACATAAGTGGGATGGATTCAGAGCCGAATCCTATGGCTCTTAATGAAATTACTGGGAAAGGTCACTCTCTTTCTACTGTGGAAACTAAGGCAGCTGCAGCTGCTGGCAGCCGTCTTCGCCACTTCATGATGAGGGTCTGAGAATGGAGCCAACACGGAGGACATCAGAACCAAGAGATGGAAGACACTTGAGCCCCTAGATCCAGCCCTGCCTGAATGCTTCAGTCCTTGAGCTAATACATTTCCTTTTTTCTCAAACCATTTTGAGTTGGGTTTCCATCACTTGAGACTGAGAGAGTCCTCACCAACATACACAGTGGTGAGAATGAGACACTTTCTTAAATGCTTAACTGGGGATTGATCCTAGATCACTAGACCCATGGAGAGACACTATCACTGATAAAGCCCTTCTCATCTGTTCTCAGGATAAAACCCCAATTCCTTAACAGTAGTTTCAGAGCCTTCAACGATCAGGCCCTTGATGTTTCTGGTCCCATCACACACCACTTCTCCTCCCAACCTCTATCTTCCGGCTGCACTGCACTTCAAGGTTCTGCAATGAGTCATGGTCTCTTGCCTTGGGCTTCCATACACGTAGCCCTCTTCCTTGAACAGGTTTCACCTGCCTACCTCCTACTAATCCTTCAAATATCCACTCAAACCCACACCTCAGGGAGGCATTCCTTGGTCCGTGGGGGGCTGCCTCCCCACTTTTAGGGCCTCTCAAGGCCATTCTTTCTTCTAATACTCTGCACACTTGGGATCACTTGTCCCACCCTAGAATGTAACTTCCCTGAGAGTCAGACCCACTCCCTCACCAGGGCCAGAATAGATGCCCAATAAGTGCTACTTGCTGGATATCTGAATGAGGTCAGTGATGCAGGCAGCCATGAGTACATGCAAGTGCAGGACCTCAAAACCAGGGCTGCAGAGAGGTGACCAAAGCCAGGCCAAGGTAGTGACCCCAGTAAGAGAAAGGACAGGGGAAGGGAAAGGAAGGAAAGACTATGAGAAAAGTGGGAATGGAAGTGCCAGAAGAATTTGATCAGCTTTGATGACAGCTGGAAAAGAATCTTTAAAGAGACACCCAGACCATAAGCCATGTGGGTGAGGGGAACGTGTAGCCATTGGCAAGGGGTGGGGTCATTGCCGAGAGGGGACACTGTCATGCTGCTATGTGGAGGGGCGGACAGAGCCTCAGCACTGTGCAGGACCCGGCAGAGATGGCGAGGGCAGAGGGCAGTTCCCCTGGTGTGCAGATGCAGCAATCAGACAGTGGCAGAGGCCAGAATAGAGCAGGGAGCTCATGGGCTTGTGTCCCTGGGAAAGGGGGGAGCAGGATGGGAAATTCCGCCCTCTGACCCCACCTGGCTGAGGCTGAGCTGCACAGTAATGCAATCTCTGCAAACAAGGTGCCTGCATCATCCTCGGCCTTGCAGAGGCAGCCAAATGGGTGTTTATACTATTTGCATTTCTCCTCTGGAGCAGGTTTGCTGTTCTGAAAAGATCACTGGGTGGTTTGCATAATTGCCTGCTCAAGTGATGATTGCTCAGACCTTAGCGGAATTTCACAAAGCCCACCCTCCCGATCCTGTGGGATAGTATAAGGGACATATCTGGGAGGGAGGACAAACCTCAACCAAAGGGAGTGGGGTAGCCCCCTGCTGCCCCTTCATATAGGAAGGAGTCATGGAACCTCAAGCCTGAAGCCTCTCCCATCTGCTTTCCAGCCTCCACGTCTGGGAAGGGGTCAGAATCAGCCAGGGAGAAGCCAATTTGGGAAACTGTCCAGTTCTGTGGGCCTTTCAAACACCTATTAAGCTCCTACTGTTTGTTAGTGAAAGAGATCGAGGAGCCCACAGTCAAATGAGAAAGCAGGGACAGAAACAGAACATGAAAGATATGTAACAAACATGGGCCGCTTTGGGGAATATAGGGGAGGGGCTTTGAGCCTAGCAGAGAGGGGGGTGGATATCAAGGAAGGCTGCCTGGAGGAGGTGACATCCAAGTAGCGTCTTGAAGGTGGGAGTGTAGTGCCTAGTACACAGCAGATGTTCAAATACCAATGAATGAATGACCAAATGGAAGGATGGATGGGGAGGAGGAATATGTTCCAGGGAGAGAAAAGAGCTGGCTCAGTCTGTTCGTGATCCCAGAGTCTCAGTGAATTCTGTAGCTTTCCTAATGCCTTGTAAATGGCACAACATTTTGCAGGGTGTGCAGAACATGGGGTGTATCCTCCGCTATCATTTTTGGGTCAGGAATAAAGCGCTCATGTCAGCTTGTACCGGGGGCTACTGAGAGAGAAAGACCGAGACACAGCTGCCACACCCTCAACCCAACAGGATTCTCTTGAAATATGTAAGAGATTCACCGAGGCACTGCCAGCCCTGTCTGGCTTACTTCAAAGTGTATGAAAAATGTGGTTAATATTCATGCTCCATTCCAAAGAGGCGGAGATGGGGGCTAAAGAGGAGAGAATAATTTTGGGTAAAAAATGACTAGTGTCATTTCACATCTCCCAGCCCAAACTAATATATTCCTTGAGGCTGACTTTAAGCCATCCCCTACAGGAAGCCTTCCTCAACTACAAACCCCCTTCCCCACCTCCCTCCCAAACATCTTTCCACTTCACTCGTTGCCACATCTGGACCTGGAGTGCCAGGCATTACACTGCTCACTGAGCCTGCACGTCTGTGCCCTCTCCGCCCTCCCAGGTCCCCTTCAGCACCTGTAATAAGAGCTCAGTTTTATAGGTAAGAAAGCTGAGGCCTAGAGAGGGGGCAGGGGTCCATGACTACTGGCCCAAGGTTGCACAGCTAGTAAGTGGGGGGGTGTCAAGACTGTATTGAGGTTAAACCTCTGCTCCCCACCACGCTTCCACCAGCCCTCTTCCACGCCTCACTGCCTCCGCATCTCATTTCTTGTCCATCTCTCTGTGTTACAGCATTGCTTTCTGGGGGCATTTGGGTCACACTGTCTGGTTCAAGTGCTTTCAGTGCAAAGAGCCAAGGACTCACATGCTGGTCTCTGTCCTGTGCCATTTCCCCATTTCTGGGCACAGAGTAGGTGCTGACAATATGAAACACAGAGAGGAAAATGTCAGCTCAGAGAGGAAGCATCTGTTCTTGGGCTTTCATCACTCAGATGAGAAAACTGAAGCCCAGAGAGGGAAAGTGACTTAAATATGCATCGCGTGGAACTGAGCAGGAGGCAGGCTAGCCCTTCCACTGTACTTAACACATAATAGGTGCTAAATTATGTTATTGCTACATTGTGTGTACTACATGTTATAAATAGGTATAGTATATATAACTATATATTAATATAATATTATGTGTAATATATCACCAGCATCATCATTTTTCAGTGTCTAAATGAAAACATGAATGCAACACATCTTGGTAATGGGGAGTTCTAAGGATTTCACAAATGTGGGTCTCTGAAGCCAATCAGGAAGACTGCAGATGACCGACTTTCAGGCAAACAGAGGCCAACAGAGAAAGACAATAAGACATTATGACATTTGTGAAGGGTTTTATAATTGACAGCTTTCTTAATGGAAAGATCACTGACTTTGGCACTGGAAAATCTGGGACTTGGCCTGTTTCTGTCACTCAATAACTGGGTGATTTTGACTAAATCATTTGTTTTCTTTGAGTTACAGTCTCCTTCCTTGCAAAATGAAGCAGTGAGATAAACTCGGAAGAGAAAATTACACAGCACACAGGCCCCAACTCTCCATTACTGTGCCCATGACAGCCATGACTAATCGATCACTGCACTATGCACGCTGCACCCAGCTGAAGCCTTGGAACACTGCCCGTGGCAGCCACCACCCATTGGCTGGAGTGAACTTGTCAGATGAAACCAATTAGCCATGTTGGAGTAGATGTTTCTTGCACTCAATCCAGCTCTGACCTTCTGATTCCATAAGTCTACTCACCGATAGAGCAACCTGGTGAGGTCAGCAGAGCAGGTATTGCCCCTCCCCACACTGCACAATGAGCAATCAGAGGTCAGACAAGTTCAAGTTGAGACACTTGGTGAGTGGTGGTGGGATCAGACACTTGACCTCTCTGAATCGGCCTGGTGGGGACCTTCCACAGTCTTGTGTCGTCCCCAGTTGCAAAGGACTCCCAGGACCTGGGTCAGTGACCAGGGTCAGACGAGGCAAAAACTAGAACATCATTCTCCCAAGATGGCCGAGTGAGACCCTCTTCTCGCAAGTGGGACCACTCTGCAATACCAGGAAGTGGGTGATTTCTGATTCCTTTCACTTCCGCTTTCCCTCTTTAGGAGCCCAGCGCCCTTGACCGTGTTTATCAGCCACCGCGCTCTCTCCTGCCTCACACACTCCTCGGACCACTTCCAGAACCTTATTTCATTTGAAAGGGGAACATATTGATAGCGGCTTAGAGTGAGACCCCATCCATTCCCGGCAGACGCCTGGGAAGGTGGGGAGAGGACGAAGCCTGGAATCAGGACCCGGGCTTCCTGTGCTGCTGCTGTGGCCTCAGGGGGAAATTCTGTCCCTCTCTTGGTCTGAGTTTTCCCTCCAGCTTAATCTTCTATAACCACCTGCTTATGATTTCCAAGAGAGAAATTCTGATTCCTTGACTAAAGGGACGAAGTACTGATGGATCTCATCCCTGTGCTGGTGGTTAGGTGGGTACAGAGGGAACAAAGTTTCCCAGAGCCTCTGAATTCCACCTCCCACAGCCCACTTAAAATGCATTTAGTGATCAACGTGTTCTGGGGAAGTGAAAAATGAGAAAGAGCAAAGGAAGGCAAGTGGCTTTCACTGAATGCCTATCATGTGTCCAATGCTATTTCAGACACGCCCATATGCTAGCTCACGGAGAAAGGGCCAGCACACCACTTCATAGATGAGAGAACCAAGATTCAGAGAGGTTAAGCAATTTGCCTCAGATCAAACAGCTGGTGAATGGCAGAGCTGGGAGCCATACTGAACAAATACTTCTGCCTCTAAAGCTCACGCCTTTACACTCCACTATGGAGCTTTTCGCATAGGATGAAACCTGGAGATAAATGAGGCACCACATCATCCCTGCATCACACAGCTCCCAGACTATCAGGGAAACAAGCCAGCCACCCAGATAACTGTGCTCAAGGCCAAGCACAAAAGGATGGGCGCAATCCAAGAGGCACAGATCAGGACAGACTTCATGGAAGAAGTGGCCTCTTTTCAGGATGGTCAGGCCTCCCTGACACTAACAAATGATAATAATGATCAACATTTACTTGTGCTGATTCACTTACCTATGAGATTAGGTACCATTCTTATTCCCATTTTAAAGATGAGGATACCAAGGCACAGAGAGGCTAAGTAACATGTCCAAGGTCACACAGCTTGGAAGTGACAGAGCCTGGATGAATTCCCAGGCAGGCTGGCTGCAGACTTCACACTCTTAACCAGCTCACTCTGTCACTTCTCACAGCATTTCCTCTCATTGACCGTCACCTGAGGAAGTGGCAGGAGACCTGGGGAATCACATGAAAGCATCTGGGTCACCTTCCTCTCTTAACGAGAAAGTGACTAGCCCAGGAGGAATGGATAGTCTGAAGGAACAGGGTTCAACTCTCCTCCTCCCAGCTCAGGCCACTCGCCTGCTGCCCCCTCCTCCCACGATGCTGGTGAGATGCTGACCCCGCCAGTTCTTCATGGGGCAGGCTTTGCATAGAGGAGAAGAACCTCAGCCCCGTGAGTGGCCCGTTGTTCAAGGCGCTTTGGTGACATGGGGATAGCAAATTACCTACGATGAATGATTCTGTAGAACAAGGTGTTCACTGCTCCATCTCTGTACCTGTGTGGATGGTATTGTTAGCAGGTGGGCTGGAGAAGAGCCAAGCTTTGGAGGGTGAGGTCTTGCAGGTTGTTCGTCCCGTCTGTCCTGCTCCCACTAAGTAACGAAGATAGTGTGAGCTTTGGAATGAGGCAGCCCTGGATTGGAGTCCCACCATGCCACCTGGTAGCTGTGTGACCTTGGGTAAATACCTAATGTCTCTGAGCATCCCATTCATAAAGTGAGATACCAACTGTCCCTGCAGATTGCTGTGAGGATTAGAGAGACTGTCTGTAAAGCTTGTATAACACCAAAATCACTCTGAAAACGAACATATCTTGACCATCATAAAGATCAGTAATGCAATAGAATGGAGTTCTCTAACAAGATCCAAGAATCGGAAGTTAAAGCGGGAAGGGGACTAAATTGTGTTGCTCATTAACACTTATCCAATATTATGAAAAATGGTTTACAGGCATTCTTATTTTACCTTTTCAACAATGAACGATATTGTACTCATTTTACAGGTGCAGAAACTAAGGATCACAGAAGCTCAGGATCTTCCCCTACAGGAATGGCACTTTCTCGACTCCTCCCCCTTTCCTCAGATCAGTTCAAAGCACCCAGATGCACTCGCTAATTTTGTACAGAGTTGACTTCCGGTTCTATTGTAGCCCTAATCCCTGCACTCGGGAAACGTGTTCTGCACTGATCATTTCATCTATTCTGGCACATCGGCCACTTCCACGTGGGTCTCCGTGAGCCCCTCCGACCCCACCCCCCCACCGAGTCTTCATCCCAGCAGTAATCTGAACCCTGTTCCCATTTCCAAAGGCCTGTGTTTTTTTTGTTTTGGGTTTTTTTTTTTTAACTTTTTTTTAAATTGGAGTATAGTTGATTTACAATGTTGTGTTAGTTTCAGGTGTACAGCAAAGTGAATCAGTAATACACATACATATATCCACTCTTTCTTAGATTCTTTTCCCATATAGGACATTACAGAGTACTGAGTAGAGTTCCCTGTGCTAAGCAGTAGGTCCTTATTAGTTATCTATTTTACATATGCCCCACCCCTAAATCTCCTTTTTCTGGTTCCCTGTTTTTGTGACTAACACCACCTTCCAATCAGCCAGCAGCGATGTCTTGGGTGTCTCTAATTCTTTTCTCTCCCTGGACATGCCTCCATTCCATTCCCCACACGATGCTCTGACTGGAACTCTTCAACACACTTTGAAGATGGCCCAACTATCTACTGCAACTCCCTGCTGTTACCCAAAAAGTCTCGGTGCTGGAGCTTGCTATTGGAAGCGTATAAAATCCAATGCCAATCTATTTATTTCTCCCTATGTGTGTCACAGCAAAATGGATAAGTTACGGCTCCCACAATATATCTTATGTGTAATTAGCAGTAGTAATAAACACCGTCTGTGCCATAAGCACTTTACATACATTGTCTTATCAATTCCTGTATAGTTGCACAGGGCCCTGGACTCAGAAGGGTCCCCTGCCTTGTTTAATGCTCTGCTATCTCTGTGTTGAAATTTTTAATGATTTTTGAATAGGAGGCCTCGCATTTTCATCGTGCCCTGAGTCCTGCAAACTGTGGAGCTGGTTCTGAAAGCGGGTACTGTTCTAGCTCCATTTTACAGATGTGAAAAACAAGGTCGCGCAGCCAATAAGCCCAGGAACTCTTGCCAACGGCCATATTGTATTGAGGACCTACTATGTGACCGACCCATACTAAGTGCTTTTCCTGGGCTATGCATTCAAGTCCTCTCCCTTCATCCTCACGCCCACCTTGCAGAAGTGAGTGGCACTTCCTGACTTTCTCACAATCACAAAGCGTGTAAGCGGCGGAGCCAGGACTGCGCTGGAGGTCTGCCTGACTTTAAGCCCTTCCTGCTATGCCGTTCAGACTAAAAACGGTGGCCCTACCATTCCAGAGCCGGTTCTAGCAACTGGCAAGCACTGAACAGGGGGCAGAGGCTCTGAGGAGACCTCTAAAAATAAAGCCCGACTGCAATGCGTTCTGAGCCCTGCGGAAGCCTCCTTCCTCGTCTTAAAAGCTGTTCCCGTCTCCAAAAGCAGCCTCTCACCACGGGCTCTGGCTGCTACTCCGCCATGCACTGCAAGGGAGAAACAGAACAGATTGCTAGAGCAATTAAACATCACATGGGAAGCCCAGAGAGACTGGGGAAGGGGAGGAGATGCCGTTTCTTAATGGCCTGCCTCTATATTTAGCCTGAAAAACCTCCATCTCTAACCCTTCCAGGGGGCAGGCAGAGGTGAGAGCGGAGTTGGGGGTCTTCAGTGCCGTTGGATTTCTATGCCAGAAAGCGCCTGTCTGCCAGGGAGCAGCCCCATCAGCTCCATGCCTTACAGGGGCTTACCATACGGCAGGACAGGAAACCCCAACCGGAAAACAAGCCATGCAAACCACAGACAGCCTGTCTAGGTGAAATCTGGCCAGAGGATTCTGCAGGGATGGTAAATCAACAATGGGCAGCTGGCCTGGCCCACTGGGTGTCAGCCTCGCTCAGGAGTTAAGGGGAGGCATGATGAGTGATGATGTGTGGTCAGCCTTGGGTTTCAGTCCCAATTATGGAAGGGAACTCCTTCTTCCAACTTTCTTCGTCCTGCAGTCATTGCCCCCAAGTCAGGCAGTGCACGAGTTATGCACACTCCTCGCTCTGTGTGCACATGCACTTTAAAAAGGGCTTTTACAAGTACAGAAGCCAGGGCCCCACTCCTAGAGACGGTGATTCATTCTGGAGTGGGGCTCCGACATTTTTCTTTATGTAAAGCTCTCCAGGTAATTCGGAGCACAGACAGCTGAAAAACAACTGGCAGGTATAATGGGCATGAAATGCGTTGGGGAGTTCTGGCTTTATGTTCTAGTCTAATTTGCGTCCTTTACTTTTTGAGGGACTTTGAACTAGTGCATGTGTATCTGGAGCCTCAGTTTCCCCATCTATAAATGGGTATGAAATCCTCAGTTCCTGGCACATAATCAGTGCTCAATAAATACGGGCTGACAATGGATGGATGGATGGATGGATGGATGGATGGATGGATGGATGGATGGATGGATGATGTAAGGAGACAGGTAAGAACATCAGCTAGCAGCAGGGTTTGTTCCTGTAGGCACACAGAGATTGCTGCTTATCTGAGATTGGGCTGCCCCCAGAAACAAATTCTGACACAGGAGTGAAGTAGCCTGTTTGTGAGGTGGTTCCCAAGAAGCAGCAGCAGAGGAGTTGGGAGGTAAGAACAGGAAGAGAAGGAAGCAGTAGAGGATGCATTAATGAGCCCATTACCACCAGGGACCATTGAGGCTCGGTCCCTCTGGGACCTCTGGGAAACAGTGCAGAACATGCTGGGGTATTTATCCCCGAACTCTCATCATCAATGGCTGGGGGCTGCTCCCAGGGACATAAGCTCCAGGGCACTTCCTCTCTGTCCTGCTTGTAGGCTGAGAGAAAGCCCTCAGCAGAGAGCCACACGTGTTTGCTGCAGGATGCCCTCGGCAGCTAGTGCAATGTGGGTGCCAAGGGGATGTGTCTGACACACCAAAAGCATCTGCCCCACTGAGAAGCATCTTCCTGCACTGAGCTGGGGAGGGGAGGGAAGCAGGGAGGGAAAGACCCACTGGTGACTAGTGGTCCAAGCTCCCTCGCACCACACAGCGGCCAGCACCACGAGGGTCTAGCAATGCCAAGTCCTGTTTATCTCAACCTTGCCTGTTTCCTCGGCAGTTCTAAGGCTAGATCAGTGTTTCTCAACTTTGGCACTGTTGACATTTGGGGCTGGTTAATTCCTTGTGGGAGGCTGTTCTGTGGATCATGGGATACTTAACAGTATCCCTTGTCTCTACCCCCTAGATGACAGTAGCATCTCCCATTATGACAACAAAACTTGTCTGCAGACATTGTCAAATGTCCCCTGGCTGGCACAGCTGCCCCCAGTTGAGAACCACCAGGGTAGATGGATGCCTTTCCTCATCCCCTAGAACGCGGTAATTCCCCACTAGGACTTTCTGAGGTCTGGTTTCATCCTGACCAGCCCCTGGCTCTGCTTAGTCTGTTCAGAAGGATGCTGTGCTGGGAACACATCTCAGAGACAGGTGGAGCCAGAACCCAGCTGTGAAACATGCTGCCCCCCTGCTGAGCTGAGCCCTGAGCCCAAGGTAGGGAAATTCAGCAGCGGTGCTGGCACCAACATCACAGCTGGGCTGCAAAGACCACACAAGGCAGGGAAGGTGGACAGCTTCTGGCTGAGCAGCCCACACAGCAGCTGGTCCCAGAGGCTGAGGGCGTTACATCATCGGACCAACCTGAAGACAGTCCCCGGGAAACATAAGGCTGACCCGAGCAGGAGTATTGATGAAGAGTTGTACGTGCTCAGTGAGGCTGTGCGATTCTCTTAAAGTTATACAGGCAACAAGTGCAGAGCCAGCCAGGAAAGGAGCCCAGGCGGGCTGACTCCAAATTGCTCGCTCTTTCCATTACACCAGGTAGCATCCTGGTTAGAGGGGAGGGTCTGAGACCCCCCCCCTCCCCCAGCAGGCCAGGAGCGATGCTCAGAATAAACCCAGGTATCCTGAGTCACTCCTGCTGACCGCTGGCTTGCTGGCCCCCCGTCCTCACAGGACGCAGCCAGCCTCCCCCTGGTCCATTTATTGTCCATCAGATCTAAGCCAAGCTTGGGCATGGAGGGTTTAGTTCCTCCCCTGATCTGCCTCCTCCACTTCCTTTCCTTTATGCTTCCCTCCAGGATGCCCGTGCAATGTGCATGCCACTCAAAGGGCACACACTGGCATCCAGTCCTCTGGCAGAAATGATTCACAGCTAAACCCAGAAGCCGGCTGAGCACAAAATCCAAAGATGGGCAGTGGGGCTCCAAGCCGGCTGTGCTTATCAGCACCCCACTCCCCCTGCCTTTCTTTCCTCGGTTGTCCATGCAGCAGTCTGCCTGGTCCAAACAAGACGGAGCGCCAGGCAGGAGCAGAGCAACCTCTGTCCCTGGACCTGGCCCCTGCTGCAATCTTCAGGAGGCCTGAGCAGGGATGTTTGTGGTAGCTGGGGAAGAGCTCTGGCAAGTCCAAGGGCTGCAAGGAGTACATTTCACACACATACACATGCACACATACTCACACTAGCTCCGGAAGGTGGCCGTTTTGTGCACCCCTGGCCCTGGCCTGCCATTCACATGCATAATTAAAATTCCCCTGGGAGATAAGAGATATGAGGAGAAAGCAAGGGACCACAATGGCTGGAGTTAACTGTCTAGGAACGCAGGCTTGTGTCAAGACATGCCTATAGGGATGTAAGAACACACAAGCAGAAATAGAGAATTCAAAAGTTGTCTATCCATGAATCTACCTATCTTATCTGCATTAATGAAAAAACTCATATTCTAAAGAGATTAAGGGGTTTTGACAGCACAACACAGCACTGGAACTCAAATGTGGGTCTTCAGACACAGACCTTGCTATGGATTTAGAACAATCTGCATCCACGGTTTAATCAGGAAAGGGGGAAGGGATGGGAATTCTTGGCCTGTCTTCATGAAAATGGGAGTTGTGAGCTCACTGACATTTGTAATAATTCTGATCCAAGACTGAGAAAAACAATAGAGGCGGTAATAATAGCCAGGCTCATGGCACTTGTTACCAGATGCTTTCACATTCCTCTTCTCACACGATCCTTATAACAACACGGGCAGGGTACAGATGAGGAAACTGGGGCAGTAATGCCAGAAACTATAAACTTCAAACCACAGATTTACAAATGTTAAGATAATATTATCCTTATTGTCATCACCACTATACCCTCTATTTATCACCCATGCTACGAGATCTCTTAAGGGCAGAGAGTCGTGGCTTATCCATGTGTGAATCCCACACAGGTCCCAAACAACAACTTGACATACAGGAGATCAATACACGTTTGATGATGGGTGCATTTACACAGTAGAAACCCAGCAGGAGGGAGGGAAAATACTCCTATCCAGTACTTTTATGGGCTCTAAACGCGAAAAGAGTAGTTACTGATCACCTAGAGGGGTGGGATAGGGAGGGTGGGAGGGAGGGAGATGCAAGAGGGAAGAGATGTGGGAACATATGTATATGTATAACTGATTCACTTTGTCATAAAGCAGAAACTAACACACCATTGTAAAGCAATTATACTCCAATAAAGATGTTAAAAATAAATAAATAAATAAAACAAGTCAGCTGATACTGCAAGAGCCCCAGTGATCTCCAGGCTCAGAATAATATCCTCCAAGTCCTTTACATAGGACTGGTCCAGGCCTTGTGGTTCCCAACTAGCCAGCATGATTTCATGAGCACCAGAAAGCATTCCCTTTCTGAAAAAAAAAAAAAAGAAAAAAATCTCCTTTATAGTCTGAAATTTGCACCTTCCACTCCATCAAGCAAAGGCAGTGGAAATTTCCATTAGATGTCTGTGATCGGTGCACCACACTTTACCAAGGATTAGTTTATAAGACTAGCTCCTGCCTCACAGCTGATTCTAAAGAAGAGAACACAGCTCCGTTATGATAGGGGTAAGCGTGTTAACAGTGGAAAGCTTTAGGTGTTGTATCATTCTGTGGGGGATTGGGGTCCTGGACAGCTAGAGTGGAAGAAAAGGAGAATGCAGACAGCCCTTGCGAAGCTTCTTACCTCTCGGAGCCAGAATTTCCTTCTGCACAAATGAGGAGTTGAGCTTGGTGAGGGATGGTCCAGCAGAACTAAGCCAGCTCAAGAGGCTAGCACCAGAGTTATGCCTGAGGCCAGCCCTGGACATGGCTCACCCAGAGACAGAGGGCCTCTCATGCCCGAAGGAAGTATGCTCTGAATCTCTGCATCTCCTCTCTGGCTTGGCCAGTGGAGTTGCTGGGCCTGAAGCTGGAGCAGAGACCTTCCCAGCAGAGACCGAGGTACAACACACAGAGCTCAGCGCTGAGTTGGAGCTCAAGTCTCAGAAGCTTCTAAAGGAGGACCAGAGGCGGTTAAATTGAAGGGGTCAGACACAGAGTCTAAATGCCAAGGATCCAGGGCCCAGGGAAAAGGCAAGCGCCAGACAGGCAAGTCATCAGTTTGGGTGCTGTGGTCCCAGGCTTTCGAGCTGCCACAGTGTGGGTGGGGAGAGTGGCTAGCTGTACTTAAAGAGCCCTGCAGAATGGCCAAGCCACTGCACTCACTGTAGGAGCAGGACCAGACTTGGAGCCATCAGGTGCATTTCTGTGCTGCCCGGCAAAGCAGGGATGCGAATTCTAGAGTAAAGATGCGGCAGGCGGGAGAGCTCTCATTTTCAATTACTATGCTCACACCAAATGGAGCTCTGCGTCGCCCTCCACTCCGGGGTGTATTTGACTTTGCATCACACGACCTCCTAAACATATAGACACAGAGCAATGGCTCAGCCCTGCTCACTCATCTGACCAGGCCGCCATGGGGCGTGAGCCGCAGCCCAGCGTTTACACACAGGCTTATTTAAAACAAATAGGATTTGGCCTCAATGGCAAACAGGCCCTCCTTTGGGTAAGCGCATTTGCTGTGATCGTGGGGGCATTTCCTACAGGGCACGTGCCACCAAAATAGGGCCCTTTTGGCTGCACTGAACTTCAGAGATAGCTTGCCAGGTCCTGGTCCCCAGAGATCTGTAAATATTTGCTTCAGACAAGGAAAATTTTCCATGTCTCATCTTGCCACCTGGTCCAGGGAAAGAAAGTTCTTATTTTCCCCATAATCTCCTGCAGAGACTGGTACTGCCTTTTACTGAGATCTACCCCCTGCTCTCTCAATCTTCTTCCTGGCTTCAGTTTCCCCATCCAAAAAATGGGCAGATTCCATGGGATGCTTTCGAAGGCTCCTTCCACCTTCTTAGTTGTTCCCTGGGAAGTATTGGAAAGTGGGGAGCATTCTGGGTTGGGAGTCAGAATCCCTGCAGTCCAGTCCCAAACTTCCCCTTTCCTCGGTGAGTGACCTTGAGTAGTTCCTTCCCAATTCCTGAGTCTCAGTATCTCCAGCAGCAAAGCCAGGAGGTAAATTCAATGATCTCTGAACTTTCTTGTCTCGCATGCTTTTCTGTGTGTGTGTGTGTGTGTGTGTGTGTGTGTGTGTGAAGTTAGCAACCTCAGCTGTGGTTGCCTGCCTGCACCCCCCTCTGCACATGCCTGGGTCTCCCCTTGGGGACCCAGCTCCTGTGACATGGCATCTTGGTGGAAGTATCCATCAGTGTGCTTTCTGACAGGTGGGCAGGAGGCTTGGGCAAGCCTAGCCAGCTTCTCTTTTCCTAGAAGCTGACTTGAACTGAGTGGTCCGAGGATAGAAAGATTGGAACCCATCCATCCACAGAGCCCAGCCCTTTAGAGTCTGCCCATGAATTCTTCCTTCCTGGATACTCGGAGGTTCCTGATTTCTCTCCTTCCTGAGGCCACCTTTTTTAGCCTTAGTTCTGACTTCGTGGGTTGCCTCATATCCACCCCTTCATTTGTGTGCCCAAGTCCTACAAGTTCTGCTCAGATGTCACCTTCTCAGTGAATCCTTTCTTGGCCTCCCTATTTCTAATTTCAGGCCCTCTGGTGTTTCCTGTACTCTGCCTGGCTTCATTTTTCCTCCATTGGACTTTATCTCCATTTTTTAGCTGTACTGTCTAATTTACTTCTATATGTTGTGCATTGGTCATCTCTCTTCTCTAGAGCCTAAGCTCCGTGAGGGCAGGCACTTGTGTCTGCTTTGCTCGTTGCTACATTCTCAGTGCTCTGAACAGTGCCTGGCATGAGGTAGGTGCCCCCTAAACCCTGACTCAATGAATGAGTGTATGACTTGATGCCTGAAAGTTAACCAAATTTGGTTTTGGTTCTAACTCTAAGATTGTCTCCTGTTTCCCCCTCTGGATCCTTAGCCCCTCCCTGCCTAGAAAGCCCTTTGCTGATAGGGGAGCACGAAGCCTGAACAAAATCAGCGACCACAGACCCTATGCAGGCAGGGTGGTTCTTGGGAAGATCTCTTCCAGGCAGTGTAGCTCACTCTTCTCCCCTTCAGCTTTCTCATCTCCCCTTTTAACCCCGTGTCCTGGACCAGGCTCTGGAATCTGAACCACTTTCATTCAGAACGCTTCAAAGTCCTGACCTGTTTGCCAAGAAAGTCAGAGCCAGAGAAGAGAAGAGAAGAGAAGAGAAAAAAACTGCAGAGAGGTCTCTGTGGGCTAGAACTCGAAAATCAATTTGATACACCAATTTTTTGGATTTAATAACTCACGCTCCTGTGGAATCAAGGTCATAAATAGTAAAGAGAGTTTCAGACAAGCCCACTAAAATCCATTTGACTCAGTTGGAGACCTTGATCCCACCTCTCTGCTCTGGTCCCATCAATCATTTCCTCTACCACGTGTTCCATCTCTTTGGCTTGGGCCCCACATCCTTGCCCTCTCAAGCCATCTCTCCGTCTCTGACTCTTCCTTCTCAGTATCTCTCCTCTGACTCTAGGTCTTACATCCCTCAACGCCCTGTCCTTAGACCTCTGGGCTTCACAAGCCACATTTCATCTTCAGGGATTCCATCAGCTCCCTTGACGTTAAGTTGAAGATTTCCCCAAATCTCTACCTACCTGAAGGCCACCTCTACTTGCAATCCCTTTGGCCTCCTACCAATCTAGACTCCTCTCTTCCTTAACCTCTCTGAACCCCAAACCGGATGGTCCCTCTTGGGTCATCTGTAAAGCGGGGTATTCATCCCTTTCTCAAATAACTCTTCAGTGAGTCTAACAATCTAATTCAGCTAAAGGTGTTTTGTCAAAGGTACCAGTGTTACTTGGTCTAATTCAGTCTCAGGCTGTGAAATGTCTGTGAAATGCCTGTAAAAGGCCTGGATTTTATTTCCACAACCTCATACAGTGGGTCCAGCCACACATTCAGAATCACACCTGTGTGTCGTCGCCATGCCCGCAACAGCTTTTCCAGGTCGGGGCCCCATGATCCAACCCTTGGTTCTCATCCTGCGTGGACTCCTGGTACCAGCCCAACCTGCCTTCCCCCCTCACCTGTGCAGCATCTTCCCACTGCTCCCTTCGGATGGAAGAGCCCAGGGTGGGTCCAAGGAGGATGGCGGGGACAGAGGAAGGTGAGTGGCATGGCTGAATCCTGCACCCGGTGATACCCAGGTGTGAGCCGGTCCAATCCCCAGCAGTTCCAGGAGGAAGGTGTCATGATCCTCCTTCACAGACAGATGAGCAAAGGGGGGCTCCAAGGTCAGTGACATGGCCAAGGTCACTGCCTCATCAGGAGACTGCTTTGCTTTCCCTCCATCAGGCCGCCTGAGGAGAAGGGTAAGACAGACATTGGCAGTCCCCACGACATCTTGCTCTCGCTACGATATTCTTCAAAACCGAATGGTGAGATTAGGTGGTTCTGGGGGCAGAAGTGGGCAGGAGAGGGAGACGTGTCTGTGCCAAAGGACGGTGGAGGCAGGAGGGTGCCCGTGCTCGGTCATGCTAATTCTGACATTTTCCTGTGCGTCTGCTTGTCGTCATCAACTTATAATTTAACCTCGTTGTGGCGATGCCTCTGGAATGTCAACAAGCCTTGCTGGAATTTCATTACAGCCTGGCAGCTGGCCCTGGTATTTCGGATACAAATGATGCGCAGCTGCATTCTGGCCCTGCTGTCTTTATCCCCCATCTTGCAAACGGCGGCATTAGGCACACTTAATCCGGAGAGATATTCCGCGCTCCGAGAAGAGGGCTTGTGGGTGCCACCAGGGGCATTTCCTATGGACTCTCTGCCTGAGCCAATTAACCCAGAGTCACTGCTGAAAAGCATTAGCTATTGATGATGGATCTGGGGGGCTGACCCCAGGGGTGGCTGGAGGGAAAGTGGCGAATGATGAAGCTTCCCCCGTATCTGCCGCTTTCAAAGCAACTCTGCCTGCATCGTCGCAATGGGCTGGTGACATAGGCTGGGGAGCTGGTGGTGTGCCCATTTCATAAAATGAGAGTTAAACCCCAGAGAGGGAAATGATTTCAAGCTCACCAGAATAAAGAAGCACAAAGGCACACGCTCCGTGTCCAGATTTTGCACTCATTTATTTGTTCAGCCAACAAATATTTATTGAGCACCTACTATGAGCCAGGCATTGTGCTTGGTAGAGGATATGGTTTCTCTACCCCTTATATCTGAGGCATTTGTCTACAGAATCTTCCCCTTTGGAGTCGCCTCCGAAGGGACATCCTTCCTCAATTCCCTACGTCCCATACCCATTGACTCCCCTTCGCCCCTCTGGCCACATCAGAATCTGTGCTCAGGGGTGGCTCTGATGTCCCTCAGTTATACCTGAGTGTACCTAGGTTTCCTCGTCTGCCCTATCCCAACAATAGCCTCGTGACACTGATTCTTCCCAGGGAAAGGGAGCCCCATCCTGTTACAGGTTCCTGCATCTCCCTGAGCAAGATGGAGAGCTATTTGGGGCAGGAGACCTTTTGGCCCTGGAAGCATAGTATCAGCAGCTGCCTGCCTGGCCTGCGGGTTCAACTAGCTTTGCCAGCCCTTTGCAACACCGTGTGCTGTGGAAATCCTGGCCATGATCCTGGCATATCTGTGAGTCTGTGGGATGCAGGGTCCTGGCACCCTGTAACCTGGCACCAGCCCCTGAGATACTGAACTGGAGAAGGGCCAGGTAGGCACAGGAATGAGTTCATGGCTGAGGCCTCACTGAGCCCAGATCTTTCCCAGATTGGATGGTTGAATCTGCCAGTGGCCAAGGCTGGGTGGCTTCCGTGCTGGATGTGGCCACTCCGTATGGCTTGGGCTACAGTTTCAAGAAGCCTCGATTGCCTGAGTTCTGCCCCAGTGTTACCAAGCTTCTCAGGAAAATGTTCATTCTATTGAGGTCAGGTTTTCGGCTGGCTTGAGAGGGGAAGAATTCCTGGAGAACTTTCTAGAATATGGTGTGACCTGGAAACCTCTTTCCCCCCAACCTCTTTTATTTTAACCGTGAAAGTTCCAAAAAAAAAGCAGGGCTCTTTTTAAAGCTGCAAGTAGCCGGGAGAGATAACAAGATTTCAAAAGAGGTGAGAGTGATAGCAAGGCCCAGAGGCGGAGGGATTGGTGAAGGGACAGCGGGGCCAACCATGGCAGGGGAGGCAGACACATGGACACACGGACACATAGACAAGACCCTCGCAGACAGACGGACAAAGAAGCACACACACTGCCAGCCAAACACACACAGGCAGAAAGGCAGAGAGAGGGGCTATCGCTGAGTCAGAGAAATGGGAACCCAGGGCCAGAGGAGGGTGCACAGAGCAGACAGCCTGGAGCTGCTCACCGCACAGCCAGGTCCGTCCAGGGCAGTTGCCAGGGCCAGCCTGCCCCTTACTGGCTGCGTGACCAGGACGCCCTGCCCTGTCTCTAGACTTCAGTTTCCTCAGCTTTGCAATAAGGACAGTGGCTGCCTCCAACTCACATGTTCACTGTGACGATGAGATGGACTCCTTTCTTTCTTTCTTTCTTTCTTTTTTTTTGGCCTCACTGCATGGCTTGAGGGATCTTAGTTCCCTGACCAGGGATCAAACCTGTGCCCCTGCAGTGGAAGCGCAGAGTCCTAACCACTGGACCCCCCCAGGGAAGTCCCTGGACTCCCTTCTTACAAAGTGCTTGCTTGGAACCCTGCCTGCCAGAGTCCATGTTCACAGCAAGCTACAGGGATGGGGAGGGGTGGGGTGAGATGGCGGGACGAGTCCTCTTTCATGGTTTTACTTCTCTGACAGCATCTGTGCCAAGTACCCATGGTCGCAGCATGCTGGGAGAGCGAGGCCGCCCCAGGGTGACTCTGGTGTCATTGCTGGGCTGGCTCCTCTCAGATGCCACAAAGTCTGCCCTGGGGAGAGCTGAGGTACGGGACATGACAGGGAGGGACAGGGGTTTGATGGGAAAGAGCAGCGAGGGTTCTGACCCCACCGGTGGATTCTGGTGTGTGTTGCCGGGGGAGGTAACACACATGAGGGGTTCCCATGTGCCTCCCCACTTGCAGGACTTCTAGACATGGGTCACACATAAAACCAAATAGAAAAAACAAACTCAGCTGGTACCGTGGCCTTGATCTCCTCCAGCGGCGACTTCCCCATATCCATGGGTGACCAAGTGTGACCAGCATGGACAGCAGGTGGCATGAACGCAAGACCCCCCTCTAAAGCTTGGGGCCCAGGCCTCCCACCAGCCCATCAGAGGGGACCCCGGGCTGGTGCTTTCTTAGGAACACAAAAGGGACCAATGCTGCCGGCCCGCCTCTGCCCTTCCTTCTCTCCCGCATGAGGTCTGTTGCAGCTGCTGCTCTGTGCCTGGCAGTGGGTCATGGAGACACTGCTCTCAAGAGCTCACAGCTTCCCTGTGGCAGCTGATCACCAGAGGCCATCAGAGACCCCGCCTTCCTCACCTCTACCCAGCCGAGCTCCAGCAAGCCCAGGGGCGCTCTCTGACTCGGGTATCCTCTCCATACACAGAGTCCCTTGGGGAGCCAAGGACAGTCATCACAGCCCGAGGACACCATGCTGAGTGGGAGCCAGCACCAGCCCTCCCTGCCACGACCCCCTCAGGTACCAGCTTGGGTCCTACCTGGTCTCCTTGGTGTAAGAGGCGACAGAAAGACCCCACGTGTCAGAAAAAGATGCAAAAGCCCACCCCTCCTACAAAAACTCCCCCACCTGTTCCTCCTAACAGCACTTCTGCAGCGCAAGGGCCAGTCACGTTGGCTAATATGAGACTGGAAGCTCAGGGATGCCAAGGTCATTTCTCAAAGTGACACAACATAAATGGCCAAGCCTAGACTTTCAAGGTCCCAACCACACTAGCCCAAGCCTCTTAGTATACCTGGGACTCAGAGCTGAGCCCCCAGCCTCGATGAGCCTTGCAGATTCTCAGACAGCAGCAGCAAGAGGTAAGGGCTCAAAGCCAAGCCAGATAACATGAAAATAATAATAATAATAAAAAATAGAGACACAAAACACAAGGACGCTGGAACACACACTGGAGGTTAGATCTACAGACGCAGAGGCAGATAGGAACCAGAACGGTGATGGAAAGACACACCTCCACCCACAGCCAGGTATTTTCAGGACAAGAGCTCCAGGACAGACAGAGCTCGAGCAAAACTCTGAGTTGGGGAAGAGGGAAGTCAGCTGAGGGCGAGGGCTGGTCTTCACCTCCTTTCCTGCCCCTTGGCCAAGGTCAGCTTTTACAAAACAGAGAAGTTTCCCAGCGGAGACTAGAATATCCAGAAATGACTCAGTGGCTCAGAAGAAAACGGGAGACGAGAAGGGAGTAGAAGAATGAGCCTTAAAAATACGGAGATGGGGATGGCAGGGGGGAGGGGAGGAAGGAACTCAGGTTTGGGAGGTACTTTTCTGAGAGTCTGGGTAGGTGAGGCAGCACATTGTGGGGATGCAGTGATGCACTTCCCAGGTCCCTCTTCAGGAAGGAGGTGCTTACTCCCAGCTGCTGGGGTCACTCACTACAGAAAGCTCTCAGATGCCAGCTCCCGATGGGGCTTGCCTCAGCTGCAGAGAGCTGCTTTGTCCAAGATCATGCCCCTCCACAAGAGCAGCCCATATCCAGTGCAAGACAGATGGGGAGGTATTGAGACCTGCACCCCTTGTCTCAAACTGGGACAATTCAGAAGGCTCATTCCATATTCAAACCTCCTTTTATAGCATCGGCTAAGATGTCCACTGAGATTGTACTGCATCTCAGCTTCTCCCTCTGCCCATCCTGCTTTTCTCTCCATCCTTTCCTCAAGCGTTTTCTTAAGAGAGCTCCCTAATAAACCTACTGCAAGACAATCTCCTTTCAGAGTCTCTCCTTCCTGGGGGAACCAACCTGGGACATGGGGTTAAACTCTGAGCAGGAAAATGTCTTGTTGCCTGGCTGCAGTTTACAAAGAACACTCAGGGCTGCGACCTCACTTGATCTTTACAGTAACTTGGCGGAGAGGTGTTACTGGTCCCTCCTAACAGATGAGAAAACTGAGGTCTAGAGAAGTTAAATAACTGTTCAAAGGCCAAAACAGCAAGTAATGGGTGCAGCCAGGACTCAGACCCAGGTCAGTTGTGCTCCAAAATGCATGTCCTTCCTCTCTTACACAACTGCCTTAGGAAGGAAAGGAGGGAGGGAGGAGAGAGAGAGGTAAAGAAGGAAAGGAGGAACTTCCCTGGCGATCCAGTGGTTAAGACCCCACGCTTCCACTGCAGGGGGCACGGGTTTGATCCCTGGTGGGCGAACGAAGATCTTGCACATGCCGAGTGGCATGGCCAAAAAAAAAAAAAAGAAGGAAAGGAATGGAAGGGAAAGAAGGAAAAGAGGAAGGATTACCTAACATGTAGCACTTATTCTGGGCCAGGCAACATGCTCAACATTTTACATGCATTATCTCATTTAATCCCCCCAACTTTATATGTTATTTTTATCTACCTGTTGCAGATGAAGAATTTGGCTCAGAGAGGTGCAACCAATTGTCCATAGTCACACAGCCAGTAAGTGGCAGAACTGGATACAAACCCAATTCTGTCTGATTCCAAGCCTGGACATCTTAACCACTACTATTAGGGAGAGTTAGCTCCAACCAGAAGGCTGAGGGACCCCGAGATGCAAGTGTGGGTTAGAGTACTGGGGAGTCCAGGGCAGCCAATCAAGGCCCTGGGCACCTGAGTAAAGGGGAAGCTTGCATAGATCAGCACCCTGGTTCTCCTGGGAGCAGACAGGGCCTGCAATGAGGGCTGACCCAGTTCAAGCCTGGAGCCATTGCTTAGAAACTGCACCAAGCCAATCCCCAGCCGTAATTACCACCATGCTCACAGCATTGGGCTGAGAGCTGGAAATAGCTCTGTATTTATTTACCCTGCAATTACATGCTACATTAAATGCTCCGCAAGAACATGGTGATCACCCTGCAATTAACTGGTCCCTGCTTCCTGGGCAAGAAAAGGCTGGAGACAAGTTACTGGTTGAAATCAAATGCTGCCTGGTTTCTTAATGGGCCTGGGGGTCACCTTGTAACTTGTGCTGTTGGGCCGGGCTGGAGGCGGGGGCTCCGGGTGGGAACTGTCCAGGGTCCTGAGGCAAGGAGCCCACATCCTGGTCAGACGTGAGACAGACTTTGCCATGAGTTGAGTTGTGTGAGGGGCCTGGCATTTAAGACCCTCACTGAGCTAAGCCCTGCCCTGCTTGTCTCCTGAAGCTCCTCTCAAAGCACCCAGCAGTCTCCCTATACTTCATTTTTGGAATTCCTAAATCATCACCCCACCAGCCTTTGGATGAGCTATTTCCTGCCATGTTTACCCAGTAAATTCCTACTTACCTCTCAAGATTCAGCTCAAATATCACCTCCTTTGGGAAGTATTCTTTGAAATAAGGTTGTATAGGGTAGTGAAAATCAGACAGACCTGGATCAAATACCACTTTTATTACTTAATAGCTATGTGACTTTTGGCAAGTTACTTGACTTCTCTGAACCCCATTGTATACGTGGGTATGTGTACGTGTGTATGCACGGAACTCCCCCGACATCACATGCACGTGCACTGTGTCTATATGTACAGGAACTCAATGTCTTATAGTTAAGGACAGATTTTAGCAGGATGGAAATAGCACGGTGCCTGACACACAACAGGTATACACTAAATCTTTGTTGACTCAAGGAACCAATGAGTTAATCGACCAATCAACCAAAAGTCAATCAGGACCTGAGAATATGTGTGCGCCCATGTTTATCTCTGTGGCTCTCCACTTAACTTCCTACACACAAACATGTATACACATTATACAAAAACATGATATGCAAACATGATGGTAATTGGTTTCTAGTTGCCTGGAGATTCCAGAGAACTAGTTTCTCAGGCTGTGCAGCTAGATCAAGAATGCCAGCAAAAGGCATTAAGAAAAGAGTTAATTATATATTTACTACCTCTGTCATTTTCTCCTAATTATGTCTTGGCAAGCACAGTCTCCTGGATGAGTCTTAAATCTCAGCATCTTTAAAAATATAATAATAAATAAATGTGAAATGGAATGTTCCCAACAGCCAAGAATGCCCAGGAAAGTTTTCAATCAGCGAGAGTCCCAGTGAGCCAGGCTGGCACCCGTTCTGACTGTGTTTGGGCTTTAGAGACCAGATACGGGACCCAAAAAGCAGCAGGAGAGCAGGGCAGTGTCTGAGCCCTGCCACCGAGGCCACCTCTGAGTCTGAGGAGGGTCACCTGGAGTTCCTGTGGGTATCACTTGCTACCAATTTCCCATGAGGCAACAGGAGGAGGAGGAGGCTGGGCGTGAAAATTGGTAAACCTTTCCTGTGGCATTTTGCTCGGTTTCTGGATTGAGAAGATAGGGACCATTTACTGAGCATCCTCTATGTCAGTGGTTCCCGACTGGGGGTGAACTTGCTCTAGGGGGCATTTGGCGAGGTCTGGAGGCCTTTGGGTTGTTGCAACTTGTGATTGGTGCTACTGATATCTAGAGGGTAGAGGCCACAGATGCTACTAAACATCACACGATGCACAGGACAGAACCCCACAACCAGATGTTATCCAGCCCCAGGTGTCAATAGTGCTTGGGGCTGGGTGTTTCCATACTGTCTATTACTGACTGCTGCCACTCAGTTTTCAGACCTCTTTATGTACTTGCCTTTTCTATGTTGGTTTCTAATGAAAAGGAACGTTCAGGCACACACACACGCTCAGAACAAATACACAGGCTTCCTTCACTGTAACCCCCATGACTCTTTGGTCACAATCACATTAATCGAAAATTAGTTGGCCTGCACAGTGGAGGGGACACTCTGATGGCCCATGGGCACCTGCAGGTGCTGGCTCTTGCTCTCCTCTTGGGGAAGAGACCATGCTTCTCTCACTGGTCCCAGTACACACAGCAAGGACAGCAAGGCTTGCTGGGGAGCTTGTTGGTGTCCATCAAACTGACCTAGGCAGGAGGTCCAGCGCATCGCCTATCAATGAGATGACCAGGAATCACTGTGTTTCTTATCAGGTGCCACCACTGTGCCCAGCAATTTCACTCTATTCCATCCCAATCCATCAAACACACCTCCATCATCCAAGCAATTGTTAACCTACAGCTTCTATGATTTGAGTCTCTTGTCCAGGATGCAAAGGTCCCTAGTACATAAAAGGTCCAAGAGGGATTTTCCTAACTTGTTCTCACATAGTCTTTACAACCACTCTAGAGGGCTGATACCTGTACAGCCCTTTCACAGCTGGGGGAAAGAGGCTTTAAGGATCTGAATGACTCGCTTAAGGTAACACAACTAGGAAATAAGGAAATTGACATGCAAACACCAGTCCATTCAACCCCAAGGCACCTGTTCTTGCCACTGCAGCTGGCTGCTGAACGGGAAAAATGAAAGCGACACAAAGAACAGAAAGGGATGTTTTGGAGTTTTACAAGCGTGGAGGAAATAGGAAAAGGCAAGGGTCACCTCTCTGACCCTGACCTCCGCCATAAGCACCGACCTAGCCCCTAACATCTGCATGTCTTCCTACAGAGTGCCAGGAACTCTGGACACTGAAAGGAGGCACATTCTAAGAGGCAGAAGGAACACGTCGTTTGGGGGCCGGCAATAGGCAGTATGAACCTCGATGTGGGTGGTAAACATGTGGGGCTCATTACTCCAAGAGGAGGTCGAGGCTTCTTCTGAGCAGGTGTCAGGAGGATTTTAATAAAGGCCTCGAGTCATGATGAGTTAGTAAAGGCACGTAGGGGTGTGAGGAAGACACTGCAGCTGACTCAGCTCCAGGGACACCTGGAGAGTCCACAGTGCAAGTGGATACTCCAGAAACAATCTATAAGGTGCTATAAACTTCACTTTATCCCTTTCACTATTTCTCTCTAGTCCAGCATTTCTCAGCGTATGTCCCCTAGAGCAGTGCTTTGGGACTTCAGCACCCATAGGAATTTAGCGTGCCAACTGACGGTCTGGGGAGGGCGCTGCCACTCTGTGTTTCTAACAAGCTCCCAGGTGAGGCTGGTGCTGGTCCACGAGCCACACTTTGAACAGAAAGGCTTTAGAACACTGGTTAAGCAAGATGTTAACAGGTCTTGAAGGGAAACTAAAAGATTCCAGAGGTGAACCGTTTGGGGAAACACTATATTAAGTTTAACAAATATCTGAAACTCCAAGGGAAGGGGGTGGGGTATAATATGTATAAAGATGTTAAAAGGCTTTATTGGAAACAAAAGAGGCTCCATTGTCAAATATTTGGGGAGAAGCTGGGTTAGGTTCAAGGAGTCTCTCTACTGCAGGACTCCTCAGTGCCTTTATGCTGTATAAGTCAGATGACGTCACTCCCCCATCTGAAGCTGGTGGTGTTGAAGCCCTTGCAGTGGCCGACCAGACCCCCAGGACTTTATTTCTTCCTTTCCCCCACCTTCAGGATCTCCAGGCACGCAAGTTTTCTCTGGGAACAGAGAGGTAAACTCAGCCTCAGGGTCTTTACCTCAGGGTCTTTCCTCCAACAGCCAATTGACAAATTCCCTTGCCTCCTTCTTTGCTCAAATGCCACCTTCAAGATGAGGCTTCCCTGGACTTCCCTGGTGGCACAGTGGTTAAGAATCCACCTGCCAATGCAGGGGGCATGGGTTCGAGCCCTGGTCCGGGAAGATCCCACATGCCGCGGAGCAACTAAGCCCGTGTGCCACAACTACTGAGCCTGCGCTCTAGAGCCCGCGAGCCACAACTACTGAGCTCGCGTGCTACAACTACTGAAGCCTGCGCACCTAGAGCCCATGCTCCGCAACAAGAGAAGCCACCGCAATGAGAAGCCTGCGTACCACAATGAAGAGTAGCCCTGGCACGCCGCAACTAGAGAAAGCCCGCACGCAGCAATGAAGACCCAACACAGCCAAAAATAAATAAATACATACATAAATTTGTGAAAAAAAAAAAAAAGGTGAGGCTTCCCTGACTACCCTATGGAATATCACAACCTCCTATTCCCAGCATTTGCAATCCCCCTTAACCTGTTTGATCTTTTCTTCAGTGCATTTTCATCTTCAAACACACCATGTAATTTCATCATTTACTACGTTTATTTGCTTACTGTTTATCTTCCTCACTAGATTAGAAGCTACACAAGGGCAAGAATCATTGTTTTTTCATTGCTGTATTATGAGTGCCTAGAACGGTGCCTTGGCATACAGGAGGCTCTCTAAATATCTGCTGAATCAGCAATTGAACAAATATGAATGTGAAGATCCTAGTAGAAGTGGAATATAGGAAGCATAATTCCACAAAGGTTTCTAACCACAGAAGCTATTTCTTTCTTATCTCTTCCTACAGAGCATCTCAGCATGACCACGATTCCTAAATGCACATTTTCTAGGAAATGCTGCTGTCATAATTCATAGAGGATCCAGCCTTCATCCATTTTCCTAAATCCTTCTGGGCCTATTCATATTCATCCCCTGCCAAGTCCCAGGGTGATAAGTTCCATAAGTTTATTACCCACAGTATAAATTTATCTTTAAATCTACAAGAATAATGTCATGGGAGGGACCTCACTGCTCACTCTCGTTTAAAGCCCCTGGGCACTGCTGGTGGGGAAGAGGCCCCAGGTTTCACACCAGGCCTTTTAAGCAATAGGTGTTTCACAAATACATACTTAACCCTCGAGGTCATCCTCAAAGGTGAGCCTTAATCCCCCATTATACAAAGAATGGGAGTCTCAGAGATTAAGTGGCTGTGGAACTGGGATTCAGATCTGGGTCTGCCTTACCTTAAAGCTCATTCACTCTCCACCACACCCAAGCGGCAAACCTCACACTGCAGGGTCAGGCAAATGCCAAACGGCAGAATCAGAGATGGGGGAGCTATGTGTGTCCAGAGTGCCCTCCTAATTAGCAAAAGCAGCAGCAGCAGCAATAGCGAATGCTCCTTGAGGTTTTACTACAATATATGCTGATTATTAGCCTAAGCACTTTACATGTATTAAGTCTTTTAATTCCTACAACCCTATGGACCTCACTTTAAAGATCAGACAATCGAGAAGTTATACAGCATATTCACTTGCCCAAGGTCACACAGAGCTATGGAGTAGCAGAGCCACTTGTGCCAGAATCAGGGAAGAAGAAGAGCCAGGCAAGACACAGTGCTGAACTGAGCCATTGCCCCCGTGAGAACCACACCCTGCTTTGGTGCTCTGAGTGCCAACTGTAGCTCATCCTTTCCTCTGCCTTAAGTCCTTCCAGAGCTCCATCCCCAGCAGAAGGACTCTCCTATGATGGGAGTGCAAGGTACAACCTTCTATCTCTGCAAACCCCAGCATCCCTCTCCCAAACGGCCTTCCCATATGAACCCTGCTGGGAGCGAGGGCCTGGCACCAGGAAGGCCCTTCAAACCCATCCTTTGACATTTGGGGAACCTGAGTCCCAGAGAAGCTGCTGACTTGCCTACAAGCACACACAGTCAGTAATGAACCTGGACGAGGATGCAGGCCTGGGAATCCCATTCTAGCGTCCTCTCATCCATTCACCAACCAACCAGAAAGCATTTACTCGGCACCTGCTACCTACAAGTGCCAAGGAGTGACCCGGGGGATTCTGCTCCACCTTCAACGGGCTTATCATTTGTGTTCATTCATACTTTCATTTACCTCTTCATTCATTACATCGTTAGGCTCCAGAAATCAAATGAGGAAAAGGCAATCACTTTAACTGAGATTTATTTTTAATGAATCAATTTATTTTCCCAGTTTCATTGAGATAAACTTATTGAAAACTTCCTGGAAGAAGTGGCATCTGAAGTGAGATTTAAGGACTAGTAATTGTGTATTAAGCAAGAAGGCAATGGAAAGGGAGAGGGTATGTGAAGGAAGGGCCTGTGGCAGAAGGGATACAGCACGTTTTGGACTATAACATGATCGTATGGTAAGGTGTGGAATATACATATAACGTAAAGCAGAAGCCTCTTTCCAAGGAAAGCAATGAACATTTATTGAGTGACTACTACGTGTCAGGCACTTTATACTGCCACAAAGTAGGTATCAACCCCATTTTACAGCTGGAGAAACTGAGACTCTGAAGGATTAAGACACCTGCAAACCAGGCATGCCAGCCCGAGCAGACACTGTCGAAGCTCCACCCAAGTTACTCAGACTCCTCTATCATTTCTGTGTGCCTTTCCTCCAGCTGTTGTGGGGTTTTTTTGTTCTTTTTTGCTTCTAATGACCTGCTCCTATTATTCCCTCACAGAGGCCCATTCTGGGGCTACTAGATCCACTTTGCCGTTGTTCGCAGAGACCTATAGGGGCCTGGGAGTTAAATGTCCCCAGAGTGACCCTTAGACAATGATGGCTGGAGCGTGAAGGCCCAGCAACCTTGCCTACGGCACGGACAAGCTCTGAGGTGTAATCTACACTCCAGGGCTCCCCTGCAGGATCAGGGTGTGCTGGGACTCAGCCCCAAGTTATTCCCTTGCCTCGCTTCTCCCCTTCTTCTGTCCTGTCTTCCACATATCCTTACAATTTCTCCTGGCATCCCTTCTTAATCAATCATTTAGAAAAGAATTCTCACCTCAGAGACTGCTCCTAGGGAACCCCACCTAAAACACCATCCACGTCCGTCTGAATGTGAAGCCCTTTCTCTTGCTTAGCAAGACATGATGATTAAACAGGGCAACTCCAGGGGCTTCCCTGGTGGCGCAGTGGTTGAGAATCTGCCTGCCAATGCAGGGGACACGGGTTCGAGCCCTTGTCTGGGAAGATCCCACATGCCGCAGAGCAATTAGGCCCGTGAGCAACAACTACTGAGCCTGCGCATCTGGAGCCTGTGCTCCACAACAAGAGAGGTCGTGATAATGAGAGGCCCGCGCACCGCGATGAAGAGTGGCCCCCACTTGCCGCAACTAGAGAAAGCCCTTGCACAGAAACGAAGACCCAACACAGCCATAAATAAAAAATAATAATAATAATAAATAAACAGGACAACTCCAGTTAAGGGCAAATGAGTAGTAATGATAAGAAGTTCAAGAGCAGGGAGAGGTTTCTTTGAGCTTAAGCTTAGGGAGGAAGGGGAAAGTCTCAGACAGTTAGAGAAATACCAGTTAAGCATCAAAGGATGTGTAGGTTATAAGCCCAGTGGGAAAAGCTGGCATCCAGGGTGAGGGGGATAGGATGTCACAAAGAATGACATTACAAGGGTGACAAAGGTGCTTACAGAAGAGAGGGAATTGTGCCATCTGGGTGGAAGCATGGAAAACAGTGCAGGAAAGGAGACCAGGGCCCAACTGGGAAGGGTTTCTTCATTATCAGGCTGAGGAGGGGTAGACATACACCTAGGTTCTATACCCACCACTTTTTAATTGGACCTGAAACAGGTAATTCAGTTCACTCAGCATTGAAATGAAAGGACCTACTTCAGATGTTTATTCTGAAAATTAAATAAGAACAGCACAAGGCAAATCCCTGGCCCATTACTAGAGAGTCAAATGGTGCTTTTTTTTTTTTTTTTTTTTTAGCATTCTGGGAGTTTGGGCTCAATTCTGTAAGAGGAGTCACGGCAAAGACTTTGATCAAGAAAGTGAAATATTCAAAAGAACATTTTAGAGAAACTTGCATTACAGTGGAGAGCAGGACAAACTAAAGAGACAGGTGGTGATCTGGAGACCAATGAGGAGATGTCTGCAGGAGACCTTTGGGTTTGGTGATTCAACCCAACCTAGGGAAGTGGAAGTGGACATCAGAGGAAAGAGGCTCTTCAGAGATACGGGCAAGGACCACTAGTGAGCAGTTGACTTGAAGGAGGAAAGGAGAGCCAGGAGCCCAAACTGTCTTGGAGGGTTTGACCTAGTGTCTGAATGAACAGGGATGAGAGAAGAGGCACTGGTTTGGAGGTGAAGGTGGGGAGTTTGATTTGATGTCTCTTGAGCTTGAAGTTACATCTGGACATCCAAAAAGCAACAGCCTATGGTCAAAACAGCCAGACAGACCTGGGTTCAAATCCCAGCTCTGCCACTTACTAGCTGTGTGACTAGCTCTGAGGACCTCTCTGAGCCTCTGTTTCCTTATCTGCAAGAAAGAGAAAATGAATGCAGGTTGCTCTAAGGGTTGAGGCATATGAAATTGTCTGGCAACTGATAAATTGATAGATGTTCATCAAACGTTAGGATTTTTTTTTAACGTTTATCAGATAATCGGGATTGGGTCTTGGGGTTGGCCTCGGAGCTGATATTATAGATTCGGAAAGCTTTGGACTAGAAGAGATGGCTGAAGTATAAGAACAGTTGAGATCAATTACTTTTTGGAGGAAGATGTCCTATCAAAGGCCAACAAGCACTGAAGACAAATTTTAAGTTAGTTGGCTACTTCTGTTTTCCCATAAGGAGCACAACTCAGTTTAGTTGTATAAACTTTTATGAGCCAGACACATAAAGGAGAAAGGGGAGCCTGAGATGAATAAGACTCAGTTCCTGCCCTGGAAGGACTCACAGTTTCTTGAAGGGGATGGTCTATAGGAAACCAAATAAAGTGCAATGTGAGGAGAGTTATTATGAGAGGCCTGAACCAAGAGCTTTGGGTATACTGAGGGGGGAGCAATTCATTTTACCTAGAGGATTTTGAGAGGAAATAGCTGGAACACTAGCTAAGATCTCTCCCAAAGCATTAAATACACATAATCATTTTTCAAATAAATTAACGATGAATAGTAGTATTCACTTCATTATCAGTTCAAAGATAATAGTTCAAGGAAGAGAACTCTACCAAAAATCCTAACCCCAAATTTCTAGGTCGTTATGGTAAAAAGACTAGGGGGGTAAAAAATGTAGTTCTAGAAGTGTAGCATTCTCTAGTTTCCAGCTCAAACAGCTTCTAAAGCACATGGGTGACCTGTGATGTAGTTAACTAACGTTGACCGTTATAATGGAAATATTCTTCTGTAAACTGTGTATGGACACATATGTCTTCTCCCAACCAGGCTCTGCCTACCTTAAGGATGTGGGGTGAATTCCACTTATTGCTCTACCCAGGAGTGTTTTTATGAGTTCACAGTGTAAAGCTTGGTGTTGACACAGGAGAAAAAATATTTTTTTCTATTAATTGAATCTCAAGTAGTCACTTCAAAGACCAGAAAGAAGGAGCTTACAGGAGGAACCTTACAGGTTCCGCTAATTCAAACGCCTCTTCTGCTTTCTTGACAAAGAGACATCAGAGAGGGGAAGTGATTTACACAAGGTCGCCCAGCTTGGGAGAGCCAGGACAGGGTCTCAGAGTTCCTAACTCCCATCCCAGTACTCTTTCCAAGACACCACCCTGCCTCTCAAATGAATCATCGATTTCAGATCCCCCAGTCCATACTGCCACGAGCTACATGTATTTACACACACACACACACACACACACACACACACACACACACACAGTATAAAGTGACCCTAAGAGGGCCATCACCTCCTCTGCATGGTGTAAGGGTCTGCTATGCCCTTGGCGATATCCCATAAGCGGGCACTCACAGCCAGCCCATGAGGTCTGGCCTCCAGGAGATGATAATCCAGCAGGGAAGAATTCTCTAAGGCAACGGACTGCTGGCTTCCCCAATGTTCCATGAAGAAGCCTCACCTGCAGGAAGCTCTGCTCATTTCATTAATAACTTAATGAGATTATTAACCACCACCAAGTGGGGTTAGATTTGGTCTTTCCTCCTGGTTATGGGAATGCATCCGTTTTTTACAGTTACAGCCTGAAAGGATCATCACTGGGGCTGCCAATTGTGGGCTGATTAGGAGCAATTTAGACGCAAGATTGGATTTCCTTTCTGCACGGAACCTTTTGTTCAAAGCAAATGAACTGATGTTCCTCATATTAGTATATTGATAAAATGTTGTCCGGGAGGTGTCTGATCTTTAAGACCAGCCCTGTGGCGGAGTCATGAGAACACAGGTCTGGGAAGAAAGATGCCCGACTTTTCCTTCCAGCCCCGAGCCCAAAGCATAAGTCACTCTGGATCTCTGGGCCTCAGTTTCTCATGATCTCCTGTGATTGGATGGACCAGGTCAGCAGTTCTGAACTAGAGGCCCACAAGCTATCCACAACACTTTAGAAAACCTAATGGAATTATGTATATTACTGATCTAATGCCTCACAGACTAAGTGACTTGTGAATTCCCTTGGGCAGAATTATGTCTTCTCAATGTGAAACACCAGTTAGCTCAGCCTGGTCAGATGCTCTGATTGGCTGTCAGTGACATCATGGGGATTTGGAGACCATTAGAGAAAAACGAAAGCAGGGGCAACTGAGGAAATTGATTCCTAAGATCTGTCTCTGGTCACCTATTCATTCACTGAAGCTCAGCTCCCCTGACCCTGCCAGGTGAAATTTACCTCCATCCGCCCAGCACTCCGTATCTGAGATCTCTGTAAACTGTGTATGGACACATATGTCTTCTCTCAACCAGGCTCTGCCTACCTTAAGGATGTGGGGTGAATTCCACTTATTGCTCTACCCAGGGGTGTGTTGGAGCTGGCTCACACTGGCTCGAAAGAGCCAACTGTGTGCATTATTCCTAACTCCGAATTCAGTGACCATGAAATGGGTCATGGTGGGAGTATTTATAACAAGGAAATCGAAAAACACTACAAATCAGGCCTTTGTTTCCCCAGAAAGCTGGTTGTTAAATATTTACCCGCACATCACAGGCGATATCCCCAAAGCTTAGCTTGTAGGGTATAAATGACCACATGGTTGAACTTGGATGAATACATGAATGACCAGAGGCAACCATCTGGGGAATGACTGGTCTCAGGAGGGCCGAGCTCAGTGTATCAGTGAGATAGAAAGATGCCCAAGTAACTTGCAGGAGGGGGACACAGGACAGCCATGGATTTAAATCTTAGCTGCTCATTAAAATCACCTGTTGCCTAGGCCACATCTCAGTCCTGAATCCCTGGAGTGGGTCTAGGACATCAGGATTTTCTAAATATCCTTATATGATTCTAAAATATAGCCAAGTTTGAGAACCTAGAGAAAATTCCTAATTTTAGCCCCATCATGTTACCCATCTTCAAGGTACCCTAAAGATCCACCGTTGCCCACCATTTTAATGCAGGGAGATTGAGTCAGGTAGGTTCCCATGAAATTTCACTGGTAGGTTAGCAGACATCCCGGTAATAAGGGGCTGGCTTACAGGAGGCTCTCCTCCTGACTCAGTATGGTTTTGACTATTTGGCTCATGTCTAGTATGATGATTTAGTTAGGTGGCCGTTTCAGAAAAAGCATCTCTACTCCATCTAAGATCCTGGCACCTGCAGCCTAAAGGCAGTTTCCCTACAAGTCACTAGCACATGCTCATTTCCCCCACATTCCCACCCTTGAAAACCACTAACATTTCCTTCCCGCGATGGCCACATGCCTGTTATTTTTTTCTCCTTAAAAGGACAGCACAAGTACCACCTCTTCTTTGGAGCTCTCCTTGATCTCCGGCGCCATCAACAAGCTACGATGGCAAGAACATGGGCTTTGGAGTCAAATAGACTCTGAGTTCAAGCTCCAGTTCTGTTTAATAGCAGTGAAGTTTGGCAAGTCACTTAGATTCTTGGAGCCACATGTTCTGCCTATATAATGTGAGGTTGACAACACTTAAATAAGTTGATAGGACATTATCTGGATGTGTCTGGTATTGTGTACTGGCAACAGGAGAGAACGGAAGTTTGCTGTTTCAGTAGAGTCTGTTCTGCCCCTCCCTGGCCATTCATTTTGTCATACTTCCACAGTGACTGATCTTTTTCTATACGCAACCTGTCTCCCTAACCAGATAAGGGGACTCCAGAGAGAGGCGAGTGTGCCTTATATGTCTATGTATCTCTAGAGCCCAGAACAGGCCCTAAACTTAGGACATTTATCACATTAAGCTTCCATCACCTTAGCTGCTTCCTCCTTTGTGAGTGTCTCATCGCATGACAGGGCCAGCATGAGCCTATTACAGATTTGTCTGATGCTCTAGCCTCAGGGCTCTGCGCCCCAGCAGACGTAAAGCTGCTGTCGTTACTTGTAAATTACTCAATAGTATCAGCTGCCAGCAAGGACCTGTGGATAAGTTTCCCAAATTATAAGAAGAGCTATGTAGTAAATCACCAATGGATTCGTCATGGGATTTGGATTATGTTCTTTCTGATGTCACCCACCTGTAATGATACATAAAGGACCCTGTGTGGTGTCACCTGGATGCTGTCAAAGTAAACCATTGGAAGTCACACCATGCCTTGGGGCCAAAGGAATTTCCCAACCACTCTACCCCATTCTTCCTTGGATCCCTAAGTCATGAGTTACACTCAGCAATCTCTACTTGGTAATTGCTTCTTTCCCTAAGTGATGCCAGAGCCAATACGTTTTCTCTTTCTCCTTAAATGAGGATTTGCTAGCAGGACTGTATTTTTTTTCACCTAATAACAAGTGACAGCAAAGTGTGAAATTAGCTCTAACAAGCACCAAGGACTGAATTTTGTAAACTGCCAAGCAAGCTGAGAAATCAGTAGTTGGCCCTCAAGATCCAGTGGCATCTACTGGTCTCCTTGACTCTGAACCCACTTAGAAGGGGTTAGGTAATCTTATGGTTCCAGATGCCCACAGATTTTAGAGTTGGGAAGCTGGTGATTTTCTAACTACTGGGAAGCTTTGTTGATGCTGACGTTGGCCCATTTGATCCAAGCATCCCAAAGGGATGGGGCAATGCAAAAGAAATGGGGCTTCTGGAGATGAGATTTCAAATACTGCTCCCTGGAGGAGTTGATGTGTATGTGTGACTTCAACTTTTCATATACACACTTTCTAGCACGGGAGGAGTAGAAGAGATCCTGGATGTGTATGAAGACTCTACACTCCTTATAACTATCCTGCCTACTAGCTGCGGGGTCTTGGTGTAGGACTGCCCCCTGCAGCCATGCAGGTGAAACCCCTCACACTGCCAGGCTGCACCGTTCTCATAGCGACAACACCAGTGGCTCCCTCTGGGGCTGTGCAACAGAAATTTTCTCTCTCTGAGTCTTACTTTCCTCATTTGTAAAATAGAGACAAAAAAGCCTTAATCACAGGATCACTGAGAGGATAAGATTGGGCGTGTGAATTAGGCCATTTTTTCTGTCCTCACCTCAAAGGCCAATCCTGATGTCCTAACCTTCAAGGCTTGAGACCCAGGATGCAACAGAGTGAGACTCCCCCCTGCCCATCCCTCACCCACCTCTCCCACCTCATCTCCTCCTGTCTGCCTGGCATGTACCCTGGTTCTCGGGCTCAGTCCCAATCCCATCCTTCAAGATTCAGACTCTCTTCTGAAAACGATGCCGTGCCTTTTAGGAAGCCTCCTCTAGCTCATTCAAGATTCTGGGTCTCTATTCTTGTCCATGACTGTCTCTCAGCTTCAAATCCACCCTCCTGTACACTGCTTCATGATAGGACACTGCAAACCTCATTTCTGCTTTACCAGCGGGATCCCTGTTGGACTTTACCAAAAGGGGGAACTGGGGAGAGGCTGCAAGGTGGGAGGAAGAAGCAGCAGCCCCATCATCCAGCTTGCTTCCTGTAGGCATCCCGTCTCCTTCCTCTTCCTGTCAGCATCAGCCCAGTCTTCCTTGCCCACCTCTGAAATAGTAGTCTGGTCCAGTAATATCAGCTGGATCCAAGTTTCAATGTCTCCCAGCAATTTCAGAACACGCTTTGCTGTACTCTGTCAGAAACACCAGCACCAGCTGGGTGGTGGTCCCTCCTCAGAAGTCTCAACCCTACATGTTCCCTCGTCCATGCTCAGAATCACCAACACCAGAAGGAAAGGGCCCCCTCCTCAGAGGGCTGAGTTTCAGCTCTGAAGAATCCTCTCTCCGAGCAAAGTTCTAATTATTCCAACATCTTCATTTTCTTCCCCCCAGTCCTAGGGGTGGTGTCTGCTTCCCGTAGTTGCTCTATCTGTGATAACTTATTATTCTCTCTTTGTTCTTTAAGTTACCTGGTTAACAATTCATTATTCCCAGTAACAATTCTTTTGATTTAATTCTATTGGGTTAAAAAAAAAAACTGATATGGTTTCTTTCTCCTTACTGGATACTGATGGACACACCTACATACAACCTATGACTTACAGCTACCAGAGTGCATGTCAAACAAACATGCTGCTGTTATCTACCATTCATCTCACTGCTCTTTCTTCTTTCTAGCCTTAGGGCCAAAAGTAGTGTCTGGCTCAATGAACACCGGTGAATTTGTGGATAATAGAATAAATGAAGGAATGAATGATGCCTATGGAAGTCAATCAAGTTTAAGGTGTGATTGTTGGGACTTCTGCCCAGGCACCCTTGTTGGGATGGTAGTGGGGCAGATTTCATCCAAGAATGTTCCAATGTAAAAGATGCTGAGAAGCTTTGGAATCATGCCCCGATGAGTTCATGAGAAACTTAATTGAGAAAAGACTGAGCTCTGGAGTCTTGGGATCAAATCCTCTACAGCTCTACAACTTCATCACTGTAAGAATCCAAGCAAGCAACTAAACTTCTTTGACCTCCGTTTTCTCATTCATAAGATATGGAATATAAGATATTTCAAAGGATTCTTCTGAAGTGAAGAAAAAAAAGTATGCAAATGAGCCTACTGTAGTAGATGGCACGGAATAGGAGCTAAATATTTATGTCATCCCTCTTCTCCGTCCCTACCCATCTCTTGACTATTTCTGCCTAAAGCTTTAGTGAGAATCAGGGAGATTTCATTTTCCAAAGAAGGATAAGGGCAGCCTGTGATCAGTCTTCATGATCATCACAATCATAACCATAACCATCATCATCATTACCACCATCACTATCAGCACCACCAACATCACCATCAGTAGCAGCAGCACCATCGTGATGACGATCTCCATTATCATCACTACCGTCATTCTCACCATCCCCACCACCGCCATCACCACCATCAGCACCACCAACATCACCATCATCGCGATCATCATTAAGTGAAAACTCAAGCAAAACATGGTGCTTTGCATGTTTTCCTTTATTTACTCTTCAGATCAATATTTTCCTTAGCATTTACAGGTGAGGAAACTTTCAGAGGTTAAGTTACTGCACAAGGTCCCACGGCTAGTCACTATCAGTGCTGTAAATTGAACCCACATCTATCTGGGTCCAAGACCACTGCTCTTTCCTCACACTGCCTTCTGACCAAGAGTGTGACCAAGAGTCAGACTTCTCTGTGTCCTCCCATTAAGCAGCCATTGGCCCCAAAGCCTGAGAGTTTTGTTTCTGTATCACTGACACTTGGCCTAATTTGTAGCCCTCCCTGGCCTCCCTTTGCCTGCCTATATCCATGGCAATGGCACCTCACTGCAGCCAAGATGCAATTGTCCACCTCATGCCTGACCCTGTGGTAGACAGAGAGAAGCTAGCATCTGCGGTCCGAGTGCATGAACGCGCATATTCCTGAAAGACCTCCTTCTCCCATTCCTTCCTGCTCAGGTTAATAGTTGGGGCAGAACTCTGTGTGTGAGACTTTATTGAGCACATTTTCTCTCACTCTCAGCCCAGATGCTCAGTTGGCAAGTGGAGAAGAACTACAACGTGGGAGGTGGGAGAAGAGAAAGGAATGAAGACGCCAGGCTCTGCCCATCATTTTGTCCCCATCTTTGAGGCCACCTCCCTAGGAAGAACATAAGCTCTCTGGGGACAGAGAAATAGGCTTTTCCAGTTCTGCAGCCACCACTCCGTCCTACCACCTCACTCAGTGAAGAACCAGGCACGTAATAGACATTGACTAGAAGAAGCCCAGGAAGGAGTGGCGTGCAAGGGGAATTAAGAGATCTGGTTTGTTCTGCCCCTGAATTGCTTTAGACAAGCCATTCTCCATCTCTCTGGACGTTAGCTTCCTTCCCTGAAGGAGGACTGGTGTGCCGGGGAAGGCTGGACATGAGCTGTAGAGTCAGAAATATCGACTTTGAATCCAGGTCATGATCTTTTCTGTGACCTTCCATGAGATATTTCATCTCTCCTAGGCTCAGTTACCTCCACTGTAAAGTGGGAACAGGAGGAATATCTGTCACATGGAGTTTTGATGAAGGCTAACTGAGTGCCAGGCCTGGAGTAGGTGTGAGTTTCCTGCCCCTTCCTGGATAAGGAAAGCAGACATAAGGTGATTTCTGAGATCCCTTCTAGACCTGCTCTTTTGATCACAAGGATGGCCTGTCAGGTCCACGTGGCACTAGAAGCACTTCTGCACATAAGACTGACCACCTGCTTTACAGCTAACCCTAAGCATGGCAGCATGAAAGATGGAAAGGGGCTAGGGAGGCAGAGTTCCCAGGGTCACTGCATTTCACGCCCCCTACCAGGAATTATCTTCCTGTGATGTGCTGTGGAACCACAGCAGGTGTCTAGAGGAGCCATCAAATATCCATGTCTGTGCATGATGCTGATAAACAGGAAGCTCAGCTCCTTTTCAGGGCATGGGGGTGTGACCACAGTGCCCTTTCACCTCTCCTACAACACACTGCCTATCCTCGCCTAAGAGATTCAGCTACGTGAAAGGGTCCATCATTCATTTACATAATGAAACCAGAAACAGGGTAATCATTCTGATCCCTTCCTCTCCCCCAGACCTACATCCAACTGGTCCCCATATCGTCCCCCTTCATCCTCTTCTGGTTTCCTCCTTTCAATTTCCACCCCCTCTGTCCAGGTTCAGCCCTCATCATCCCTCCCTCCTTATTCATAAGGGGCTCCTCTGCCTCCAGTCCCAGCCAGCTCCAACCCCTCCCCTGGCCCGCTGCCGGACAGCACTGCCTGTGTAACTCCCCTACATGCTGGCTATAGCTCACCTGTTTCTTGATGTTTCTATTATTTTCAAATTTTTCTACAATGGATATGTATTCTTTTTATATTTTTTAAAGTGTTTTTAAAAGTTAAATTCAAATCTGATCATTGCTCTCTTTAACACGTTTTTCTCTTTCCCAGTTATCTTCAACAGGACACTGTGTCTCCTGAGCTCAGAAAAGGCCACTTCTTCTGCCTCATCTCCTGAAGTTCCCCCCAAGAGCTCCTGTGCATATAAAGACACTTGCTTTTCTCTAAACGCCTCATTCTTGCCTACTTGAAACACCTTTGGGCCATCATTCATACCGATCCCCCTTCCTGCAAAGTCTTGACCTAATAAATCCGTACTCAGTTTTCAAGATGTTATGAAAACATCACCTCCCCCAGGAAGTCTTCCCTGACTACAGCACAGTGGCCCACATCTGCAGAGTTAGCAACTGTGTCTTCTGATGCTGTAGCAACACACATACTACATCTACTAGAGAAAAGATGGACCTCAACTGTGATCGTCTCTTTGTGTCCCTCTGTGATTAAATCATGAGATTTTTGAAAGCGAGGACCTTCTTCTTAGTCATCTTTACATCACTGGGGTCCTTCAAACACACCTGCTTTCCATGTGTGCATGCACACATGTTAACCTCTGTACATCTAGGTAAATAAAGTTATGGCTCTGCCCTCCTGGAGCTTACAGTCAAGTGAGAAAGACAGACATTAAAAAAAGAAAGAAAAGAAAAAGAATGAAAGCAACTAAATAAGAAATTTAAATCATGAAATGTATTATGAAGGATGTAAATGGTGCCTTGCTAAAGACCAATTGAGAGGAGGGGATTACTTAGGATTCTCCTAAGAGGCCTCTCTGAGGAGATGGCATTTAACCTGAAATCTTCAGGATCTGAAGGAGCCATCCAGCTGAAGAGCTGGGAAGAGCTTTCCAGGAGGAAGCCGGCACGTGCAGGGTTCATGAGATCGAAAGAACTTGGCACGTGTGAGGCTCTGGCAAAGGCCAGGCAGCATAGAAAAAAGCAGGCTGAGTGCAGGGAGAGATGGGGAGAGAAGGGCAAGAGTGTGGATTCACTTGAGGTGCAGGGGGAAGGCACTGATGTGTTTTAAGCTGGGAAATGACATAATTGAACATGAGTTTTAAATAGTTACTCTGACCTTCAGGCTTCCCCCTTGAAAATGAGGTTAAAATGGGAGCCCCTCTTAAGATGTTCACCTCTGAGCCAAGACTTGAGAGCTAAAAGAAGACAGCCCTTTGGAGACTGAGGGCAAACTTTCAGTACTTGGCATATAATAGCAACTCAATAAGTGGGTTTTCGTTTGGTTGTTTTTCTCTCATCTTTTTTGTTTGTTTGTTTGCAAATCAATGTCTGAATAGCTTGAGATTTGCCTGAGGTCTACTCTATAGGAGTGATCTCTGTTTATTGCCGGCAGCTAAAAAAGCCTGAACAATCAGTGCTGATTTTTTGGAGAGGTAAACAAGCTGCCTATGGAAGTGGGCCACCAGCCAGATACCCCCAGCCAGGTTCAACCTTGACTTACTGAAAGGAGATGACACGGAAGGCCACTGTGCTAAGGACTCTGAGATAATCGAAGCAAACTGCGTCGTCTCATGGAAAGTAAACTGGAGCCCAGAGAGGAGAACTCAGAGTCACCAGCACCAACGCCGGTCTTAGAGGTCCAGACTCCTAACCTGAGCCTGGAGTCATTTTCCTACATCAACTAGTATGAGCCCCATCAGGGAGCCTTTGAACACACCTTGGGCCAAAGTGAAGCTTCAGCATCTTCACTGTTGCTAAGTGACTTGTCCTGGGGCGGTGGATGCCTTCGGGAAGTGAACACAGGGTCCCTCCCCTCGACTGCAAGCCTGCCCCTCAGCGCTGCTCAATCTGGCAGAATCTGCAGGTAGCTGTGTTCTAGGCTGGAAGGGACTGGGATGAACTGTTTCCACTTAAACTCAAGGTAGTGCTCAAGGGGCCTGAAGACGTCCTCTGGCATCGAACGTCGACCTTCACACAGAAGAAAACTCAGACCCAGAGAGAGGAATTCATGTCAGAGCCGGAACAAGAGCCCAGGTCGTGTAGCTCCAGCCCAGGGCTCTTTCCCGCATGCTATGCCAGCTCCCTGCTCAAAGGGGACGATGCTTTGAAACTGCATCCTGACCTCCTTCTAGACCACGCATGTCTGAGGGCTAGTATCACAGCTTCTCTGTCTTTTCCTCCTCTCCCCTCTTCTGGTGGCTGCCAAAAGCACCCATAAAAATTTGCTGATTCTGGGAGCAGACACACTTTACAATAGGCCAACAGTAATTCCTAGATAAATGTCCAGTGAAAGGGTATTTGGTGTATATCACATAGGAAGACCTCTCATCCCCAACACAGACACACACACTCTGTCTCTCTCTCTCTCTCTCTCGCTGTCTCTGTCTCTCTCTCAATCAGTTGGCAGGATAAGAAAGGTGAGACCCTGTGATTCAGGACCTAAATTCCTCTCCCACCTCTGTATTCACCATGTTCTGTGACCTTGGTTCAGTCTTCAACCATCCTGTTCCTTTGAGTTTAAGTTTCTGAATAGCCAATCTATTAATTTCTCTTTTAGCTGGATGAGGCTGGGGAAGTGCGTGTGTGTGTGTGTGTGTATGTGTGTGTGCGTGTGCGTGTGTGTATGTGTATGTGTATGTGTGTGTGTGTGTTGTTTCCTCATTCAGCTTTCAGAACCATCAGATGAGGTAGGTATTATTACTCAGCCCATTTTCCAGACACATATATTTCATCGGTCCTCAAATATTTATGCCACGAATATGTGCCAGACACCATGCTTAGCAAGCTGGACTCCTATCCTCCTGGAGCTGACACGGCATCAGAATGGAGAAACCAAGGACCATAAAGTAGAATTCAATAGGAAGCCAAGCCTTGAACTGGAGTCTCTTTATTGCAAATCTCATATTCTTCCTATGGCACCAAGTTGTATCTTGTTAAGAATAAAGATTGAAGCTGGGACAAGAAGATCCCCAGAGAAGAAACTCATTGGTCTTCTCTGTCCTTCTGAATCTTACAGTGATTGTAGGACAAGAGGGTCACCTCCCTTTGCAAGTGACTGCCTTGCAGCAACTCTCCCTAAACCGCACCATGAACAGGCGGAAAGGAGGAAAAGGTCAGCACACTGAACTTGTGTGTGTGTGTGTGTGTGTGTGTGTGTGAGAGAGAGAGAGAGAGAGAGAGAGAGGGAGGCAGGGAGCAGCCCAGCTACTCCTGGGGCTTAGACCCAGGCTGCCTTGACATTTCCTCCAAAGCATGAAGGAATGGGCCTAAGGAGTCACAACCATCTAGAAATTTGCTATTGCGACAAGGAGAGGACCTCCCTTCCCTGCACACCTGCACTTAGCCCCCGTTCTGGAGGCCCCTCTCTCCACTCCTCCCTGCTTCAAGAGTTCCAGAAACCCCAGAGTGTTCTGAGTGGAGCATGAAACAGACCTGGCCCCAGCATCAACCCAGAAGCAAACCTCCAGCACCCTTGTTTCTTTCTTAGCAAATGTGAACACCCCAACTCTCCCACCCACCCCAAGACTGTGTACTACACTTTACAGTTTGCAAAGAACATAACATATTTGTTTTTCTTTTTTCTTTTTTTTTTTGGCCGCACCGCATGGCATGCGAGATCTTAGTTTCCCAACCAGGGATCGAGCCTGGGACCCCTGCAGTGGAAGGGCGGAGTCCTAACCACTGGATCATGAGGGAAGTCTCCATACTTGTTTTTCATACATTAAGAGCTTATTGTAGTGGGCAATGGAGAGGGGTAGCAGGAGAGACATTTAGCTGGGGCCTCATATTCAGATTTAGCCTCAGATGTAGACTTTTGCTTTCCAAATGAGCTTATATAAACACGTCACTATTTTAGGGTGTTTGAAAGATTAACTCACTAAATGCAAATATTTAACACCTTCTACCATTCTGTAACCCTGTTTTATCATTTCTCAGAAGAATTCTAAAAATGGGAGTGCTCAGGGCACTTGACTTTGAGAGACCCTGAAAACAGCCCTGGGAAGGCCAAAGAACAGGGAGTGTCACCCTCCGTTCACAGATGTGAAAACTGAGATCCAGAGCCCCCAGCTCAGAATCCTCTAGAACAACCTCGTTCCCTGTGGCTGGCAGCACCAGAGAGATTCTCCAAGGCTGGGCCGTCCAAACCGGGAGCCACTGGCTACATGTGGTGATAGAGCACTTGCGATGTGGCTGGTATGAATTGAGAAGGGCTGTAAATGTAAAATACACGTCGATTTCCAAGGCTTTAATACAAAAAAGAATGTTCAATATCTCAAACATGTCATTACTAATTTTTATATTTATTACATGTTGAAATGATATTTTGGATACAGTGACTAAATAAAATACATTATTAAAACTAGTTCTACCCATCTCTTTCACTCTTTTAAATGTAGCTATTAGCAAATCTTAAATTACACATGAGGCTCACATTATGTTTCTATTGGCTGACACTGCTCCGAGGGAAGTAAGTACCATTTATCCCAAGTACGTGCTGGCTAATTTTGCAGCAGGGGGCTTTCCTGCTAGATGTTTAGAAACAGCCTTGAGGATTTTAGATCCACTCTTGCCCATGGCAATGGAAATGACCTGAACCTGGGGGCCGGGGTGGGCGAGGGCTTTTCAGACCTCCCCCACCCAGCCGTATTTCTGAATCCATGGATGTCCACTGAGTGAGATCAAGGCAGTAATGGGAGGGTGCGTAACGGGCTGGCATTTGGGATGAGAATGTCACACTAAATGCAGGCTTACTCTCTACAGATCACCTTGACTGGTCACCAAATTAGATGGCAAAACGAGACAACCAGGGGGAAATGAAATTCCAGCTGTAGCAGCAGTGTGAAGCCACTCTGACTGGCTGTGTGGAGAGGGCTTGTCTCACACGAGCTTTGAGCACTAATGTTTCAAGGAAGTTCCAAGTACCCGACTCTTTCCCTGGGCAGGTGGGCAGGCAGGAGTCAGCCCTCAGCTGCTGGGCAGGTGGGCAGAGGGCTCTGGGGCCCTGGTGCACCAGTCATTCCATTCAGGATGGGCATTTCCCAAGGCCCAGGCCAAAGGAGCATGAGGGCCCAGGTAACGTTGGTCCACCTGGGCTGGGCCTCCAGGTTCAGACCGGGGGACAACTTTTTATATAACTCAAGTTAAGTTTTGAGAGAGAAAAGCACCAGCCCCCGTGGTGCCAGGAGGCTGCAAGGCCTCTGGTGGCCTCCCCTTCCCACAACCCCAGCCATGGGCCCCTATCCTGTGAGCTTAAGATGTGCAGAATTCATCTGGAGACCAGGGTCCAGCCGATTCTGTCTTTTGCTCTCTGCGACCTTGAGGATGTTTCTCCACGTCTCTGGGGCTAGTCTCTCCTTTTGAAGAACTGGGGTGATGTTGGCCTTGATGATATCTCAGGGTCTACCTCTGACACATGTTCTATGACCTCAATCCAACACACACAGATGCATAGAGACACACAGACATACCCACAGAGAATCACATGCACAAGCACATACACAAATAAATGGATACATAAAAGCATACCCACACAGACACACCCAACAGACACATAGTGACACATGGATATACACACACACTGATACAGACACACAGATTCATACCCACATAGACACATATAAACACACGTGCAAAGACCCATGCACAAACACATACATAAACATATACACACAGAAACAGCACACACATCCACAGCACACAAAGACACATGCATACACACAAACACACACCTCCACAGAAACATACAAACACACACAGACATACACAGACACATACCTATGGACCGAAGCATAAACACACACTCACAGACACACACACACACACACACACCAGCCCACATAATCCTTTTCGTTCAAGTGATTACAAAACCCTGAACATTTTACTAATGAAACGATCTGGGCTCCAAAAATCCACCACAATCTAGTCCCAGAGGGATTACTTGATGCCTCCAGTTACAGACACACACACACACAGACACAGACATACACACACATACACAGACATGCACACATATACACAAACTCACACAGAGACATACACACACACACACACACACCCTGTATCCCCTCTGTCTTCACACCCGCCATCTCCTAGCACCTGCTCCCCTCCCGTCCCCACCCCCATGGTCCATACTCTACACCCCAGCTCCCTCCCAAAGGCAACACCAGCTCCCTCTGCCTGGTGTGTGAAGCCACAGCAACCGATCTGGGTGGCTGGTAACACCGCTGCTTCTCCATCCTCATCCACAGCCCTGCGTTTCCACCTCCCCTCCAGCACCTTCTCCTCTCTGCCCCACAAACTGGAGTTTCCCGCGTCTCAGAAATCCCCCCGCCTTGCCCTCCTCCCTAGCCCGGCTCTCCTTCCCTGGGCGGCCATCTCCTTGAACGAGAGGTTAACAGGGTACCAGCACCGCCACCCTCCCGGCACCCCTCGGCCCTCTGCCTCTGGCCTCTGCCTCCACTGTTCCCCAGAAGCCTCTACAGCAGAGCCCCCCAGGGACTCTCTAATTGCCAAATCAAATGCACTCCTTTCAGTCCTCACATTGCCAGCCTTTTCGGTAGCATCTGACCCCGTGGCTCACTCCCTCCTGACCACTCGCTCCAGCCCACCCCCCCCTTCTCTAAGCATTTCCTCTCAGCCTCCATCCATTTACCTTTGACAGTGTCTGTGGCCCAAGGTCCTGGCCTCACCCTCGTGCACACCTGGGCCCCTCATCGGCCATCCAGGGTCCATAGCCGTCTGCCCACATCTGCCCCGTGCACCCTGCAGGCACCCGGATGAGCCCAGACTGAACTTACCGCCTCTGCTCTGCTGGGCCACCACCTCCCCTTTTCTTTCTCCCCTTATTTCAGGTGTTTGCACCTGCCTGGCCCCAAGCCAGGAATCTGGAAATCAGCCCAGATTTTCCCTCTCGTTTCCTTCAACCCATAGCATTCAAGTGGCACAAAAACCTGAACAACTTCCCAAGGTAACCCCGAAGGCCCCACCCATCCATGTGGCCCACGTCCAGAGCTGTATCTCTCTGTCTCCGATTATAACCTGACGCTCCCTCCCTTCAACTCCCACTGCAGCTTCTCTTCTCCCCTGAAGGATACAGTCCCCTCGGCTTAGACACTCGGTAATCCAACCTCTGCTGACCATCCCAGCCTTCTCTCTTGCCCCTCCCTCATACATAGCCAATACCACGAATATTCCAGATGACTTTTACCCCCAAATTCCCAAGCTGCTGCACATCTCCAGGACTGGCTGAGTTATTCCCAGAGGCGGAGCAGCCTTCGCCTGGTTATTAATCCTCTTGAAATATTCGGCGCCAGTGTCACCCCCATTATGGAACGTTGCCTGATAAGCCCGCTCAGCTTCCAGGAGGGTTAGGTGCCCCTGCCCTGCTCACTTAGTACGCTGTGTACATTTTCAGTGAAGCCCTTACGCAGTCCAATATTATCCTCTATTTGCATTTTTTTCTCCCCTACTGTTTGAGATCCTTGTGGACAGAGACTAATTTATTCATGAATTCCCAGAGACTTACATAGTCCCAGTACACAGAAGGTAATAAACGAATGTGTATTGCATGAATGAAGGAATGAAGGAATGAATGAATGAGGCAGACTCGCTCAGCCCAAGGAAAGAGTTTAGGTCCCTCTCAGAGCTCTGCCTTTTTTCCCCGTTGGGGGGAAGGTCAACCTCTAGAGCCACCTCCTGTTGACACCTAGCAACTGTTGCCATGACAACTAAAAAGCACCATTTTCCCAGGACAATCCTTCTTCCCCAGCTGCTGCCTTTCCTGACCAGGCTCAGCAGATCAGAGGAGGCAGCCCTCCTGCTTCAGGAAGCAGTGGGAGGGGGTGTCCTCCCTGAGACAGCTGATCCTGCCACCTGGCTCAAATCCCCCAGGGCAGGAATCCTGATGGAGACGGAGAAAATTGGATTTGATGGAATCAGATGCGCTTGGGCGATCTAGGAGGAGGGACAGATTGGGCCAGCTGGCAGTGGGATCCTAGGGGCAACCAGAGGGAAAGCTTACTAGAGGGGTCTCCATTCAACAGGGAGCTGGAGGGAGATGCTGTCCCGGGGTGGGGAGGGAGGGATGCAGAGAGAGTTGGTCCAAGGGCTCCATCCAGAACACAGACTGTAGAGCCAGAATGTTCTGCCCCCTAGGCCCACTCCCTTCAAGGACTGCACCAGGCCCCAGCTGCCCTCCCTGGGGCAGCTCTAGGTCACCTATGCCCCTGCGTTCCCAGCACCACCCTTTGTGATTCGCCACCCTTGGACTTAGAGGTCAAGGTCAGTATGATCCTGAGGGGAGAAGGTGCATCTGTTTTAATCGTCACCACATCCCCAGTGCCTCCCAGTGCCTGGCAAACAGATGTTCCATAGGGGGTTATGAATGAATGAAAAGCTGCACTGAGACAGGAAGAGGGCAGTCCAAGGGCTGGGCGGCCAGGAGGAGAAGCCACCAAGGGCCTATTCTGTGCTGGCTGCACTGAGTGGATGGACGCCCTTATGGAAGAAGAGAGAACGGGGGCTCCCAGAGGGCTGGTCACTTGCCAAGGTCACGCAGAGAAAGGGGCAGAGTCAGGATTTAAGGAGGGCTCTGGCTACAAGGCCCGTGTTCACTGCTCTACCCCAAACCAGAGCCACTGGAGCAGAAATGATGTCTCACACCTTGTGGCCCCCGGTGTCCCGGTCCCGCCGCCACCCCCTCCCCCCACGTACTGTCCAGGCGGAGAGCACCTAACCCCGCGGCTCACTCCTATAGATCAGAAATCCTCCAGGTATGTAGAAAAGGGAACACTCCTACACTGTTGGTGGGAGTGTAAATTGGTACAGCCACTATGGAGAACAGCATGGAGGTTCCTTAAAAAACTAAAAATAGATGTACCATATGATCCAGCAATCCCACTCCTAGGCATATATTGGAGAAAACCATAATTCGAAAAGATACATGCACCTAAATGTCCATTGCAGTGCTGTTTACAATAGCCAAGACATAGAAGCACCTAAACGTTCATCGACAGATGAATGGATAAAGATGTGGTACATACATACAATGGCATACTACTCAGCCATTAAAAAGAATGAAATAATGTCATTTGCAGCAACAAGGATGGACCTGGAGATTATCATACTAAGTGAAGTAAGTCAGACAGAGAAAGACAAATACCATATGATATCGCTTATATGGGGAATCTAAAAAAATGATACAAATGAACTTATTTACAAAACAGACATAGAAAACAAACTTACGGTTACCAAAGAGGAAAGGTGGGGGCAGAGGGATAAGTCAGGTGTTTGGGATTAATATATATACACTATTGTATACAAAATAGATAACCAACAAGGACCTACTGTATAGCACAGGGAACTCTGCTCAATATTCTGTAATAACCTAAATGGGAAAAGAATTTGAAAAAGAACAGATATACGTATATGTATAACTGAATCACTTTGCTGTACACCTGAAACTAACACAACACTGTAAATCAACTATAGTCCAACATAAAAGAAAAAGAAAAAGAAAAAGAAAAAGAAAAGAAATCCTCCAGGTGGGAGGGCTAATTGCTCTCTTTGCCCTTGTCACCCTCAGTGTCTGGTCCTGACGAATAAGAGGAGCTGACTGCATTGTTGCCAGAGGGACCCTTGGCAGGTTCATAGCAGAGAGAATGCTGGGTCTCCAGCTATGAGACTCCGGACAGCCTCTACCCAGAGAGGAGAATCAACTTCACGGAGGTACCTTCCCCTCCCTTTCTCCTCTCCCAGAGCTGGTCTTGCTTCATCCCTGGCATACTTGATGGAGTCGTGAAAGTAATCCCCATTTACTGGGTGCCCACCTTGTGCTAGGCGTTGTTCTCAGCTCTTTATGTGAATTAACCTATGTAATGCTCTCAATAACCCAACGAGGTAGGTACTGTTTTTATCCCCTTTCCAAGGAACAGGGAGGTTAATTTGGTCAAAGTCACGACAGCGACCGTGTGGCAAAACCCCAGGTGTGAACTCAGGTGGTCCAGTCAGAGCCTCAGCTTCACCACCACGCCACTCTGCCAGGCTCATCTGGCAGAAAGTTTCGGGCTTTGGATTCAGTTTTGGCTTCTACCACCCAAAGCTAGAGACATTGGATATGTTACCTAACCTTCCTGAGCAGAATGCAGGGCAGTGGACGGAGCAAGGAAGGATGTCCTAAATATGGTCAACTGGTCTCAGGTGTTGGCTGGTTGCCAGTCTCAGTCCACAGGTGCAGGCTGTGGCCTGCTCTGCTCCTAAGCACCAAATACGGCCCCAGGCAGGGAGGGGTTAACAACTTCAGGCACAGAGTCCCAGAACACATGCTTTGGACTGAATGTTAAATTCATATGTTGAAGCCCTCACCCTCAAGGTAATGGTTTGGAGGTGGGGCCTTTGGGAGGTCATTAGGTCATGAGGGTGGAGCCCTCATGATGGGATTAGTGCCCTTATAAGAAGAGACATGAAGAGATGATGTCTCCCTCTGCCATGGCAGGACACAGAGAGAAAGTAGTCATCAACAAGCCAGGAAGCAGACCCTCACCAGACACTGAACCTGCATCCCCTTGATCTTGGACTTCCCAGCCTCCAGAACTGTGGGAAATAAATATGTGCTGTTTAAGTCACCCAGTCTCTGGTATCTGTTACAGCAGCTCAAGCTGACAACACAACACCCCAGCTGCCAACCTGGTCCAGACCTTGAGGCCTAATTCTAAAAACTGGACTCTTGAGCCTCAACTTCCATATCTCTGAAATGGGATAATGAGAGCTTCTTATAATTGATGTAAGACTTCAAGGAGACAATGCATGTAGAATGCTGGGCACAAAGCAGGTATTCAGCATTAGTAGTTCCCTTATCCCCACATCCCTCCCCCTGAATCCCCCCGGAAAGAATACCTCTGCCCTTCACCCAGTTAAATCTAGGGTTGGAATTGGGGCGACAGAAAGGATCTAACTCCCAAAGGGTCGGGCCAGAGACTCCAGTTTAAACATTTATCACAGTCCAGTCCCCTGTGGGGGGCCTAGGCTGCCCTGCCAAGGCCTGAGCTCCCAGCTGCATCTCTCAGAGGAGCATCTCCCACAGCCAAACCTCAGCCTGAATTCAGGCCAAGGAACATTGCATGGTCCCATCGGGGAGACATCAGGCCAGACCTGCATGGCTCATCTCTGCTTCACAGGGCCTAGGGCCAGGGCTCTTCCATGAAGCATCCTCTCCCTGCCTCTTTGAGCCTGTTGCTCCCACCCACCTACAATGAGCCTACATCTTCCTAATTGCAGAATCTCAAGTTTTGGAGAGATCAGCTCTCCATTTATCAGAAGACTAAATGCACGAGACAATTATAACTCGGCACTCCTTTCATAATGAGATTTTCTTAGTATGTGTTCAGTTTGGGTTTTGCCAGCCTCTCGGGTCCCTATGGAAGGTTAATGCTTTTAAGTTTTAAAAGCAACAAAAAAATTTACTAATTGTGTGACCTTGGGCATGTGCTCAACCTCTCTAAGATTCAGTTTCTCCTTCCATAAAATGGAAAGATGACCAACTCACATTCTATTGTGGGGCTCAAATGGGATAATACATTTGTAAGCATACAAAGGTAGATATTGTTATAAATGGTCAGACAACACTTTTCATATGGGAGTTCCAAAATAAATGTACCTGTCAAAATGTCAAATGAACATGCCCTTTGATCCAGAATATGTAAGCACTATTCGTGGATATTTAAGCAAAAGTACACGAAGATGTGTTTATATGTACATCCAAAACTGGAAACAATGCAACTCCCCTTCATGAATCCATCTTTACGGTGAGACACTATGAAATAGATCTCAGGTGATAAAAAGGTGTTTGAGATAAATCATTAGCAGAAAAAACAAAAAACAAACAAAATGCACCAAAATGCAAAACAGTGCATATTATACAGTTGCTGCAAATAAAAAAGGAGACAAGCATAGATATTGGCATAGCTGTAGCTCTGCAAGTGTACATATAATCTATCTTTACTGGAAGGATCTAGAAGAAACTGCTAACAGCTTTTACCTTTGAGGAAATGGATTGGGGATCCAGGTGTGGAAGACAACTTTGACTTCTGTTTTCTATCTTCCTGAGTGTTAGAATATTTGCACCATGTCTCTATATTATTACTTTTAAATAAATGGAAGGCTGGACCACAGGTACATAAAAATTGTCGGTGCTTTTTCTACATTTACAGAGCCTAAGGTACTTATCAGGAAGTTTAACATTTTTAGTTTATCAGGAAAAAAAGGAAAACCTGAAATATACCTTATTGTTTCGGTTATCTACTGCTGTGCTACAAATCACCTCAAAACACAGTGGCATAAGGCAACAGCGGTTCATTATTTGTCGTGATGCCGTGGGCCGGCTGGGCAGTGCTAACCTGGTCTTGCTCAAGCCCTGGCATTCAGTTGAGGGTTGCCTGGGGCCTGGGCTCAGCTGGGACCTCTGAGACGGTGGGCCTCCCTCTCTTTGTGACCGATCATTTCCAACTTCTTCATGGGATGGACTCCAGGTTCCAAGAGGGTGAAACAGAAGTTGCAACAACTCTTAAGACCTAGACCCCAGAACACATGCTTTGGTCAAAGCAAGTCACAAAGTCAGCTCAGACCTAAGGGATGGGGAAAAAGATCTTATCTCTTGATGGGAGAGTTTTGCAAAGAATCTGTGGTCATATTTAATCGACTGAATTAATGTTATTACCATCATTGCAGTTTGCATGACCAAAGCCATTATTTTTATCAGCGCATTTTGGCCTGTTTTCCAGTGTCCAGTGGTCCTGGGGCCAGGGGACAAGGTAGACCTGGCTTTTTAAATATTTGTTGAATGAATGAACAAATGAATAGCTTCAGTCCCTCTGGCAGTCTCTTTGCTCTAACTGCTTTGATATCCTAGATCTTCAGGTGTCATCAACTCTGGGTCAGCCTGCCCTGGAGGACCACTGCCCCGGGTGCCCGTTCAAGAGTGTGGCTGAGCTGGGCTCTGAGATGGATGAGGTAGGTCATGGGGATGTAGCTTCCACAGAACTCATCACCACCTGCCCCCCCGCCCCCCGCCGCCAGATTGCACAGAATCCCTACACGTGCTCCGGGCCTTGGCTTCAGTCTATGAAGCATCCCTTGAGACATCCCCAAGGCCATGAGTTCTTCACATTGAGTCTCTTCTGTCTCCTCTCCTCTCCAGGTCTCTGCGGGTTCAACTGGCCACCGGTCCCTCCCCCCCCTTATCAGGGAAGTCACTCTACTTAAGGGAAAGAGCTACATACCAGGGGTCAGGAGTTAAGCCTTCTGATCTAGGCTCAGGCTTTATCTGACAGTATGACCGTAATAATAATTTGAAATAAATTTTAAACCACTCACTAGAAAAGACAGTTTTTAAGAAACCTTGTAGCCATGACGCATTGGGGGGGTCTGTGCGATCTCGGAGGGTGATGGGAGGGGGAAGCGGGGAGTACGTTGGACATGGGAGCTCAGCTGGGTCCTGTGGATAGGAAAGGGATGCCAGAGCCTGGGAGAGGAATCAGCTGCTTGGCATGCCCTCTGGTGACTAGGGGTGCCTAGCCCTCCTAGTGGCAGTCACAGCAGTGGCAGCTGCCAGAAGCAGGGTCCCTCTCACACACACACAGAGCCTCTTTGGGAATAAGATTGATTAAACCTCCCTTCCATCTCTCTCCCAGGACAGCCAAACACAATGTTTGTTTCATGTATTAAATCTGGAGAAAGCCTATGTGAAACAGGCTGAAACAAATCGATGCACTGACAGACTCGGTTAAGGAGAAACAGCTATCTTGTAGCCAACTGCCCACCTTTCACACAATCTCAGAGCCTCAGATCAGCACTAGGGAAAGCCACGGGGTGGGGGAGTGCCTCAGGTACACACTCTCTCTTCTCCATCAGGCAGCTGGTGACTGGCCTCTACTGAGCATCTACAACGGAAGGCAGCACACTGCCGCAGAACAAAATAACCGGCTGCGTTTATAACTTGGCTTTGCAACTTGCTAGCCATGTACACTTGGCAAGTAACATAACCATAACCTCCATCACTCTACTACCAATACCATCACCACCCTATCTGTGCCTCGGTTTCCTTGATATAAAGTAGGCATACTGATGCACACCTCAGGTAATAAATATAAAAATGCCTGGCACATAGTAGCACTCACCAACTATCAATTCCCCATCCTTTTCCCTCTACTAAGAGCAAGCTCTGAACTCAAAGCTGTGAGGAAGGATAGAATGAGAGGAATCTCTGTCCTCCAGAGCTTACAGAATAGGTTGGGGGGAAAGGGAGACAAATGTTTAATGAACAACCTTCAGGGTCAAGGTGAAGAACAAGAGGATTGGTGAAGGTCACAAGTATGGCCGACATTCTCATCCCTTCCTGTATGGTTTCCCTTCCCCCAAACCTGCGGCCGAGTCCTCGCTAGCCAGTCATGTTCGCTAGTGCTGTGGCACCTGCAGGCCCAGACCCTGAGCCAATGAGCACCTGATCTAGCAGTGGAGTAGGGACGTCTTTGTCAGAAGTGAGAGGGTCCACTGCACCACCATCACCACCACCACCATCACCATCGTCATCACTACAGAACACCCCCCCAATGATGTCCATGCCCTAATCCCTAGAACCTGTGAGCATGTTATCTGGAAAAAGGGGTCTTGCTGATGCAATGAAGGTTACAGACCTCAAAATAGGGAGAATATCCAGGACTATCCATATGGGCCCACTCTAATTCCAAGTGCACTTAAAAGCAGAGAACTTTGTCCAGCAGGAGTCAGAGAGCTACAGCAGAAAAAGAGAGATCTGAAGTGGGAGAGGAACTCAACCTGTGTTGCTGGCGAGGATGCTATGGAAAGCAAGAGAAGGGGTGCCTAATGTCTCTACGAGCAAAGAGCAGCCCTGGCCGGCAGTCAGCAGGAAATAGGACCACAGTCCTACAACCTTAAGGAACTGCATTCGGCCAACAACCCGAAGGAATTTGGACACAGATTCTTCCCTAGAGCCCCAGTAAGAAACGCAGCCCTGCTGGCCCCTTGATCTCAGCATTGTGAGACACTTAGCAGAGGACACAGTGGGGCCCACTCAGACTCCTGGTCCACAGAAACTGAGATACAAAGTGGGCATGAAGTCTCTAAGTTTGTGATAATTTGTTACATAGCAACAGAAAGCTAATACAGTCACCATCACTCCACTACCAATACCATCACCACCAAATTACTATCACCCAGTACTACCATCATCACCATCACAACCACACATTATTGTCCCCACTCACACCAATATTAACACCACCTCCACCACTCCCTACCACATTCTGCCACCTTTATCATCACCTCCATCACTGCCATTAGCCCCATCTCACCACCTCCACCCCATCACTTCACCCCACCACCTCTACTCCATGACCTCTACTCTACCACCTTCACCCCATCACCTCCACCCCACCATCTTCACCCCATCACCTCCACCCCACCATCTTCACCCTACCTCTACCCCATCACCTCCACTCCACCACCTCCACCCCATCACCTCCACACCATCACCTCCACTCTCATCCCCATCACCCCCATCCCCACTAGACTTCAACCTCTCTGGAAAATTTCTACCTCATTTTTGTCTAAACTGTCACTAGTCACTGGTCTATAAGGCTTCTGCCCTAGATTTGCACCTAGCAGCATCTGGCCTAGACCCACAAGGAGGTCCTGCCCCCTAATCTAATTCTTTCTAATCACTTTCCCCTGAATTGAGTTTTGCTAGTAACTAGGCAGATCTTTCTGAAGCTACAGACCCAGTGTGCACCTGAGAGTGGAAACTCTTCCTGCCTTAAAGCCCCTGCTGTTCCTGCACATGTCTCTCCCTTCCTTTAAACCTGGATCAGAATCCTGGGATATTATCAGATGGGACTAGAGTTGAGTCTGCAACATCTTAGAGCAGAGATTCACAGCGTGAGATTACTTAGGGAGATCTCTTTAAAATATTGATGTCCAAGTCCAGTCCCAGAAACTCTGTCAACTGATCTGGGATGAGGCAAGTGTTAATATGTTTAAACCACCCCAAGTGGTTCTAATGTGCACCCAGGATTGAGAACCACTTTCTCTGGGCATTGTAGCAAAGATGGCTCTCTACCTCTGGTTCGTTTCTGCTGTGCCTAACCCTAACCTGATTTTGGATTGCTTCTTCCCCACTCCAAGTTCCCAGCATTCTGTTCAAACTTCAGCCGAAACATTAATGACAACAGACCTGCTCCCTACCATTGCCCCTCCAGCACTGGCCACTCCCATGGCAGGGCCTTGGACGCATTCCCTAAATGAAATATTACTAGGAAGTAAAATGGTTGGTTGCTGTGATATAGATAATCCACCCTTGAAATTATCTGTATCTTTTACTAACTACCATTTATTTAGTATCTATGGGCCAAGCGCTATGCTAGATACTTTGTGTAACCCAAATATAATCTGGAGCCCCACATAGTCTGGCCTGGGTGAGATCCCCATGAGAGAAAACCCAGCCCAGCAGCCAACAGAATTGAAAAGCAATAATAGTGGTTACCGGGGGGAAGGGTGGGGGAAAGGGACAGTTAGGGAGTTTGGGATTGAGATGTACAAACTGCTATATTTAAAATGGATAACCAACAAGGACCTACTGTATAGCACAGGGAACTCTGCTCAATATTATGTAACAATCTAAATGGGAAAAGAATTTTAAAAAGAATAGATACATGTATATGTATAACTGAATCACTTTGCTGTACACCTGAAACTATCATGACATTGTTAATCAACTATACTCCAATATAAAATAAAGTTTAAAAAAATTTTTTAAATTTTTAAAAAAAGAAAAGCAGTTACAACCTTTACTGATTTCTTGATATGAAGTGGTTAATTAATAACCCATAACAACTCTTGTTAAATACCTCTTCTTACATCCCTCTTGCCCTCATCAGGCGCACCTCAAAGCTTCTCTGTAGCCTCTCTGCCCATGTCCAAAGTCAACTCCTCAGCCCAAAGTCGACCCGCAGCTGAGTCCTTCTCCTCCGTCCTTGTTCCCTTCTCCTTCTGCTTCTGTTTCTCTTTTCTCTGAGTAATCCTTGGCTCTTTGGGATGTAATTCCCATACTTTCTGCATCCATCTCTCTCTCCCTCCCTCCCTCCCCCTCCCTCCCTCTCTCCCCTTCTCTCTCCCTCCATCTCTCTCTCTCTCCCTCTCCCTCTCTCCCCTTCTCTCTCCCTCCATCTCTCTCTCTCTCCCTCTCCCTCCCTCCCTCCCTCTCCCTCCCCCCCTCACCCTCCCTCCCTCCCTCTCTCTCTCTCTCCCTCTCCCTCCCTCTCTCTCTCTCTCTCTCTCTCTCCCTCTCTCTCTCTCTTTCCCTCATTCTCTCTCTCCCTCCCTCCCTCTCTCATTCTCCCTCCCTCTCTCTCTCTCTCCCTCCCTCCCTTCCTCTCTCTCTCTCCCCCTCTTTCTCTCTCCCTCCCTCCCTCCCTCTCTCATTCTCCCTCTCTCTCTCTCTCTCTCTCTCTCTCTCTCTCTCCCTCCCTCCCCACACCCCACCACACATACATGTCAGATTCTGATTCTGAACCGCTGCCAAATTTCACAATATGAGCTGGCAGATTGCAAAGACAATTTCTTTAGTAGATAAATATGGGCAGAGGGGGCCAGGGAAGATGGAAGACTGCAAACACACAGTTTAATGTAATTTGTTTCCTCTCTACAACATATAGATGTTATCTCACTGAACCCTCAGGACAGCCTATGAGGCAGGCGCTACCATCCTCATTCCACAGACAGTAAAACTAAGGCAGAGGGAGACTAATCAATTTAGCGGAGGCCCGATTTGAACCCAAGCCCTGCCTTCCTTTTCACCTGTAAGCAGCCAACCCCTCAGAGGCTCTGGAGAGGGGTTCCAGAGACCTCCGGCTTGGTATGTAAAGAGCTGGAAATCCAGCAGGACTCGGCTGCCCAGCACCCACTGGCCGTTTCTCTGATTTCTTCGCTGAGAAGCAAAGTGCCAAAGACTATCCTCTAACAGAAGCAGCCTCCAAGCCCTCCCATTGCCAGCGATGGCAGTTAATCTCAGCCCTACTTAGCAACTAATGAGGCTGAAAGGGTTAATTCCAGATCCCCGTACTTGCACAGAGGGACTGTATGTAATTCCCTCTTTATACTTAAAAGGACTTTATTTATTTCCTTCCCTTTCTTCCTCTTAGGCAGACCATGGGCAGGATGGTGGGCCCAGGGGAAGGGGTTCCTGCAGTACGGTTACTGTTAATAGCATTAGCAACTTCGGGCTGTTTTCTTTCCATTTGCTTTCCTCTCCTGGCACTAAAAGCTCATTATGGCTCTGATAGAAGAGAAATGGCTAGAGTAGGGAGAGAAACTCCTCATTTCCCAGAAATTCTGCCCTGGGCTTCCGTTGCCTGTTTCCTAGCAGGCTGGACCTGCAGTGACCCCCCCAGAGACAGCTCAAAACCTGGCCACGGTGGAGAATGCAGGCGGTGCAGGCCCGAGGCCCATCCAGACCCAGGCTGTGCCTTCTCCATACAGCAGGAGCTGAGTTCAGACCCCAATTTCTGTGGTTTAGAATCATTCACACCTGGATAGGGATGCGATTTACCCAAGTACTGTCTGGGAAGCCACAGTCTGCTGAGCAAATGAAACGTGTAAATGTGGCTGGGGAGTGGGGGAGTGTTTAACCTACTTAAGAGAATCTCTTTTCTCAAGCACTTTAGCACCTTCCTTTGCAAGGAGGAGAATGACTTGCTGAATACAAGCCAGGCCAAGCTGGCCAACACGGGGCCTCTGGGGCCTTTGATGGACAGCACTTCATTCTTACTGCAGGAGGCCCTGGGAAGAAGCAGCATTGCTCAGGGGGAAGGCCCCTCGGAGGAGACTGAGCCCAGCCCCTAGATCTGGCTCTGCCCCAAGTACACCCAAGGTTAGTGACTTGCTCCTTCTGGGCCCCCATGGTCTGCATATGAAAGGTAAGAAAGCTGAATAGATGATTTCTGAGATCCATTGCTGCCCTTGCATGTACTCATAGTTTTTTGGGGCATCACAGAACCTTGTTAAGAATCTGATTAATTCCACCAACATTTACTGAGCACCTGCTGTGTGCCAGGACTATGCTGAATGCCCAGGCATCCCCATGCACTGGAAAGTCACAAACCCTCCCATCACTTATTGCCCTGCTCAGTGTACTTTCCTGTTACAAAGTGAGGCTCTCATACACTTTCACACCCGAACCTGTGTAAATGATCAGGGGAGCCCTGGATCACGGAGTCCCTCCTCAGATGGCCAACTCCTCCTTCAGATTCTCTCTAAGGGTCTCTCCAGCCCTAAAAATGTATGTTATAGGAAAATGCTTTTCTTATTAAATACTCTTTATTTCCCACTGTTAATTGTAAGTAAGACAGCATATAGCCAGGGTGGCAGGAGGCGAGGAGTTAGACTGGAGTTTTAGAGATGACTTGCTAGTCATTCAGCCATGGCCTTGGGCACTTTAGGCTCTTGGGGCCTCAGTTTCCTTATCAATAAAGTGGGGATAAAAATGTTGCTCTCATGTATGTCAGCAAGATGGTATGAGGGCTTCAGAGAGTATACAAACCCACATAAACAGAAGATGCTGATGCTGTTTTTACAGGGATCACACCTATCATACCAGCTGTACCATTATGTCCAAGAGGCATCACTTCTCAGCCTCACTTTCCTCATCTGTGAAATGGACACTGTGGGCTTGATCACACAGAATTCTGGGGGTTAGACACAGCCTATGTGAAGGTTAATTTATGAGGGTTCACAGTGTGTGGAAATTTTCTGCAGAGACTGTGGAAGGCAGTCCTCCTCTCTCAGCCACCTTCACCCCTGGACTCGATGTCAAGGCGTGTATTCCCAACAGCAGCACGCCTGCCCTGAAGTCTTAATGAGAACCAGGAGCCCTGCAGCAGTTAGAAGGTGCAGCTGCTAGCCATGCATGACGTTAATTTCACTTCTGTAAATGTCTGGCGATTTGGGGAGCAGGAGACAGGCTTGGACCGGTAGGTGATCCGTGCTCTGCCTTGGAAATGATGGGGGGAAACAGCTTTCCCAGACCCAGGAGTTTCATTCCCACCGCGACTGTGCTGGAACCCAGGGAGGCTCATTTTTATCTCCGGTTTGTTTTCATCTTAGGTTGGAAAGGTTTCCAAAAACAATCATTTCATTGTTTCTCTACTCTGTGCTAACTCAATAAAAGTGGTTCTTTTAATAAATTTCGTTGTTTCTCGATGTGCTATCTTTGAACTAAATAAAAATGTTCTTTTTACTCCTTCTGTGGCTCTTGCAGCTCCTAGACAAGTTTTTGTCAGTTTCCATCAACTCCCCACATGCCAGAGGTGGAAGGGATCTCAGAGATTGTTTGGGCTAATCTACCTCATTTACAGATGAGGAAACTGAGGTCTGGAGACAGGCAGTGATCTGTTCAAGGTCACACCTCAAGTTGGTGGCTGAGTCGGGATTCAAGCCCAGACAGAGAAGTCTCAGTGGTACAGGTGACATCTGATAGTTTTTTCATAGACCAAACTAGAACAGGTTCTCCAAGAACTGCAGTTGAAAAAAAGAGGCTTGATGCCGTTCTGTTTTAATTTAAACAGATATGTGCTTATGTGTATGTATGTGTGTGTGTGTATATACACACACACACACACACATACATAAGCGGTGATAATTTTTATAGTTGGAGCTATTCTCCCATTTAAAAATGAACAGATGAGTTCCTGGATATTTTGCCATAAAGCAAATTTCTATTTCAGCAACCCCTTTTTTCCTATTGATTTTCTTTATAAAATAAAAGCAGCAGACTGTTGTAAAAAGAAAATTGGCCTCTGGATTTAATAAAATTACCCAGGAATATGGCAATACACTCTAAATACATGTTTAAGGGGAAAACGAAAGCACTCCAATGAAATATTAATAAGGACCCTGAAAGTATTAACAATACCTGGTGCTGAAAATGATAAAGCAAAACTAAGAAAGGTGATCATGTAGTCCAACACCGGAAAATGGGGCAGTTTTATATCCTGTCTCACCCAGGTTCCTACTATCCTCCCACCGACCAAGAAGCACTCCTGGGACAACTAGGTATCAGCAAATTTTACCCTCAGCCTCAAATATCTCAACACCCCCAAGTTTCCACCTGAAAGAATACTCTGAAGCATCCTCCAGTTTCCCAGTCATTTAAATGCACCGGCATCTTTCCAGACATCTTTGCTTGGGTACATGGCCATGGGTATCATACCATCACTGGCCAGACTTTTACGGATGGAGACTCTTCCCCTCTATGCATTCAGAATCCACCTCTTGGGAGGAAGCTACCCTGATTTCTATAATCAGACTTTGTCTTTCCCTCCCTGGACCAACCCAAGCACTTTATCTGTAACTCTCTAGGAACCTTAAGGACTAGTTGTATATTATTTTGGTTCAGACACTACTTTTTATTTTTTTAAATTTATTTTGGCTGCGCCAGGTCTTAGTTGCTGCATGCGAGCTTCTTAGTTGTGGCATGCAAACTCTTAGTTATGGCATGCATGTGGGATCTAGTTCCTCCACCAGGGATCGAACCCGGGCCCCCCGTATTGGGAGCTCGGAGTCTTACCCACTGGACCACCAGGGAAGTCCCCAGACACTACTTTTTTAAAAATTTATTTTATTGAAGTATAGTTGATTTACAATGTTATGTTAATTGCAGAGATATGGAGATGATTACCATACTAAGCGATGTAAGTTAGACAGAGGAAGACAAATATCATCTGATATTACTTTTATGTGGAATCTAAAATGTGACACAAATGAATTTATCTGTGAAACAGAAACAGATGTTACTTCTTCCACGTACTGCAAGCTCCTTCAGGACTGCAGACATGCCTGATTTCCATTCAAGGGGATAGTGGAATCATGAATTTAAGCCTCTAGGTCTGTCACTTACATACCCGCCGTTGTCTTGGTGGTGGCTTTGTGTACTTTGTTATCATCTCTGTCTCATTGCAGGTCAGGAGTCTTCTCTCGTTTATGCACTGCTGCAGCCCTAGGACTTAGGACAGTGCTTGACCCATAGCTGCCCCACCTAGTCACTTATTACCCGGATTCCTGAAAGCAGGTGCAGATTTGGACACAGGACATTGTGTCTCCTAACGTCACAGCTTCACCTTTAAAGTGGGAATAATAATAACTACTATTCCATAGAGTCATTATTTTATATCCATGAGACCATCCACGCTTACAAATAGGGAGGTAGGGATTGCTATTGTATTCCACTTTACAGATGAAAAAAAATGAAGTTTGGAGGTGAGTTGACACAGCCTGAAAATAATGATGCCAAGTCATTCATGCCGCATGTGGTGTTCCTGTGGGTGTTACCTTTCAAAATGGAAGAAAGAGAGAAATTCAAAGGAATAAAGCCCCAGTGGTAGAATCTATGATCCTCTGGCATTAGAAGAGGAGTTATTTTCGGTTGAGAGAACTCTCTTGGGCACAGGTGTGTACAGCTCCCTCCTCTTCCACGGGGGCTAATCCTGGGCCCTGTGCATCAGCAGAACTGGAGACCCTCCTCCACGCTACAAATCAAGTGGATCCCCTCCCCTTTCATGCGATCCTAATCTATGCTTCTTAGAGAAATATATCTTTCAGCAAACGGATTTTCAGAAACTATATTGTTCTGGGAACTATGTTAGTAGCTGTGGCTGACACAGAAGTGTCTCAAACGGGACCCCTGCACTCAGGGAACTGCTGGTCCTACTGGTGTGTGAAGGCACTGTGTTGAGTTAACCTTGCTTCACACGCATTCGCTGCCAGCTATGGATTTACTCTTTTAATAATGCATGGCTGCTATCTCATTTACGAACGCTACTAGGAACATTTTTCTACCAGCAGCCATTAACCACAGCTTCACAGGGGGAGATGTCTGGAGTCCCAAAAATATTGAAAGGAATTTGGGAGCAGATGAGAACGGGCTCCCACAGGTGTTCCTGCAGATGAGCCTAGATCTTCAAGGAGTAAAGGAAATCTTCCCCTGCTCCTTTGAGATGTCTTCCTGTTCCACTTGCTACTGCTGTCCGGCCCTCATCACAACCAGAGAGCGAGTCTTCTTCTTGGATTGAATCTGGCTCCATTTCCCCATGCTCCCTCCATCACGCACTCAGTTCCGGCTGTGCAGCTCTCACTGCTGTTCCCCAAACACACCCAGTACTCTCCTACCTCGGGGTCTTTGCACAGATTCTGCCCCCTGCTTGGAATACTTTTCCCAGATAGTCACGTGGCTCACTCCCTTCCCTCCTCACGTTAAAGTCTTTGTTCCAATGAGGTGTTCCCTGAGCACCCCCCTACTTAAAATGTAAACTATTCCCTATTGTCCTCAAACACCCTTCCTTGCTTTAGTGTCCCCCACACCACTCTTCCTCATTTTATAAATTATATATTCTACTTGACTGTGTTTTATAGTCTGCATTCTAGAAGGTAGGCTCTATAAAGATAAGGATCTTTGTCTGTTTTCTCTATTGCTGTCACCCCAGTGTCTAGAATGATACCTGGCACAGAGTAAGAACTCAATAAACCTTTGTTACATGAATAAATGGGTACCCTGAGGAAGGTCTCACGACACCAAGACTTTAAAAAAGATGAAACCTACCACGATCGAATGGATATAGCTCTTCATAGTTCATGAAGCATATTTGTATCAATAATTCCATTTATTCTCTGTACCATGAACTTAATTGTGTCCCTCCCACCAAAATTTATATGCTGAAGCCCTAACCCTAAACATGACTCTATCTGGAGATAGGGAAGGGCTTTAGGAGGTAATTAAGGTTAAATGAGGTCATAAGGGTGGGGCCCTAGTCTGATAGGACTGTGGCCTTTTAAGGAGAGTCTAGAGAGAGAGAGATTTTTTTCTCTCTCCCAGCCGTGTGACGACACAGAAAGAAGGCAGCCATCTGCAAGCCAGGAAGAGAGCCCTCACCAGAAACCAAATCAGCCTTGACCTTATACTTCCAGCCTCTAGAACTGTGAGTAATAAATTTCTGTTGTTTAAGCTATCCAGTCTATGGTATTTTGTTATGGCATCCCAAGTACACTAAAATATCCCCAAAAATAGACCCCTGCTAGGCAGATTTGATCATACCATTCTCAAGATGCAACAGCTGAGGCCCAGAGAAACTGAAGGATCTTCCCCAAGTTCACATAAGTAGTGATAAGCCTGCTCTTACTCCACTGCATCAGGCTGCCTGGCCCAGAGCACGGTCTGCCCCAAAGCCCAAGCCCCACTCACTTAGCTCCTCCCTTCATGACGATGCCCCATCACCAGTGTCTACCTGCAAGGAGCATTTCAAACACATCCCCTATGGCATGAAAGTTGTGAGGGCTTCTCATGGGCTTCTGCATATTGGCTCAAGACAGAGTTCACATTTTAATTGGATACCAAGGATTTCATGTCCTTCTCCCGTGATCTTCACAATCTATACCACCCTTCCATCACCACTTTCAGCCATCTTTGTTGATCCATCCATCTACCCATCCATCCAGTGTCCATCCATTCAATATTTTCAAGTGCCTACTATATGAGTTAATACCATCTGTGCCAATTTGACTTTATCAAAAGGGACCAGCAAGGAGAGGTGGCCCAAAAAACATTTATCAAGGGATGCCTGTCTTGATACCTGAATTTGTGTTCTCACTTAATCATCAGGCATCCCATGATAAAGGTGAAAACCAAAACTTAGAGTACGGTAACTTGCCCAAGGGCATGGTAGTAGAGCCTTCATCACTGGGCTTTGCAGCCTGAGTTTTCTCCATCACATGGATGGTGCTGCAGGTGAGAACCGTGAACCTGGAACCACTTCAGGAGTAACATCCAGTTTCCTCACCTCTTGCCTCCTCCAGCTACACCTCTCATCCTTCTAGAATTAGCGGATTCCTGCCATAACTGAAGAAGGCAAGTAAGATTAGGGAAGAACCACTTAATGCAGCAACAGTAACCAAAACATCACAAGAGTTAATTAACACCATTAGCTATTCATCATGCAATTGCCATAATTATCCGAGAAGGGAGCTACTACTATTTTCACCATTTCACAGATGACGGAACAGAGTGTTGGAGAGATGAAGTAATGTGTACAGGGGCACACAACCGCTACATGACAGGGCTGAGATTCAAACGCTGGTCTTTCCAAGAGGCAGCTGGGGCTAAGGGGGAAGTGGGAAAACAGAGACCTTCAACAACAACAAATACCAAATGGGGCTACCATATGTGAAGCACGAAGCTAGGCTCTGTCGACCGGCAGCAGGGGTCGGGATGGAGGGAGCTGCAAAGTGAGAAAGGGAAGCTTAAGGTATTCTGCAGTCAGAGGAGGAAATCACCACACAAGAGTTGAACATGGGCCACGGAGAGTGGAGTTTATGAGGCATCCTTTAAGGTTCCAAGTGCTGTACTAATGGGACTACTGGGGATTCTGTCCCAACCATCCTGGGTCGAAGGCAGAAGAAGAGACTGGATGGAGAGCCCAGAAGAGTCTCTGAGCGTGAAGCCAGCACTCGTGACACAGGAGAAGAGCCTCTCAACAGAATGCTCAGATGCTCTTCCATTCAATCACTCAGCCGTGTCTCCCTGGAGCCCTAAGAGGCAGTACGGGCAAAGGCAGACAAGGCATTCACGGAAAAGAATGAGAACGCTGACATCAAATGGAGTTATTAGGAGCTCCATCTCCCCTGATTCTCAGCTCTGAGAGCCTGAGGAGTTGCCCATTTCCCTGAGCCTCAGCTCCTCAGCTGGGACATGGCGATACTACCTTCCCTCAAAAGGTGCCAAAGACAAAAATGATATAACACATGGAGAGACACAGAGCACACGGGTGACCATCGAAACAGGTTAGTTCTTCCCACCTCCCAACTGGGAAAACACTTGGTGTGAGGTACTAGGGAGAAAATAAAGAGCTGGAATGCTTTTTCTTGCTTTTTAGGAGCTTATAATTTAGTTGGAATTCAGGACACCAGGAGACAAAAAGGAAGGAGCTGAAGAAACTAATAAATACTGCAATCTCCCGAGGGGTTGCCTGCCTTCCACATTGCCCCCTCTGGTCCATCTTTTCAACACAGATCTGATCATGTCCCTTGTGACCAAAGAATTATTCTCCTAGGAATATGCTCGACAGAAATATGTCCAAATGTTCACGAACAGTCATGAAAACTGTGCTCAACATCATCAGTACTAGAGAAGGATCAGGAAAAATCACAGTGAGAATCGACTGTACAGTTATCAGAGTATCTTAAATCAAGACGATTAATCATATCAAGTGTTCGTGAGGATGGGGAGCCACTAGAACTCTCATATGCTGCTGGTGGGAATGTAAAACGGTACAACCACTTTGGAACTAATTAGTAGTTTCTGAAAATTTACACATACATCCATTACATGGCCCAGCCATGTCACTCCTACGTACTTACCCAGTAAAAATGAACGTATGTCTCCCAAAGATTTGTACATGAATATTCATAGCAGCTTTAACAGCCCCAAACTGTAATCGCCCCGAACTGGAAACAACTCAAATAGCCTCTAACATGTGAATGGTAAGCAAGCTGTTGTATATTCAGGCAATGGAGTTCTACTCAGCAATAAAAAAAGACCAACTATGAACACACAAACACACACACATCAATGGGAATAAATCGAAAAATAATTATGCTAAGGGCAATAATCTAGACCAAAAAAAAAAAAAAACACCACAGTATACATTGTACGGATTCCATCTATATAACACTCAAGAAGATGCAAATTAGTATATAGGGATACCAGATCAGCAGTTGCCTGGTAATGGAGGTGGGCTAGGGGGTAGACAGGAAAGAGGGATTATGAAAGGGCATGAGGAGACTTTGAGGAGGGTGGGACTATGAATCTCTCCAATCTCCAGATTGTTGTGATGTTTTCATCATATATATATATATATATATATATATATATATATATACTGATTTTTATACATATGAATCATTTATGTGTCAAAACTTATCAAACTGTGCACTTGAAATATGTGACATTTATTGGTAATTACACCAATAAGAACTCAGCAAATCTGTTTTATTAAGACATGTACAGGAATGTTTACAGCAGCTTTAATCATAATAGCTAGCCTCAAACTAGAAACAGTATAAATGTCCATCAACAGTAGAATAAATAAATGTGGGTCCGTGCCTGCGACAGAACACTACACAGTAATGACAACAGACAAACTGCAGTTACATGCAGCAACCCGGACCATGCTCACAAACAAGGATGAGCAACGTAAATTAGGCACAAAACAATACGTAGCATGTGAGCCCACATATAGAAAGCTTAAAAATATCTCTAAAAATAAATAAATATACCTAAAAATATTAGAAATTAGGGGAGTGGTGACTTTTAGGGAGAAGGGAGGGAAATGATGGCAGGGGTGTGAGGAAAGCTCCTGAGATGTGGGTGATGCTGGATTCTTTCATCTGGGTGATTCATTTACGAATGTGTCCTTTGTGATGATGCATTAAACTGTAGACTTATGGTTTCTCCATTTTTCTATGCGCAAGCTTTGCTTTAATAAAAAAGTTGTTTTTAAAAAGATTAGTATAGTGGCATGTGATAAAGGCAGTGTTGAGTGGGGCTGAAAGAACGGTGCAAAGGAGAGTGCAGAAGATGAAAGGGGCTGGAGATGAGGGTGGGATGGAGGAGGGGAGAAGCATTAACACAATCAGGAACAAGGAAAAAGGGGGTTGGAGGCTCTGTAGCCAGGAGTACACACCTGGGCACTTCCAGCTTGGCAGGAATTTTTCCAACCCTGCATATGCAAAATGAATTCAAATATATACATTTTACAACTCTGCATTTGTTTAGTGCTTCATAATTTATGGTGTGGAAGGTCGCCATCCTGGCAAGAATAAGAATTCTGTGAACCCAGGCACAACCCTTGGGGCCTCCAGCAAGTGTCTGAATGAATACAAAACGCTTTCACGTTCACTAACGCAATGATTTCTCACAAGCATTCGGGAGATAAGCAGGGCGAGGGGTATTGGTTTCCTTCCCTAGAGGGGAAAACCGAGGCTCCCAGGAGTTAAGATGCTTCTTTATCGAATGGACCAAAGCCTGGGTGCACTTTGAGTCCTGGTGTGACTGGCATGGCCTTTGAGCCTCGTGTCCTCGGACAGGGCTGGAACTAAGAGCCCAATGCCCTCCGTCCAGGTGTGGCTCCCTCCTCAGTCCAGTTGTAAAAGCAGAAGTGGCTCAAACCCTAAGTCCCAGGTGGAAAGGCATATATTGTGAAGTCTTGCCATCACCCGGGGCTGCATTTTCTCTTTGGTCATGGGTAACCTTTTACTATTATTCCAAAGACATGCGTACCCTCCCTGTCGAGGACACACAGAGATGCAGTAAATTATCACAACAGCTCAGACAAAATGAAAGTGGGCCAAACACACACACACACACACACACACACACACACACACACACCAAGAAGGAGAAGGCCTAAAGGGACGGCAACAGACAGTCCCCCTCAGAAGAACTGAGGGGTTTGCTGCCAGAGGATGCCCAGGTAGAAGCAAAATCATGCCATCCCTGGTGAGTGCCGCTTAGCGTAATTATAGCCCCAGAAAATCCAGGCTTCCAGATGGGCCTCAGAGCATCATTTACACACAGTATTTTAGGCCAATAACACGGTTCTAATGAAGCAGGAAGGAAGAACAAGAATCATAAAATTAAAAAGTGAAATTTCCGTCCTTAATCTCCAGGGCTGCAGATAGGATGTGACTGGTTCAGAGGCAGAGGCGGGTGGTGAGGGAAGAAGCCCATTTCCAAAGGGGCCAAGAGTCCCCATCAGGGTCTGTGAGAAGGGCGAGCATTCATCCCAGCTCCTGCAGCTGACCTGCACCTCCTTGGAGGGGGTGGGGGACCCTTCAGTTGAGGGGAGCCAGGAAGAGACTCAGAAAGGGAAATCCGAGCAGTCTGCTTCTGCACCCCACTTCCGCTTGGGGAGGACCCGGAGGACGTGGCCTTTAGCAGATCGTGTCAGGGTGGAGAAGGGGTGTCCGAGCACGAGGCCAGGAACCTTTATGCAGACTTTTCGAGCAGGTGAGTCCTGCTCGGCCAGGATGTCCTGCCAACTGAGACTTGCCTTCTTCTTGGGCCACTGCTCATTTTCTGGCCTTTCCACGGTCCTAATGCCTCTGGGAGACCATTCCTAGGAATTGTTCTCATTCATTTATTCAGCATCTGCTCTGAGATGCACAGGAAGATCCAAAGATGAACACCACTGCAGCCCCTGCCCTCAGGGAGCTCACAGTCAGACAGGAAGTCAGACAAGGGTAAGATTCTCATGGTATGTTGACAGCTTTGATAGAAAGCAGTTAATGAGACTGGGGGTGCGGGTGCATGCCGGCGGGCATCATTTCCACTTTTCTTCTAGATCCTGAGAATCTGCACGGCCCTGCCCCAGCTGCCATCACCACACAGAACCCCACCTAGCCTCCAAGCAGGTCCTGCCATGCTCATCGCCCTGCCCCCCCCATCACAACCAGACTCATCGGGTCCTGTTCCGGAAGCACATCTCCCCTCCCAGAGCAAAGCAAACTCAGACATCAGCCACGGCTGCTCTGAGCTGTCAGACACCCAGATGGGTTCTAGAGCAGCTCATTCTAGACAAACTAACACTCTTAGATGAAGATCAAGATGGAGTCTTATTGGAGGCCCCCAAATCTTATTTCTACTTCTTGAGACTGTCCCTTGAACTCCATCTTGGGTTCACTGACCTTCAGCCTTTCCCAGGAAGTTGACTGCAAAACTGCACGGCCACGGAATGCAGAGTCAGGAGGGGTGGGCCCCAGTCCCATGGCTCCAGTTCATCTACATGTCTCTGGGCAAGCTACTTCCCCTGTATGGACGCCTACTCGATCTGCTGTCAATGAGGGGATGGAAGAGACCGTATAGTATTCAGAAGTGAAGCCCCAAGGGCCAATAAGTAAGACATCAGCAAAGGATAAGTTTACATTATCTGAAAGCAGTGTTGGCCTTGGACATGAGGAGGGCAACAAGGGGAGGACTGAGGTAGTTCCTTTGTCAACAAGGTCACTGGCAATTCTTTATATCCCTCAATACACACAACGCTCCTCCCATCAAGGATCCACGTCTCCTCTTTTGAGTTTTGGCTGCCTTGTGAATTGCTTTTGGTCCATAGAACAAGAAGGGGGTGACACCGCCAATGTGGGGTCTAGTGTCTTCGGAACCAGAAAGCTCCCATTTCAGCCCTCTTGGAGCCCTGAGCCACTTCCTAAGGTCAAGAGGACTCACCAGCCTATGGACAACAAATGGGGAGACAGATATTCTAGCCATCTAGAAGAGCCAGCAGGGGCAACACACATGTGAAGGAAGCCATCTTGGATTTCCAGGCCCAGTGGAGCCTCCAAATGTCTACAGCCACATGAGTAGGTAAGATGAGCAGAACTGTCCAGCTGGGTCCTGCCTGGTATAGCAATTCATGAGTAAATAAATGGCTATTGCTTTAAGCCACTGTGGTTTGGGACAGTTTTTTTATATAGCGACATATAACCGAAACAGGTCCCAGAGGTAAATGCTGCAGACATACAGCCTTATAAGGGCAGGTGCTGGTAGCTAGAGGCCTGGGTGAGGGTTAGGAACTCTAGGTACTGAGTAAGCAGGACCTGAGAAAAACAGATCACTGAGAATTTATTGTCACAAAGACCTTTCATGGTCATGGGTTGTGTTGCCTTAGGAATAAGCCAATGCTGGTCGGCTGAGTCCATGCAGATGGCCCTCTAACACGGGCTCGAGGCCAGCTTGATTCCCAACATGGAGGGAGTAAAATTTCACCCAAATACGCCCAATTCTTTTCCAGGCTTCTCTCTCTCCTCACCATCCCCACCCCAACTCTCACTCAAAGGACCAGAGATGGAAAACCACGGAAACAAACGGCTTTGTATAGTCCTGAACGGGAAACACAGTATCTGGGGCTTAGAAAAAGCAAAAGCTCTTGTGTTGCTAATAACATTTTCATGGGTGATTGTGTTGTGTTCGATTGTTGAACAAGAGCAGCACAGACTCAAGCCTGCTCCTCCAGGCCCAAGGGGTCAGCATCCTTTATTGAGCTCTGTGTCCTGAACCATACACACTCTTCAAATCCCCCCACCTCAATATTCATAAATAGCTAATTTTTGGGAACCCTCCATGTCAGCCATTGGGCTGCACAGTTTATTTATACTACCTCATTGAGTCCTTATAATGAACATTGCAGGTCATACTTATTGCCCCCATTTTTACAGATGAAAAAACTGAAGGTCAGGGATATTAAACAATGTTTTAGACCTAAAAAGTGGTAGAGGGCTTCCCTGGTGGCTCAGTGGTTAAGAATCCGCCTGCCAATGCAGGGGACACGGGTTTGAGCCCTGGTCTGGGAAGATCCCACATGCCGCGGAGCAACTAAGCCCGTGCGCCACAACTACTGAGCCTGCACGCCTAGAGCCCGTGCTCCACAACAAGAGAAGCCACCACAATGAGAAGCCCGTGCACCGCAACGAAGAGTAGCCCCCAACTGCCGGAACTAGAGAAAGCCCGTGAGCAGCAACAAAGACCCAATGCAGCCAAAAATAAATAAATAAAATTTTTTTTTTTAAAGTGGTAGAGTTGATCTTTACACTGAGCCTCAAAGCCCATGCCCTTAACGGTCCCCTAAACTGAATCAGCTCCCAGTCCTAATCATTACCAGGACTGCTCCCTCATGTAGATATACAACTGTGTATTCAACACATGCATTCATGTATTCAACACATATTTAATGACCACCTACCTTGTGTATGAACAGAGTACATTAATGAACACACAGACTGTCTCCACCCTCATGGAGCTTACAGTCTCCAAACCATAGATGCCCACCATGACCTTCACTGTCAACCCTCACTTTACAACATCCTTGAACCCCTTTCCACCTCTTAACCCAACTGCTCCCCACCTCCATCCTCGCCATGACTCTAACATTCCACAGCCTGGCCCTGACTTTGATCTTTGCTGTATTCTTGACATGATCTAAACCTTCCTCACCACGGTTCCTGTCACCATAACCTGAGTTGCCTCTCCACCCATCCAGCACTGGGAACTTTGCAGGTAAAGGGGAAAACGGAATAGGGAGAAGGGAACGAGAAGAGACAGAATAAAGGGTCCTGAATTAGGGTGGGTAACAGTTCAAAGAGCAGCGTTGCACAAGCCCAGATGAAGAATTGATCAGTGAGAAATCATCAGAATTGAGTATCTTCTGTCACCTCCTCCCCGTCCCCATCTTGTGTCTCAACATTGCCTCTGATGTCCCTGCTTTCTTTCATGCCCCTGTAAATAGGCTTCAGCCCCCGGCCCTCAAAAACACAAAACTCCCTACTTTTGTAGACTCAGGAATAGGTTAGTCGTGTGGGTGAGCATCTGAGAAGACCTTCACAGCCTCCCTTAAAGGAAGACTTGTGCAGACAGATTATCAAAATGGTCCCGATTTCCCACCGCTGCCTATATCCATGCCCTTTGCAATGTGACTTTGTACCTGTTTCCATCAAGAGGTGGAGTCTATTTTCCCACTCTCTCTGAATCCACACTGGCCTGGCTGACTTGCTTCGGCCACTAGCAAGCAGCAGAAGGGATGATACTCCAGTTCTGAGCCCATGTCTCAAGGCCACTAGGAGTCCGTAGCTCTTATGTGTCAGCTAATATTCTAGGACCTGAAGATAAAGTCGTGAAAGAAACAAGCATGGTTCCCAATTGCAGTGAGTTTATAGTCTAGCTAATCAATGAAGGATGGGTGAGAATCTGGGATTTTTCAGGTGAGAAAGAAGGATTTTTCAACCTCAAATGATGCTTACATCTTACATAGTATCCCCATTAAGGTTATGATCCCCTCCAAAGACAGGAAACTCACTATGTGTCAATGTAATGTCCAGTTTTAGATGGCCATCACTCCCAGAATGCTTTTTCTTATAGTGAATCCAAATCCATCCATCAGGAGTGTCCACACTCTGATCTGTGGACCCTCCTCAGGGCCACATACAGCATGTCTTACTACACAACTTCCCTGAGCCCCCTCTCCTCCCAGATAAATCTTCCTTGTTCTCTAAGCTGTTCCCCAATGTCATGATTTTGAGGTCTCTTGCCATCCTCTCTCCTGAACTTGCTACGTTATTTTTCTACATACTTCCCTGTTTTGGTTCACAGAAGTAAACTCAAAACTTACCAACTTGCATGACCTCAGGCACATTATCTCTCCTCTTTGGGCTTAAGAATCCTCAGTTTTAAAATGAGGAAACTGGACTCAACAGCTTCCAAGAAGAGACAGAAACGGAACGAATCTTGGATGCTCAATAAATTTTCTCTTCTTCCTTTCATTTATTTTCATCACTATGATGAAAGTGGGGTGCTAAGCCTGCCCACCCCGCCCCCAACATCTCATAACCCCTTTTTTACCTGTAAAGTCCTACCATTCAGTACAGGGGTGTGAAATCAGAAGACCTGGGTCTGAGTCCCAGCTCTGGCACTTCACAGCTAAGTGACTTTGGGCATATTATTTAACTGCTCGACCTCAATTTCATCACCTGTAAATCTGCAGCATCACTCCTTTTCCTCCCAGCAAGCAAGAATTGTCATGGAGACTGTGGGTGAGGGTGGGGCATGTTGTACAGGAAGCACTCTTCCATCAGGATGCTGTCCAGTTAAGAGATGGCATGTTGGTGCCGTCTGGACCAGCAGCACCGGGGACATTGTTCTATTTTTTCGATACCTTTACAGAGCCCACTTCCAATGCACTTTGGCAACTCTGTTTCTACATGAAAATTCGATACAATTTAAATAATTCTAGAAAAGAGACTGTATGGCCAGAATCGTCCGTCCTAATGGGTGCATCGAGTTCCGTGATATTCCGAGAGAAGAAAGTTATTTAGGAAAATGCCAGGGTAAATATTTTCATAGGCAATAGCTTTGGCAAGAGGAAACTTCAGGGTGATGGGAGAGCCATCCTTGGCTGGACCTAAGATCCAGATGGCCCGAGGTTTCAGCCCCTACACCCCAGGGACAGACGCATTGCCAGAGGACTCTCTCCCTGCTGTACATCTCACCCTCCTCCGGTCCTCCCTCCACACTCTGCCCACAACATCCTTCCCTGCTTCCCACCTCTCCCTGGCCTCCCACTCCTGCGTGAGCAAGCCTACTCCCCCCAGCAGGACTCACACCTTGATAACACTGTCTTTCCAACCCCCCAGTCAGACCCGACAGTCACAGAGTCCTAAACTGTCCCTCTTTTATCCAACCCACCATAACATTTCATACCAAAATGTCACAAAGCACACAGTTCCTCCTAACCAGAAGTCCCCTCTCTCTCTGCCTCTATTCATCTGATCAATTCAACTTACACTTCCAAACTCAGTAGAGAATTTGCCTCTTCCAGGAATCCCATGCTGATAGCCTCGAGAAAACCAGCCCCATAAACGTAATTATTTCCTCTTCTGCATTCATTTTGAACCTTAAACAGCACTGTTCTCCCGCAGTGAGATTCTCTGTTTAGCAGCCTGTTTCCTTCTGAAACGTGAGAGCAGAGTCGAGATCCCAACTATCTGAGTCTCCAGCACCTGTGCTCTGCCCACAGAAAAATATCTGAAATAGACGAGAATCAGGTAGAAGTTCTCAAATAAGCAAAGATAGTGAAAGGATTTTGCATCATCATGATTATACTCTGGACCCCCATCCCCAAACTGAGCACTATACCCTTTCCATGTGCCTGAGCCCTCGAAGGCAAAGAATGGACACAAAAAGACAAAGGGGAGAAGGTAATCCAGCTCCTTTCCTTCTGAGACAAGAGATTATGATTGCCAGGAAATGTGTAAATAGCAGTATAGAGTACTCGTCACCAGATCAGGAAAGGGCAGAAAATGGAGCTATTTCTCACAACTTTAGATGCATGCACAGGGGAAATGCCAGGTCTGTAACATGTACATACAATGAAGCTGTCAAATGGCCTGCTTCTCTGGGTGTGAGGGCTGATGCGGTCACTCCAATGCTTCTTGGAGCATGGCTGATCCACAGGATTCTGGAGTAACCTCTGTTTGCTTAACCTGAATACCAGAACCATAGAGCTCAGAGGTCAGGGGCCTGCGGACTTATTCTGGGTTGGGGAATTCCTGCCCACTTAGGGATTTTAATCCTCCTAAAATAAATCTATTTTTAGTTCCTATTCACTAAACACAAAAGATTTTTATTGAGCACCTATTATGTCTTTGGTCAAGAAGGAGAGTCTTCTTGACCAAAAACATAAGAGCAAGTATGAATCCATTTCTCCAACTTCAAGGAGCTTCCACACGACATGGGAGCATGTGTGAGTTGTGTTCATGGTCACACACACACATGAGAAAACATATAGGACTCCATCACCCGGCTCCTTCTCACTATTTCCAGGGAAGTGCAGCCTGTAAGATGCTTGGATGCCCGGTTGAGATGTGATGGGTTGTGACTGGGGCTTGCAGATGGGCATTTATTCTCATGAATCAAACCTGCTCTCTCTACTGCTGATTCAGGGAAAGACACACACCCCAAGCTGGGGTTCATTACTGTGCTATCACTTTCCTGCTACTCTTCATCCAGAAAAGCCAAATTCCTGAGAACAGCAGAGGAGAGGAATTTTGCTTTATACTAGCAACATCACAACTAATCCCTTCCTCAGAGGAGCTTCACAGCATCAAGCAAACTGGCAACGTGTGACTTCTCTCTAATCCCCTCGGCTCATCTCCCTCTAGTGATCCAAACTTTACATCAGCGCCAGAGCTTGGCAGCCTGCAGCACTCATGGAATGGTGGGAAACGCACAGGATCTGTTACCAGAACACTTGGGTGAGTTCCTAGCTCTGCCCACTTATTAGCTGTGCATCTTTGGGTTTTCACAACCGCCACTGTCTGACTCAATTTCCTCACCTGTAAATGGGAATTGAGATCTGAGGATCAGAGTGGACGATGTATGTGAAATCACCTTATTAACTGTAAAGATCTATATAAGTAAGGGCTAATTATCAGTTATTTTCTGATTGTACAGATGTGCTCTTCTTAAAAAAAGCTGGGTGTCTTGTGAATGGGGAAGGTTCATGCCTCCTTCATTTTTGGATTCCTGAAGCTGACACAATGCCTGACACTTATGAACATCTCAGTGACTACCTGGTAAATTAATAAGTGAACAAATTGGAAGATAGTTCCCTAGAGGTTAAGGTGTCTGTCTTCCCTCCAAGCTAAAAGGAATGAGAGAGGAAATTTAATCTATAGAAAATTTGGAATCCTCAGCATGAATTTTAAAATATTTAGTATTTTCTGAATAGGATGTGAGCACATATATGTGTGTGTGTGTGTGTTGATTATTCCTTCTGTGGCTGGAAGTCTACATTAAATTTGAATAACACTGTGCCCTGAGAACCTTTTGGCTCTTGGTTATGTGAATATATTTTTCTCAGGATTAAGAGAACAGAATTGGGCTAATAGGTCATGCTCTGGTTCTCATTCTTCATTCATTCATTCTTTCATTTATTCATCCATTCACTGGCAGCAAATGGTTCTGTGCAAAAGCCAAGGCTCATTACAAGGGGGAAAATGCCTGACCCAGCCTTTTGGCTAATAAACTCCTACTGACCCTTCCAGAACTCATTACCTCTGGGCCATGAACCATTTGAAATCCTACTACTGTCTCTACATGTGGTATTTACTACCATCTCTGATCTTTAGTTTTACAATCTCAAAAACCAGAATGCTGAGACTTTTCCCCTATAGATATCATTCCTATTCCTGGGATATACTGTCACCAGAATCTTCCAAAACTCCCATCTCTGAAAGGACTGTTCATGGTAAGTCTGAGTCTACACAGAGAATGGCAGTGACTGTGTTGGTCCTAAATCCAAACTTTGGCCTGTAAATCATGCACATTGGATCACACAGACAAGGCAGCTATCGCCTCCCCATTATCCCCGCAGCCACCCTCTATGTCTATACCCAACACAACTGTTTCCCCATCCCTAGGTATAAGCCTGCCTATAATCTCACTTTATTTTTTTTAAATTTTTATTGGAGTATAGTTGATTTACAATGCTGTGTTAGTTTCAGGTGTACAGCAAAGTGAATCAGTTATACATATATATCTATCCACTCTTTTTTTTTTTAAGATTCTTTTCCCATATAGACCATTACAGAGTACTGAGTAGAGTTCCCTGTGCTATACAGCATGTTCTTAAAAGTTAACTACTTTATATATAGTAGCATGTATATGTCAATCCCAATCTCCCAATTTATCCCTCCTCCCCCCTTATCCCCTGGTAACCATAAGTTTGTTTTCTACATCCGTGACTCTACTTCTGTTTTGTAAATAAGTTCATTTGAACCCTTTTTTTTAGATTCCACATATAAGCGATATCATATGATATTTGTCTTTTTGTGTCTGACTTATTTCACTCAGTATGACAATCTCTGGTTTTATCCATGTTGCTGCAAATGGCATTATTTTGTTCTTTTTTGTGGCGGAGTAATATTCCACTGTACATATGTACCACATCTTCTTTATCCATTCCTCTGTCAATGGACATTTAGGTTGCTTCCATGTCCTGGCTATTGTAAATAGTGCTGCAATGAACAGTGGAGTGCATGCAACTTTTTGAATTATGGTTTTCTCCGGGTATATGCCTAGAAGTTATAATCTCACTTTCCTATCCCTCATCTCTTCTCCCCTCTATCTTCCTCTCGCTTGTCTATTCCAATTTTATACTACTTAGTCCTCATGCACCAGACCCAGGCTGGGCGGAAATAACATTTCCTTCCCATGCTTTATGCCTCCAAATTTCATTCTCCCTGGGTTGCTGCCTCTATCTCAGACCAGAGATTGTTATTATAATCATATATTAAGTTTTAATGTGTCCACAAGGCATTTTACACACTCATAAAAACCAGGCCTTCTAAGAGCTCCTGTGCTGAAGACAATGGAAATACCCTCCCAGGCCTTAGCTGGTGGGTACATCATGCCATTATGGCCTCTAAATGTGCAAAGCTGGGTGGTGGCTGTTTATTGTTGTTTGTGTTACTGCGAATGATAAATACAGCATTTGAAAAGGAGTAAAAGATTTCCCAGCTTATAAACAGAGCTGAAGTCTTGATTACCACCATTTGGGCCACATCCCACTGTATTAACGATATTAATAACAGGTGACATTTATTGAGTACAAACTGTAGGCCAGACCATGCACTAAACATTTTGCACGCATCATCCCACAGAATCTGCCCAATGGCGCTGTGCGACAGGTAGTATTTAATTTAGAAGTATTTAATAAAAGAAGGCAATTGAGACACAGAGAGGTTAAGTAACCAGTACACGGTCAAACAGCATAGAGGTGGGAAGATTGGAATTATTCCATCCCAGGCTGTCTGGTTCCAGACCCTGCCTGCTTAAGCATACACAGACATTAGCACTGGAAGAGATTCACCTTTAAGGTCTGGCAACTCAAATGAGTTAAAGACAAATGTGACAGATTAAGTGGATGCTGTTGATGTGCTCTTCTCTCTACAAAAGCTCTGCCCAAAGTCCCTCCTCTATCAGTCTCTGACAAAGACTCAAGTACCTACAAGACCTCCAACCCTCAAGAGGTTATATTTTGCCAACCTAGGAGACTTCGGACAATGAGAGCAAAAAACTCAGAGAAGAGCAAATCTCCTTGTACAGTGGGTGCTGTTTGTGCTGCAGGCCTGCACAGGAGAAAAGGAGAGTAAATCCAATGTTCCCTCCACAGAACACGAGCTCTGTAAACAATCTCAGGTGCTTTCTAGTCCAGTGTGCTAACGGTGGATGATGGACTGATTAGCCAAATGATTTCCATTGCTTCTCTGTCCCCTGCTTCATCAACAGTGTTTGCATCTCACTCATCCCTTTCCCACTTTGCTCCTTTTTTTCCTCTCTCAAGGCATCTATGATCTACAATATGATTTCGCTTGGGAAACATTGATATCAACGAAGTACCCTTTTTAAAGTACGAGGAAACCAAAGCTCAGAGGTTGTTATTTACCCAGAGCCGGGAAGCCTTAGTGCTTTTTTTTTGTACTTCCGGCTCCCAGGACAGTGCTCCTTCCAAGCAATGTGGGAAAGTAGGGAGGGACACCCTGTCTTCCTAGATTACGCCTAGCACAAGAGAGGGCTGCTCAACCCACATTAGTGGCATCCCACTCAAATACTTGCCTTCCTGAGAAGTCTCCCAAAGTTTCAGTTCACACATTCTCATTTGCCAGATAGATCCCCCAAAACACTCCCAAAATAGCTATCACATCCCACCTGACATTTGCAACAATTCCACATCCTCGGTCCCAGAGCCTGTAAATTACTGCTGTCCATGGCGCTAATCAGAGCAACGTTAAAGGACATACTTAACCCCAGGGCTCCAAGAGAAGAGATAATTGAAGGACAACACTCACTGGAGCATAGAAACTCACAAAACAGAAAATAAGGCACTGTTTTAGGAATTCAGTATAAAATGACAACTAAGAGAGGCATCAGGTCTGTCTTCATAGAGTCAGTCTTCTAGTGAGGAGACAGACAAGAAAAAAAGCAAAATGCGTCACTTGAGAGCACTTCTTGAAGACTCGAAGGATGAGAAGAAACCATCACATGAAAACTGTAAGGAGAGACCCAGAAGTTCTGCATTTGGAAAAATCCTGGCATGCTTAAGCATCTCTCAGATGGTCCAGTGGGACTGGAGCACAGTGAGAGAGGAGAGAGAAAGAAGATAAGAAATGGCCAGCAGTTAGATGGGGCAGGACCATATGAATCACAGCATAATGCTTAGGCTTTTTTTCTATATCCAATAGGAAGTCATTAAAGGGCTTCAAACTACAAAGAGATATGATTTGACTTATTCTTTAAAATAATATTTAAAGAAAAACTTATTCTTTAAAATAATATTTAAAGAGTAACTTATTCTTTAAAATCAAAAATATTTGATTGTGGAAGATTTCAAACATATAAAAAGTAAGCAAAATAGTATAATGAGCCCCTATGCACCCATCACCCAGATTCAACAATCAATAGCATTTTGCCATTCTTGAATCATCTGTACTTCTACCCACTCTCCACTCTCCCACATGTTTATTATTTTTTACAGTTCTATTTTCCTTTTTTAAGGTAAAATTTACTACAATGAAATGTATAAATCTTAGCTGTATTATTTTGACAAACGAAACCCACATTCCTTTCACAGAACACTTCCACCTTCCTAGAAAGTTCCTTCATGTCCCCTCCCAAACCCCACCAACTCCCCATCCCAAGATGTGAAGACTGTTCTTGCCTTCTTATCTTAGCTTCGTTTGTTTAATTGTTCTAAAAGTTTATATCCATGGAATCATACAGTTTTCTTATGTCTGGCTTCTTTCGCTCAGCATATTGTTTTTGAGATTCATGCATTTCCATGCATCAGTAGTTTGCCTTATTTTTTTTTCTTGGCTGATTAGTATTCCATTGTATAAATACCCAACATGTTGTCAATTAACTTGTAGATAGACATTTGGGTTCTCTCCAATTTGGGGCCATTGTGAATAAACCTGCTATGAATGTTGTACCCTTCTTTCTGTGGACATATGTTTTCGTTACCCTTGGATAAATACCTAGGAGTATAATTAATTGATACATTATTTAAGTATTGGGAGTAGAGCGGATAGAGGCAGGGACAGTAGCAAGAAAACCAGTGAGGAGGCAATTATAATAGTTGAGGGGAGACATTATAACGGTTTACACTGGGAAGCTATCATAGTAAGACTGGAGGGGGACGTATTTGAAATATGTACTGATTAATACAATCAGTACTATTTGCTGGTGAAGTAAATGTGCAGGTAAGGGAAATGGAAGCACCAGAGATAACTAGTAGGTCCTTAGCTTAACTAAACTGGGTGCATATTGAAATTACTGCAATTGAGAAGGTGGGGAAGGAAAAATAATTTAGAGGGCATCCAAGGGTTTCGTTTTGCAATGCATGAGACATCCAAGAACAGACATTAAGGAGGCACTTAGAGGTTGGAGCTCAGGGAAAAAGCAGACCCACTGTTACCCTTGTATGCAGTTTCCACCTTCCCCAGATCCAGACTTCTCCCTAAAAATACCTCAAGATCTGGTAGAGGGATGGAAAAATGGATTTTAATTCATGGCAATTTATTTACTCTGGTAAATTGGTACCAGAATACCAATAGCTACCTGGAATACCATGCAAGAAAAAATTCTGAAACCACATTCAGGGTTGGCAGGAAGGAGTGATGTGGCTGATAAGCAATGTCTTCCATGGGCATGAAATCACAGTGTGGTAGAACCCAATTCAGATACTGTCAGTGCTTGATCAAGTAGAAATCCGTGACTACAACAATACGAAAAGTGAAGAATCTGCTCTGGAATAACCAAGCATTAAAAATACTGTTAGGGCTTCCCTGGTGGCACAGTGGTTAAGAATCCGCCTGGCAATGCAGGAGACACGGGTTCGAGCCCTGGTCCGGGAAGATCCCACATGCCACAGAGCAACTAAACCCCTGCGCCACAGCTACCAAGCCTGCACTCTAGAGCCCGCGAGCCACAACTACTGAGCCCGCGTGCCACAACTACTGAAGCCCGTACGCCTAGAGCCCGTGCTCCACAACAAGAGAAGCCACCACAATGAGAAGCCTGCACACTGCAAAGAAGAGTAGCCCCCGCTCGCCGCAACTAGAGAAAGCCCATGCGCAGCAACAAAGACCCAATGCAGCCAAAAATTAATTAATTAATTAATTAATTAATTTTAAAAAAAAATACTGTTAAAGAAAAAAACCACAGGCCCAAAATGGCATCACTTGTGCCAAAACCCATGATACCAAACCTAGATTTAATACCTAACCTATATGCAGTTTTGACCCTCCCTAGGAATATAACATTAACCAGCCAGTTGAGAATTTTCTGATCAGCACCAATGAGGTACTGGCCCTCTCCAGCCCCCATGGAAGAAGAGGCAGTTTGCAAGGGAAACCCTTGCCCTTTCCTTCCCCTCCCCAAAAGAAGACTGACTGGCCTGAAAATCATCCTTTCTTTTCTTTTGCTAATAGCTCCCTTGCCCTACCCGTCTTCCTAGAAAAAAACTTTCATTTTGTACAGACCCTCAGAGTGCCCTTCTATATACTAGATGGATACTGCCCCAATTCATGAATCATTGAATAAAGCCAATTCGATCTTCAAATTTACCTGGCTGAATTTGGTTGTTTTGTTTTGTTTTGTTTTTTAATTAATTAATTTATTAATTAATTTATTTTTGGCTGTGTTGGGTCTTCGTTTCTGTGCGAGGGCTTTCTCTAGTTGCGGCAAGCGGGGGCCACTCTTCATCGCGGTGCGCGGGCCTCTCACTGTCGTGGCCTCTCTTGTTGCGGAGCACAGGCTCCGACGCGCAGGCTCAGTAGTTGTGGCTCACGGGCTTAGTTGCTCCGCGGCGTGTGGGATCTTCCCAGACCAGGGCTCGAACCTGTGTCCCCTGCATCGGCAGGCAGATTCTCAACCACTGCGCCACCAGGGAAGCCCTGAATTTGTTTTTTTTTTAACAGATTTGGTAGCAGTGGTGGGATTCAAAGTGAACTTCCAACAGTATCCAAGGAAAAACCCATGTAGAGCCCCATGAACTCTCTTGACTTCACTGTCTATCTCTCCATTTCTGAGCACCGATGGTGAGTTCCTCTCAGTTTGAGTTCCACTCTCTTTGCTTTCAAGCTCCTGATCCAATTGGCTTTCCTTTATGGGGAAGGTCATCTTGAGCTGGTAGATGATTCTGCCCAGAGCCCAATTGAGCTGGCAAAGGATTCTGCCCTGAGCCAAGGCCCTAACATTTCAGACCACAATCCTCTGGGTGGAAAACCCCAGTCCTTAATTCTGTCCCCAGATTCTATACTGGGAACTACTGTAGTTCCCCATTTATTTGGAATTCTTCCCCAGAGTCCATGCTGGAAACTGTTGGTGGCAGCTGCATTTCTCCAGTTGTTTGGAATCAGTCTGCCGTCTCCATTCTTCGAGGTCTGCTTGTTCAACACTTTCCCCTAGTCCAAAGTTCCATGGGAATTGTTGGTGGTTACCAGTTGGAGTTGGACTGGATCCAACTTAAGAACTGAACTGGGTCCGGGATAGGACTGGGTCTAATTTGAATTGGATTGGGTCCAGTGGGAGGCCTCAGGTGGATATTAAATAAAGGCTAGTGGCTATGGGACTCTCAGAAGTTAAAAAAGAAAAAAAAAAAAAAAAAGCTGCAAACATTGGTGAGTAGGGATCAAGCATTTAGAGGCTGTTAGAGCACTTGCCACCTTCCAACTCCACAGCAATTCCCTCCTAGGCATTAGTTTGGCACTGAGAAACCCAAAGTCCTAGCTAAAAAAAAAATGGGATCCAAAGAGTTGAATATGCCACCTTCCAGCACACCTGCTTATTTTACGTTTAAGCACTATAGCCCTATGGGACTTCCCAGGTGGTCCAGTGGTAAAGAATCTGCCTTTCAATGCAGGGGACACGGGTTCAATCCCTGGTTGGGGAACTAAGATCCCACATGCCGCGGGGCAACTAAGCTCACACGCCACAACTACTGAGCTCATGCACCTCAACTAGAGAGCCCGCATGCTGCAAACTACAGAGCCCACACACTTTGGAACCCGTGCACCACAACTAGAGAGAGAAAACCCATGCGCCGCAACTAGAGAGAAGCCCTGTGGCCGCAACGAAAGATCCTGCATGCCACAACTAAGACCTGACACAGCCAAAAATAAAAAAAATAATTAATTAATAAAATAAAATAAAAATTTTAAAAGAAGAACTATAGTCCTAGAAGCTGTATATATCTAGCAAAGTGGCAAAATTTTACAAAAAATAACCTGAAATTACAATGGCCATTAGAAGGAATGTTCCAAATAGATAAGCAAGGGCTCCCATATCAAACAAACAGAATGGAATACCTATTTTAATTAGTATGCAGAAGACTCCAAAAGTTTTCAAAATTCCAAAAGAGCTTCATTGAAAGATGTGTTGCAAAAGGCTACTGAAAAATTAAAGAGATAAAAGCTAAACAAAAAACCCTAAAACAGAAGCTAAACCCAGTTCTTTAGGGGGACCTGAGAACACAAGTTTTGTCTTACAATTCTCTGCAGAATCAAAGTTGTGGCTCTAGAAGTTCAAAGTTCAAATGATTTTATTTATTTATTTATTTTTAATTTTTTGCCAATCCCCAAAGCTCACCTATTCCTCTCAAAATGCTTTAAAAGATCAGGGCATTGGAAACAGAATTGTTTTGTACTTAGTCTGTGCTTTTGAGATGGAGATTTCCTACCCCCCATCTTCTCTAGGACCTAAGAGCCATTCTTTGAAATGAAACTCATCAGAAGAAAATTTTTCAAAAATAGGTAGTACTTGGAAATTGGGCTAATGGAAAATCTTACAAATCTGAAATTGCTGTTATCAAAATTGAGGCTCACACTAAAAGGACTAAACCTGAATATTAGGGAAATGCCCTTGCTGACTTTCATGCAAAGGAAGGAGCAACAGAATCTATAAAGATTGTGGTACATGTGAATGAAGTCCATTTTGCTTCTGCAAAACATGACCCCTCATTGCCAGATTTTTACCCTCCTGATGTCTTTGTAACATGGCGACAGTCTGCTCCTGAATCAGAGAAATTAAGATGGGTAAACCAAATGAAGAGTCAGGGCTATGGGAAACCCAAGATGGCTGCTTGGTTCTTCCCAACTCCCTGGCAAACCAGGCATATTTTGGTTTTTGCATTCCTTCACCCACCACAGTGTGTTTAAGAAAAACTGTTTTTGTTCCTAGAAGCCTCAGACCTCCTCCCTCTGGACCCTTTGAACATCTGCAACTGGAATTCATTCACTGCCACTTAGTATGGGTTCTTAACATGCTTCTGTTACTGTATGTACGTTTTCCAGATGGGTTGAAGGCTTTTCTTGTTACAAGGCCAATGCCTTCATGGTGGCAAAGAAACTGTTAGAAAATGTGTTTCCCAATGGGGTATTCCTTCCACAATCTCCAGTGATCAAGGAACTTACTTCACTGGGCAAATCATTTGAACCTTAAATGAAAATTTTGCAAACTTTTGAGAATTATCACTGTCCCTATCACCCTCAATCATCAGGCAAGGTCAAGAGAACTAACGGAAAAACTGGATTCGAGCAGAACAAGAATGAAGAACATGAGGCTGAATGAACAGATGAGGATGGTTATAATTTTTATGACCTTGTGTTTAAAATATTGCTGATGCTTTGGGGACTTCCCTGGTGGTGCAGTGGGTAAGACTCCGCACTCCCAATGCAGGGGGCCTGGGTTTGATCCCTGGTCGGAGAACTAGATCCCACACACATGCCGCAACTAAGAAGTCCGCATGCCACAACGAAGATCCCACGTGCCTCAACTAAGACCCGGCGTGGCCTAAATAAATAAATAAATGTTAAAAAAAAATATTGCTGATGCTTTTTTTCTCCGCCAGACTTAATGAAATCTTTTCTCTTAAGCTATCAACAACTTAGTAAGATATACTTTGGTGAACAAAGATGAAACATTTACTTTTTCTCCCTACCCTGTCCCTCCAGAATTCAGAATCTCTCAATGAGTATTTTTATCTTCGTGTTTCTTGTAACTGGGCACAATTGGAAACGTTGGCTATAACATCAAGGCTTGGACTGAAATTGTATTGCTGGTGAAGGCTGAGACTCCTTATGAGATGTTTCAGCAAAGCAGTCCTAAAAAGAACTTCTATGGCCAATCACTTTTCTTGCCGCACTTACACAAATAATCAGGCCAAATTTAATATAAACAAATTAGTTTTACTGTGATCATCTTTGGTACAAAAAATGAGGGTAACTGCAGAGAGAAAAATTATGCTTGCACCATTTGTAGATATTAGATTCTAGTCCTGTTAATTATCTTTGAGGCTTTATTATGTACATGTAAACTTGACTAGATCCTGTATTCTTCTGGTTTAATCAAACATCTGGCTATGACTCACCAAACTGATGTTTCCAATTGTCTCCCACCTTTCTGATTTGCAATCACTAAAAACAAAGACTGCCCTTAAGTCTCCTTGGAAGGGATTGTGCCAGGTTCTCCTTACTACCCAGATGGCAGCCAAACTTGAGGAACTTGAACTTGCATATCTCACAGCTGAAAAAGGCCCCATCTGACATCTGGTCTCGTACCAGTGCTAGAGACCTCTGAATCAAACTGATGAGGAAGAGAAGTAGCTGACATCCAGGTAGACTGCTTCCAGCCAAGACAATGGATCAAGACTTCCTACTTTGGCTAAACATAAAACTCTTCTTTCCTTTCTTTCCTTTACTCTGGCATTGGCCTGGAAAGATAACCCCCTCATCCGTATCTCCCAGGACATTGCTAAGAAAGGGGCGGGTAACCTCTGGAATTGAAGATGACTATTTCAGGCTAGGAGATTATCTTCACCATGCACTAAAAACCTGCCTGACCTCTGGCTTGAATGGGTAAACACAGCAATTCCTGTGACTGAGTCCATTCACAGTACTTCCTGGACAGAAATGGTTTGTGTCCCCAGTAGGTCTTGTCTTTGTCTGTGGTAGTTATCACTCTCTTTGGACCTACAAATGCCTACATGGCTGGGGCACAGACGGGCTATGCTTCTTAAGTTTTCTAACTATGCCGCTAGCTGTTCTAGAAAGGACTCTCCAGGAGGCATCATGATTCAGGAATTGCTTCCTTTGGCAAAGCCATACTTCCCTGGTTAGGGGTAAATTCAAATGAGAATGTGATCAGAAGTCTCTCCCTAACTTCTGAATATATTACAGAAACCACTGCTAAAGCATTTGTTTGCCGCCCAGCAAAGATCCTTAGACTCTCTGGTCAAGGTTGTTCTTGATAATAGGACAGCCACTGATTATCTTCTAGCCGAGCAAGGAGGGGTCTGTTTTGGCCAACACCACCTGCTGCACCTGGATGAACCCTTCTGGGGAAGTTGAAACTCAGCTATGTGAGATCACTGAGCAAGACACTTGGCTTAAAAAGGTGACTCCCTTAATGGGGTCTTTCTTTGATTGGTTTGGGCCTTGGGGGTTATGGCTCCAAAGTGCACTCCGAACACTGGGAATTGTCCTGCTTACAGTCATCATAATGATCCCCCTGCCATACTGTATCGTCTCAAAAGCTTTAAATGCATGTTTGCAGCTGCCGACTAGCAGGGAAACGATCTCCTTAAGACTGAACCATCATAAGAGAAGCAAAGAGAACAGCTGACTTAAAAATTGTGAACCTGAAGTCATGGCCTGTGAATATCACATGGTTTCAGCAAAAACATCATGACATGTGGAAACCACACGAAAGATCAACAAAGCTTCAGAGCCGTAGCTGAGAGTGATGCCAAGGCCGTACATTTTGATCACATCTCCCAGTTAGGCTGAGAGTCTGATCAAAAGGGGACCATTGTTAAAAAGAAAAACCACAGATCCAACCTATGTACCCTTCCATAATTACTAGATGGGATGCTGCCTGATTTGTGAATCAATGAATGAAACCTATTAGAGATCTTCAAATTTACTGGGTTGAATTTTGTTTTTTGTTTTTGTTTTTGTTTTTTTTAATTTTTTTTTTTTTTTTTGGCTGCATTGGGTCTTCGTTGCTGCACGCGGGCTTTCTCTAGTTGGGACGAGCAGGGGCTACTCTTCATTGCGGTGCACGGGCTTCTCACTGCGGTGGCTTCTCTTGTCGCAGAGCACGGGCTCTAGGTGCTCGGGCTTCAATAGTTGCGGCACACGGGCTCAGTAGCTGTGGCCCCCAGGCTCTAGAGCGCAGGCTCAGTAGTTGTGGCGCGCAGGCTTAGTTGCTCCACGGCATGTGGGATCTTCCCAGACCAGGGCTCGAACCCGTGTCCCCTGCTTTGGCAGGCGGATTCTTAACCACTGTGCCATCAGGGAAGCCCTGAATTTTGTTTTTTGACGATGCAAATCAAGGGCCTGGACTCTGCAGACATATAAATCGACAGAAAATTGAGCTACCTTTTTACTTCCTTATTTCAACTCCTCTACCAAAGTACTTACTGATTCAGGATCCTGTAAGTCCTCAGTTAATGTCTTTGACCTTTCGCCTGACCCTCAAATTGCAAATACTGCAGAATATACTGAGTTTCTCAACTTCAGCTGGGAACTTCTCATGTCTTGGGGTTGAACAACCCATTCTTGTGAAAACTCACTCCAAAGGATTTCAAACTTTTGAATACAATGATGAATGATTTAACTACCCTGGGAGAAAATGTCAAAGAGTAAATGAGACAGATCATCAATGTGTAATAGTTGGCTCCTTTTTCCTTCCCAGTAGAAGGCATGAGTCAATGTTCTTGTTATTAGTAAAACTACCTATGTATTTATTAATTCATTCATTTAATCATTAAGTTTTTATTGAACACATAATTCATGCCAGGCCTTGTACTTGGACCTGAATATACAGACAGGTAAGTCATTGCCCTCACAAAGGCTCCCCTAGACAGGTAAATAAACCCAAGGAGAGTTGGATATGTTATTTTGTTATATATTAATATGTAATATTAAAATATTGCTTTATTAAAATTATTCAATTTATTTATTAAATAATTTAATTAAATTATTCTGGAGGAAACTGGGAAAGGGCATTCCAGGCAGAGAAGCCAGCATGGAACAGATCTGGACGTGGGATGGAGCAAAGCTGGCTGCCACTGAATCCCAATGAGAGGATGACTGAGAAAATAGCACTGAAGCAGTAGAGGTAGGCAGTGACTGTTTAATGATTGGACTTGATGCTATTCTGGCTGAAGGCAAGTCATTATGGGAGTTTTAGCAGGAGAGGGATATGATCAGATACCTGTTTTAGAAAGCTTCTTGTGGCCATGCAGTGACTGCAAGAGAGGAATAATATAACAGAAAGAAAACTGCAGGCAGGAGGCAATTGAAGGTGAGCAAACAAGGAGAAAGAGGGCAAGGCTTGAAACCAAGGCAGTGGTAGACTCTGGCTGCGAGTTAGGGTCAGGGTTAGTGCTTGGCAATAGCCATGGAAGGGAGAGGAAGGTAAAAATTCAGGAGCTATTTGGAAATGAGAATTGACAAGCAAGTAAATGGATGATGGGAGTGTGAATGTGAAAGAGTGTGCGTGTGTGTATGGCTAGAAACAGAAAGCTCACAATGTACTGGGGCAGGGTATTTTGAAAATGTCTATGATAGGACCAAAGTCTGCCTGATTCCAAAGCCAGTTTTCTTTCCACTTTTCCACATTCAAAGGTAGCTTGACTCCCACTCTCACCACTCCTCTAGTAGCCACGAGAAACCCCTCTACAAACACCCACAGTCCTATGGACATTTACACACACACACACACCTGTGTGCACACCTCTATCCACCTACACATGGACAAATTCTGGGGAGGGGGTTTCAAAGCCTAATTAAACTGTCAGACTGTCTTCTTGCCTAGGAAGACTTCTCAGATCCCCTCCCCTGAAAATAATATCTTTCTCAACTCGAAACTCTACATTTACTTTACATCTCTTTTTACATTTATCCTAGATTTGAGTCTGTTCTGTACATGTCATCTAGCAAGACTGAGTTTCTTGAGGCTGTCTATGTGGGATTCATTCCTGAGCCTTTCTTCAGGGGTCTAAGCACATTGAGTAGCATAACCTCCTAGAATTTACAGTGTGTTGTTACATGTATCCCCTCACTGGATGGTCACAATTACCTGCTCAGGTTTATCAGCAGGAGATTACAACCATGTTATAGATGAAGCAACAGTCTGGAGGGATAGACCTTGAATCCTGATCTTCTTCTTTTTTTTTTTTTTTTAACGTTTATTTATTTATTTATTTTTATACAGCAGGTTCTTATTAGTTATCTATTTTATACATATTAGTGTGTATATGTCAATCCCAATCTCCCATTCATCCCACCACCACCAACCCCTCCCCCCTCCAAACCCTGATCTTCTGACTTGTCCTCTTATCTCTGTGGTCCTTATTCCCAGAAGCAGCCCCTGTGCCTGGGATATTAGATCCAGGGCCAGTATGCAGCCATAGATGAAGTGCATTATTAAAAATAGACCGTCAGGGGCTTCCCTGGTGGCGCAGTGGTTGAGAGTCTGCCTGCCAATGCAGGGGACGCGGGTTCGAGCCTTGGTCTGGGAAGATCCCACATGCCGCGGAGCAACTGGGCCCGTGAGCCACAACTACTGAGCCTGCGCGTCTGGAGCCTGTGCTCCGCAACAAGAGAGGCCACGATAGTGAGAGGCCCGCGCACCGCGATGAAGAGTGGCCCCCGCTTACCGCAACTAGAGAAAGCCCTAGCACAGAAACGGGGACCCAACACAGCCATAAATAAATAAATAAATAAATAAATAAAAAATAGACCCTCAGGTATGTAGCAAAGGGAACCCTCCTAAAGAGAATGGCTCAGTTTGACTCTGAAAAGTTCTGTTACCAAGTCCAAGCTCATACTGCTCGCCACACGACAGGCCAATAAGTCGAGAGACAAGTTGTTGGGGGAAGGAATAACGACTTTATTTGGAAAGCGAGCAGACCAAGAAGATGGTGGACTAGTGTCCCAAAAAACCGTCTTCCCTGCATTACAATTCAGGCTTCTTTTACACTAAAGGAGGGGCGGTGGTGAAGTCAAACACTTCCTGGTTCCCGCCCGACTCCAGAGGGGATGTGTTCATTGCTTCCTGCAGCCCTTCATAGGTGGGCCTGGGCAGGATGTTTCCCACAAGCTAAACAAAGTTGCTTCAGCTTAACACTCATTACAGGGGAGACTGGGTTCCCAGAGATGGGCCATTACGTGTAATTTAAGGTTACAGGCAGCATCCCTTTAGTGATTAACTTGTAGCAAAAGCAATAGAATACAAAGGTTAAAGAAAAGATCCAGGTTTCCCTGGTGGCGCAGTGGTTGAGAATCCACCTGCCAATGCAGGGGACACAGGTTCGAGCCCTGGTCTGGGAAGATCCCACATGCCGCAGAGCAACAAAGCCTGTGTGCCACAACTACTGAGCCTGTGCTCTAGAGCCCGTGAGTCACAACTACTGAGCCCGTGAGCCACAACTACTGAGCCCGTGTGCCACAGCTACTGAAGCCCGCGAGCCTAGAGCCCGTGCTCCACGACGAGAGGAGCCACCGCAATGAGAAGCCTGCACACTGCAACGAAGAGTAGCCCCTGCTCACCGCAACTAGAGAAAGCCCACGCACAGCAACAAAGACCCAACACAGCCAAAAATAAATACATTAAAAAAAAAAAATCCGCTCTCCCCTTTAAAAAAAAAAAAGAAGAAAGAAAAGATCCAATATGGAGTCAGATTTGCTCTTCCCTATTACAGTTCCTTCTCCCAAGTGGTGAGAATAATGTTTGCTGACTGCTTACTCTTGCCAGCCGCTCTTGTAAGTACTTTGCTTACAAGAAACTTACCTAATCCACCAATACCCTTAAGATAGTATTAGTATTTTCCACAACTTTAGGTGAGGACACTGAGGCACATAGAGGTTAAGTATTTTCCCTGTGGTTCTGTAGGTGCCAGATGACAGAAACTTAGGAGTTTGAGTCCAAGAAATCTAAGACCTCAGTCCAGGCTTTTAACCACAGAAGGACCGTAAGTAACTACAGCAGGCCTGGCTGAAGATGAACATCTCAAGCGTGAAGTCACAATCCCTACCGTCGAAGGATTTAAGGAGATGACAAAGCACGGAGACAATGTCGTAACCAACACAGGCAAGAGTCCTGAACCACCAGGGAATGAAGTCATCCGTCTCTGTGAAAATCCCCCCAGTGATCTGTACGGGCAAGTGGTTCCCAGCCATGGCTGCACATAAGAATCGCCCAGGGAGTTCTTACAAAGCACCGTTGCCCTGACCTCATGCCAGGCCTGTTGAATCAGAACCTCTTGGGGTAGGGCCTCATATCCATACATTTTTAAAGCTCCCCCGCTGATTCTAATGTGCAGCCTGGTCTGGGAACCATGATGCAAGTAGGTGTGAAGGGGTCATCACAGAGTGGAGAGCCAACTTTGCCCAGCAGTTGAAATCCTTCCATGCAGGCTGCCAAGACACTTTCACAAAGGCTCTTCAGTTCACAAGCACCTGGAGGACAGGCATTGTGCCCTCACGATTACGTTGGTAACATCTATGGTACCAATTGAAAGGAATAGTTGAGTCACAGAATCAGGGGGCTGGCTGGGACCAAACTGGTTATTACGCTCAGTGTTTCTGTGGTGTTCTTCAGAGTTCTGAGGGTCTGTGGAATGGCCAAAGAAGACTGCCTTGGGGTAGAGGTAGAGATGCTGGTCACTGGTTAGGCGAAGTTTCCAGGGAACTTGAAATCAGAGAAGGTTAGCAAGACCACCCAGAAAACAATTACAGTGTCTCCACCTCCTTGGTTACAGGTAGAATTATTTATTATCAAGCCTCAGCTCTGGGACAGCCTGTATGTCTAACCTCCGAGAGAACTGAAGTGACAGTACCAGCATTTCAATTTAGAACCTGAAGACTGGCCCGTGCCATCCTCAGGGCACTGTAATCTCCAGCCACAACCTCTGTTCCCTTGGATTATGTGTGCACATCTGTCTCTCGTTGGTAATTTTCAGTACCTTCAAGAACAGGAACTTTGCATTATATTTCTTTGTATTTTACTCCCCACGACCCCAAACCTAGTACATAGTAGAAAACTAATAACAATTTCTTGGGTAAAATAAATACCAGAGCAGACATCACTTGCTCTCTGAACCTCTTTGTAGTGATGCGTGGTGATACAGAGGTCTGGGCATACACAAGTATGGGCTTCAGATAGAAGAAATTGAGAAAAGAAATACAAATAGTCAAAGGCGTGTGAAAAGATTTTCATCCTCCTTGAAATTTAAAGAAAAGCAAATTTTTTTTAGAAGTGGTGTTCTTTTTACCCATCAAATTGGTAAATGATTTAGCTTGGTAATACCCAGTCCTAATGGGAGTGTGGAAAATTAGCAGCCTCAGAGACTGTTAGTGGGAACATAAATTGCATAGCCATTTTAGAGAGCATAGTGTATGAGAGTTATAAGTATGGATACACTTTGACCCAATGATTGATTTCTAAAAAATTATCCAAGGAGATTATTGGATAAATATACAAAGCACTCTTTACTATTTTGAAAAAAATGGAAACAACCTAACTGTTCTTAAAAATTAAATTGATTAAATAAATTAGGGGACATCCACACAGTAGAATAATAAGCTACCATTATGAAGGATGAGGTAATCTCTAAATGACTAATACAGAAATGTTCATGATATATGAAATGTTCAAATGAAAATCCAGATTAAAAATTAATATGATTAATATGGTCACATATTTACCAAAATATGCATAATTAATATGCAATATGAATAGGGACATCTAGAAAGAGAGAGAGAGATGAAATTATGTTCAAGAGTAAATGACCAATTGTTAGTCCAGGTGGTGGGTTTATCTGAAGACATTCTACTTCCTATCTTACATACTTCTCTATTGTTGAATTTCTTTAACAATCTGCATAGATTGCCTGCTTTTACCATCCAATAAATCTATTTGTCTCAAAAATAAGACCAAGAAATAAAGGCATCAGTAAAGGAAGAACAAGAAAGTGGTTACAGGTAAACCCAGCTGGGGCAGCGGAGGTACTGCCATTCCTAAGGATGGACCCTTCATCCTCTTCCTAAAGGTTCTCCAATCAGTCCTTTCTTGTCTTTAAGATCTTTGTGGGCAGGCGCCAAATCAATGTATGATGGAAGGGAAAAAAGGGGAAGGAAGAGGACAGGGAAGAAAGAGAGGAAGGGAGGGGATGAGGGACCAACGATCTGAGTTTGCCTGAACTAAAGGGTTTCCCTGGATGCAAGAAGGGCTTTCAGTGCTAACACCAGGAAAATCCCAGCAAAACCAGGATGAGTTGGTTACCTTGGCTGGAGAAAGAGAGATGCTTACCTCTCCCTGGTTTGAGAACCCACAGTAGCTTCCAACGGCCTATTCTGCAGCAAAAGAACTGTCCGCTGGATATCACGAAAGATGAATTCCAATCCCAGCTCTGCCATTAAATAGCTCTGTGACCTTAAGTAAGTCACTAACCCTCTCTGGGCCTTAGCTTTTTTCCTGTAAAATGAGGGGGTGAGACCAAGTGGTTTAAACCTCTTTCTGGGCTCTGGCATTATTCTCATGGTGATTTTGCATGCAAATGTTCATTGTTTCTTGACCATGGACCCTTACCTTTCCAAGGATAAAGGCTATGCCTTCTGTATATATGTGCCCACACCCCCAGGCCTGGCATGCAATGCAAGCCTTGATTCTCCTATTGGTGGGTCCCCAGGGGAGCAGGTGGCGGTTGTCTTCCACAACTCAGACCTGGGAAGTCCAAGCAAGGCCCAGCTTGGCGGGAAGAACTTTATTACTGTCAGAGGCTTTTAGCAAGCAGGCAGAGTGTTTCAAAGGGGAGGAAACAAAAACAATGAGCCACAAATCCATTAGCTGAGCTCCAGCTGTGCCACCCAAAGCCAAATGGAAGGGAAACTGTGATGACTGACACTGGCCCCTCCTGTCTCAGGGGCACAGATTCTGTTCATCTCTTCCCAACCCTGCTTTCAGTGATGTCACCTTGGGAGCTTGAAATCAGCCACGCTGGGAATATTTATACCATAGAAATTGGCAAATGTTAAAAATCTAGACTCTTTTTTTTTTTTTTTTAAGTAATAAAATATAGAGAACACACTTGTGGTTGTCAAGCGGGGGGCGGGGGGAGTAGGGGAGGGAAGGAATAGGAGTTTGGGATTAGCAGAGGCAAACTATTATAGTATAGAGAATGGATAAACAACAAGGTCCTACTGTATAGCCCAGGGAACTATATTCAACATTCTGTGACAAACCATAATGGAAAAGAATATAAAAAAGAATATATATATATATATATATATATATATATATATAAAACCGAGTCACTTTGCTATATAGAAGAAATTAACAAAACATTGTGAAATCAAATATACTTCAATAAAATATTTTTAAAAAGAATAAATGAATTCTTCAAGGTTGCTATAAACAATGCCAATTATGAACTATGTCTCTATTTTCTAGTAACAAATAATTAGAAAATTGTATTTGAAAACACCATTTACAATAATTCCAGAATATCCAACAGGAAGAAATGTCATGAAAAATGTTGTCTTTTTCCTTTTAAACGTATGAGATTGCCCACTTTATTCAAAAGGAGAACGTTGCTGAGGAAACTGACACTACTTTTTAGTCACCTAAACGTTAACACGCGGGGTTTTAAGTTTTAATATATCTATTGCATCAGTTTATTCTCTTATGGATTATGCTTTTGGATTATGCTTTTGAATTTAAGAAATCTCTGCTACCCCGGGGGAATAAAAGTTTTCACCTACATTTTCTTATAAAAATTGTATAGTTTTGAGTTAACTGTGTTTATGGTACAAATTATGGATTGGAATTCTTGTTAAAGAGAATTAAAAACTCCACTTTTTCCAGCATCTTTTGTTGAAAACACTATGATTTTTCTCCAGTGCACTGTGTTGCAAATTTGTCAAAAATCAACTGCCCATAATTGTATGCATACATTTGTGGACTCTCTATTCTGTTTCATTAATCTATATTTGTACTATGGCAAATCTACACTTTCTTGAATACAGTACCTTGAAAGTAAACCTTGAAACTAGAAAAAAAAAAAATTATCAGGACATATCACTGACTGGTTAGCTCAGGGAAGGAGAAGGGAGCTCCCAGCCCAGGCCTCTTTCTTCAGGACCAGGAGTATCTTCAAGCTGGGCCCTTCCTGAATGAAGCCAAGGGGCCGCTTCATCCAGGGTGAGGCAGAAGCATCCAAAGTCAAGTGAGAAGAGGAGAAGGGAGGAAAGGAAGGACAAAGAGGGTAGACTAGCCACTTGTTAACAGGCCTAAGCATGACATTCACATCCGTCAGTCATTCGTAGGCCATCTGGGGAGGTAGTGAGTTTCCCAACATAGCAGGTCTTCAAGCAGAATCTGCGTAACCAGTTTGCAGAATGATATGAGGACACAGAGCAGCTTCCAAAGTAGGAAAATCAGGGGCTTTGAAGTAAGAAGGTTTAGGCCGGAAGCTCAGCATGACTATCAACCATCTGTTGGACCTCAGGGAAAATTATTGAATCTCTCTGGGATTCAACCTCCCAATTTTTTCCCATGGCAATAATGAAAGTTAATTCACAGGAGTTGCCCTCACAGTAGGTGTACTGATTGAGCTACAGAAAAAGGTATCTGATATGTGACACTTGTAAACCTTGGACAGGTTTGGAATAATAAGCTTAAGACTGGGAAAGTTTGCAAAGCAATTTCCACCTTTGGTTGGCATAAATTCCTCAGTGACTGTTCACAATCCCCATTGAAGCTAAGCTGGTGGATGAACGGATGTGAACTTCAAACTGACCACAGGGCAAAAGTAATGAGCCCTTGGGAGGTGATCTTCCAGCCACCAGCAGCCCTCATTCAGGCCTAATGGGTACTTGAGAAAGAAGGAGCTGGGAGCTTTCCTAGAGAGATGATCAGGTCGTGGGAAAGATCCAAGGCAGTTCTGCTTGAGACCTTTCAAACCTCCATCCATTCAGGTATGTGATTCTCCCTCCCTCTTGAGCCACAGTAGCATATCCTCATGGTACCTTCTAGAAATCCAGAGGGGGTTAATTCACATGGTCCAATGAGAGAGGTTAAGTCAGAAGTCAGAGCTAGGGCTTAACCTCTCTGCAGCCACATCAAGGCGGAGCTTCCAAGTCTCCACCAAAAAAGCAAGAGCTAGGGGAGAGCTCCATAGGCCTCCAGGGTCCTGCATGGCATGGAGGCATCGGGGCTGGGACACCTGTTCCCAGGATGGATTGCCATCTACTATCACACCACGCAGGAGACAAGGCCACTGAGACCCAGCACCCCTGGCCACCAGGGACTCACAGGCAGTTCACAAACCAACATGGTTCATGCTCAGTAAATGCTAATCTCCTCTTGTGCTAGTTCACGGTCTAATCCATGAGGACCACCTTGCTCTTCAGGCATTTTTACAGGCTGGGGACTCTGACCCCCCATGAAGCTTGGGGACAGCACGAGAGAGGCAGAATCTACTGTTCCACTCCCATGGAGCTCATAAGAGATTGACTTAATTAGTTACTATTGTTCCCACTGCCCCCTGTCAAAAACATTCCCCTCCAATTCTATGGTCCAGTCCTCAATGAATTCCCTGAAATGCCAAAGGCAGGTGTGACACACTTTTCCATAGTCCAGAAGTCAGTGGGTACCCTCTTGGCTTCTCAGGTGTGCAGAGACCCTTGTTAAATACACCACCCTGGGTGGTGGCCTGGGATTAGGTCAACATCTCCATATCCCTGGGGAGCACATAGAATAGGGAGGTGGGGTGGGAAGCGGTATGGTGGACAAGTAATATATCCCGGTATTGGGATGTACCCAGGAACTGCAAGAATGCAGACCTAGACTCCCTGAGCTGTCACTTGGTCATTGGGGTGTGTAAGAGCCCCTTTCTGGCCCTCATCTTCCCCATATGTAACTTCAATGGATTCTTTCTTTCTATCCCAACTCATCCACTGCCCTTCATCCTCACTGCCACCTCCTGAGTCCAATTTACCAACCTCTTAACTGATCTCCATCGTCTACTCTTGCCTCCCCCCCTCACTTACCTTGATAATCTCGGGGTGCGGGGGAGGAATAATAATAAGGATGCTTATAAAAGAAGAGGAGGAAGCAACAAGGACCTACTGTATAGCACAGGGAACTCTGCTCAGTATTCTGTAATAACCTAAATGGGAAGAGAATTTGAAAAAGAATGGAAAAAATAAACTAAATTAAATTTGAAAAAAAAAAAGAAGAGGAAGAGAAAGAGAAGGAAGAAAGGAATAAAAAAAACAAGTAAAGACATTTTTCAGCAAGTCAGGAAGAGAGGAAGGCGCAGAAAGACTCCAGCCAAGAGAAAAAAGCAATAAGTTTCAGTGGAAGGATGAAGGTGTGACTTTGAAGGAAAAAGAAAATGGCAAGCACAGACTAACGAGAGGCGGTGAGAAAACAGCACACGGTGGAATGTGTGGAAGGGCAGGTCCCGGGCCACTAGGGCCGGAGCGGCTGGGTCAGGGTGAAAATGAAATACAAAGGCACTGTGCCATTGGGCCAATGAAGCTGGGAGCTTCAGGGGCGAGACCCCTTTCACGGGAGCCATCCTGGTGCTGGGCTGCGAAAGCTTGTGCTTTCCCTGAACTTTAAGGCAGCCTCAGCTCCATTCTGCTCCATCACAGCTCTGCTTCAATCTCAAGGTGCCAACTTGGTTTCCTGGGATTTCCCAGACACCCCCTATCTCGCCACCACAGCCCAGCTGCTGCGGCATGCTGGGGAGAAGGGCAGTTTGGAGATGACTGGATTGTATCAAAAATTCAATTCAACAACCCTGCAAAGAAAGCCACACTTCCCCATATTTTAGAGATAAGCAAACTGAGGCTAGATGAATTTTTAAGGCCACAGTGTTAGAATGCGGTGAAGCCAGGGTAGAGTCAGCTGCTAGTGTGTTAATAACTTGTACTTTTCCCCCAGTTTTAAAAATAATATATCCTTATTATGAATAATATATAAGCTAATATAATAACAAAATGAAAGTCACCCATAACCCCCTACCCGGAGAGGAATAAAACTTTTGTATATTTCCTTCAGGTCTTTTTAATTAATTCATCTGCATATTTATTTATTTATTTACTTACAAAATAGGATTGTATCATATATACTGTTAGAATCCTTTCTAAAAACTTTTTATGTGATGGACAATTTCTCTCCAACCATTAGATATCCTTGAGAAACTATTTTATTTGCTATATAGCAATACCTCATATGGCTATACCATAGTTTATTTGGCCCTTTTTCTACTCTTGGACATTTAGGTTGCTTCCTACTTTTGGGACTTTACGAATGACTTTAAGGAATGTCTTTAAATGTAACCTTTGTATGCCCTGGCAACGGGACAGCAGTGTAGACTTATAGAGTCAATGACAAAAATATACATGGAAAACCATTATGACAATATAATCATAGAAAGAAGAACTAGGAGGTTTCAGGGGAAAGTGAGACGAATGTAACTTGGTGGGATCCATTAAGGTTTCATTGAGAAAATGACACTGCATTTGGAACAGGGGTCAGAAAAGTTTTTCCATAAAGAGCCAGACAGCCAGTATTTTAGGTTTTGCAGACCAGACGGTCTCTGTTGCAACTACTCAGCTCTGTCACTGCAGCACAAAAGCAGCAATAGAAGATACAGAAATGAATGGGTGTGCCGATGTTCCAATAAAACTTTATTGACAAAAACAGGCAGTGGGCTATATTTGGCCCACAAGCTGTAGTTTGCTATCCCCTGATTTAGAACACCAAAAATAGAGACAGATGTTAGGAGCTTATTGGAGGGAGGACAATTCAGCTGGAAGGAATGTGAGAGCAAAAACATAAGAAAAAATACAGGGAGTAGGGAAGGTTAGGCATTTAATGGTTGGCTAGTATAGGATGGGGCCAAGTCGTACAAGATCTGAACCTAAGCTGAAGTCTATAGATTTTACTGTGTAGCCGAGACAGAATCCATTCATTTTCATGGGACCATTTTAAGTCTTGGGGATCTAGAATGCTCCCAGGATGACTGCTATCTCTGAGAAATTATGGGGGGATTCCAAATCTAGAAACGCTGATTTTGGCTTCTTCTCTATCTGTTTTTCTATTTTCTTGCTAACCTCCATTAGCATCTTATAACTCACTCCATTTTGGCATATCCCGAGGCCAGAAGTTACACAGCTGGAAGAAATAGGAGTGAAACAGAAGGGGAAGTTCTACGTTGGCTGCTGCTTCACTGGACTCTGAACCTCAGTGCATGTCACGGAGCTCGAGTGAGAGCAGCTGGTCACCCAGATGTGGGAAGTCAGCTGACTCCTTGGCCTAGAGAATAGGCCTCCTTCGGGGTATGCGTCTCTCCATCTGGGCAGTCTGCGCATCACGCCCATGCCTGATCTTCAGTGCCTTCTCTTTCCACAGCTCTCATCTGGGTCTAAGACACTGGCTTTCAAGAGTGATCTCACGAGTAACATCACCTCACCTGGGCACCTGTTAGAAATGCAAAGTCTCGGGCCCCACCCCAGACCTACTGAATCAGAACCTCTGGGGGAACGGGAACCAGCCATCTGTGTTTTAACAAGCCCTTGATGGTGATACACACACACTCAAGTGTGAGAACCACTGTCTGGGATCCCTCTAACCCCAGTAGGGCTCCAGGCAAAGGGGCTAGGCATGTGCTACTGAGCATTATATGCAATTTCATCCCCCTAATAATCCCCAAATGTCATTATCATTGCCATTTAACAGCTGTAGACGCTGAGGTTCCAGTATGTTAAGCAATTTGATTTGAACCTGGGTCTTTCTTATTCCAAAGCCCATACTGTTGACCTCTGTGCTCTAGTGCCTTCTCTTTATGGACAGGGCTAGCAGGTCCATGGAAAAGTACTTCTCCAAAGGCTGCCATGATTTATTTACTTAATAAACATTCCTTGACCAGCTCTTCTGTGCCAGACCATATCCTGAGGTATTACATATATTAGGAAACTCCATCCTAGCCTAAACCCTATGAGCAGGCAACTTGCCTCAGCACTTACAGAACAGGAAACACTGGCTTAAAAAGACAGCATGACTTGTTTCAGAGCTGCTGTAGCTCAGAGTGTTGTAAAAATTTCACAAAAGGATGCACTGCTGGCTCAGGTAAGCAGAGGGTGGCTTCAGAGAGGAGGAAGAAGCTGAACTGGAGAGGACCATACGTATTTGTAAGAGGAGAAGGCCACAGCCTGGGAAAAGTCAAGTAGGCTCAAGTGGGCTGGAGCAGAGGAATCCGTGGGGACCCAGCTGTCAGGACCCTGTGTGGACTGTGTATGTCTCAGGTCCCGGCCAACTCCCAAGACCCCCATGTCTCTGACACAGATAATAGAAAGTGCCTTCTCCAGATGCCCTGGGTCTGAGTTCCATTTCTTCCACTGAATTTGCTGTGTGGCTTTGGGCAAGTCGCTTGCCCTTTCTGAGGTTCCATTTCCCCATTGGTACAAGACTCAATGAGTGAATTTCAAGTACTTTTTAAGTTGCAAAAGACTTTATTTAAAGAAAATATTACACTGAATTCCAACACATGGAATAGTTAAAAAATATAGCTGTTGGAGGAGGGAGTGGGAGAGAGCGGACGGTTGATCACCATTAGGCCCTCCAACTCCTGGCAGTACTCAGGGCACCATAAAGAGAAGTCACTCCAGCCCACCCATTCTAGCCCCCATTACCGTGTGACATCTCCTGTTCCTCTCCTCTCAGCCACACTGGCCTTCTTGCTTTTTCTCAAACATGCCAGTCACAGGCCCTCCTTTGAGCCTTTGCACAGGCTGTTCCCTGTCTCAGTATACTCTTCCTCCAGGCATCCTTACCTCCATCAAGTCTTTGCTCAAATGTCGTCTTCTCAATAAGGTCTAATGCGCTCCCCCATTGAAAATCACAACCTGCCTCATACACTAACACTCCCAACCCCTCTCCCTGCCCCGCTGGGTTTTTTTTCCCAAGCGGTTATCACTTTCTAACTTCACTGTGTCCTTTCATTGTGTATACTGTGTATACTGCAGACGGCCAGTCACTCTCGGGAGTACGGAAGCTCCTTGAAAGCAGAGATCTGTGTCTGTTTTGTTCACTGATGCATCCCAAGGACCAGAGCTTCAGAACACGCAGGCCCTGGATATGTATTCGTGCAACGAAGGCAGGCGCTTTGAGGGTACTCAGTGTTTACAAGTTGTCTTCGCACGTTTGTGCTTCCACCATCCCCACCCCATCCATGCACTTTGTCTGGAGCAGGGCCAGAGCCAAAGGCACCACACCAGCTCGCCCTTCTGACTCCCGGAGGCCAAGTGCAAACCCACTTGCTTTTATCCCACGCCATCACCATCCTTGTTCTACACTCAGAGTAGGAGAGGCGGATTGGGGAGGGCATGCGAGGGATTCCTGAAAGGAGAGGGAGGGCGGAGGAGGAGGGAGCAGGTGGCACTATTGCAGGTGGCCCGGCTCCGATCTAGAGCATGAGCTGCTTTCATCACCCACAGCACCTCGCTGGCCCTTAAGCAGGAGCAGGATGAGGGCACTGGGTCAGCACCTGCTACGAGCAGTTCTAGAGCCTGGCATTTTCCACGGGCTGTGCCATGGATCCTCCTGACTATGCAGGGATACGGAAGGAGCTGAACAACAGATGCCAAGGAAGCAGGTGGAGATTGCCCAGCTAGTAAGGGAATGGCTGGGATTCAGATCCAGGCCAATGGGGTCCAGAGCCTAGCCCTGGCCCTCTACCAGTGTTATCCAGCACACGCACACTGTAGAAGGAGCTGAGTACTTCTCAGGGGACAGGGAGGAAGCTGAGGAATCCACTGGATGCCGCTTTGCTTTCCCTGCCTCATCCTTCTCCTGGAGCCACAGACCCCGAGTCTGCAGTCGGGGGACCTCTGGCCCTGGGCACCTCTCCTGTGATCCAGCCCCAGAGGGAGGCGGCTTTTGCTCACGTTCCCTGCGCTCAAGTCACCACCAAAATCAAGGGGAATGTTTGCCCAGGTCATACCCTTCCCCTTAGGCGCCCAGGGAGGCTTCGAAGCCAGCGACGCGATGTTTTGTCTGGCTAAGCTTTCGGACTGATTGAAAGTCTTCAGAACCTGTGCTCCTCTTGGCACTGTTCTTCCTGGAAACAGTTGCCATGGAACACACAGAGACGCAGCCTTCACTGTCAGAGCTAATGAAAGTCGGAGAGCTATTAGGAGAAGGATTTTTTTTTTCTGCGCATAATTCTACTCTGCCAGGGAGGTGTTTGCCTCTCGGTTCTGTTTGTGAGATGTTAATTGCGTCCTCATTGTAATTCCTTGCCCATTGCCATCACCTTTTGAGCTCCTGCCCCTGAAGCCTGCCTTTTTGAGATAATGAAGCTAAGTGACCAGGGGGCGGGCATCCCAGCCTCTCTTGGGAATGACTTCCCTTAGCACGCATCTGAGCAGGCCACCTGGCTGCCCAAAAGCTTTCTGTGCTTCCCAGCAACCCAAGGACACCGCACTCAGGGACTCACAGGGCCAGGTCCCAGCTGCATTTTGGGACCCAAATTCTTCCTTCCTCCAGGAAGTCCTGGGCGGGAGGTACAGAGGGCCAGCTCTACTCCCTGAGGACACATTCGCACTTCTGTTTCTGCTGCCCCACACCTTCTGTCTGGAATGCCCTCCTGGCCCTCTCCATCTTGCTAATTCCTTCAGGGTTCAGCTATATGGGCCACCTCCTCTGTAAAGCCCTTCATTTCTACCGCAGGCAGACCTATGGCTCCGCCCTGCTCCCTAGGTGACACCTCATCCCATCATCCCATCAGAACTATTTATTGCAGGCCTATCTGTTTCTCCAGACAGGGAGTTCTTCCTTGAAAGCAGAGCCAGGCTCTGATTCATCCCCGAATTCCCAAAGCCTAGCACTGTGCCTGGCACTTAGCGGATGTCTGTGATGTTGCTGTTAACTTCTTCCCACTCTGCCTGTTCCGTTCATTAGGGGAAGGCGGGCACCGCCTAGAAACATACAGTGAATTACTGCGTAGATTCCCCCCTCCCACGACTGCCCAACCCACCATCGAGGCACTGAGAAAGAGAAGCCAGGTCTGGGGCACTAGCAGCTCCTCCTGGCTGGTATTTATAGCAAGGTAATTAGCTCCCTTCTCTAGCACCCCTGGAGGTGCTGGGAGACAATCAGAGAAGCAAGGATGAAGAAAGCAAAGTAAAGGGATTGCCACAGAAACATGGGGAAGGGGCTCTGGAACCAGGGGGAAGGGGAGAAGCCTCCCTCGCTCTCCCCCCCCGCACCCCCCCCCCCCCCCCGCCGCCAGCTGGTGCCTTCCACCTGTGAGCTGGTGGAAGCGAGTGCTGGGAGAGAGTTCCCAGAGCAACTTCTGGGCTCCTCCTCCTGTGGACCAAGCGGCCCTCCTCCACTCCAGACCCAGCTCGGAAGGAGACCCTGCTTCTGCAAGAGGGTCCCAGGAAGAGTCCCTCTAGTTCCCACCCCTGTTCTCCTGGAGAAGCTCACTCTCACCCCAATCAGAGCAGCTGCCCTGACTGCCCGCCCAGACACGGGGAGGGCAGGAAGTCATTTGCCTGCCCAGGGGCCAGGGAAGGGAGTTAGGACAGCCAATCAGGACTCCTTTCATCTCAGGCCCTCAGCACCCACACCTGAACTCCTGCAGTCCCCACTCACTGAGTACTTACTCTCACTTCCCTTCCATCAATTCCCCACATTTCTACCAGAGTGCTATTTCTAAAATGCCATTCTGATCATGTCACTTTCCTGCTCAAAATTATTCAGCAGGTCCCCACGGTTTTCAGGTTGGAAATTCTTACTACTTTGCATGGAATCCAGGCTCTCATGCTTTGGCTTTCCCGCTTCCCCCCCTCTGCCCCCCAGTACCCAGCCCATGTAATTTTCATCTTGCTCCTACTAAGCAGAGGGTGGGTTTCTAAACACTCATTCTCTCTTGCCTTGGGGTCTTTGTCCATGCTGTTTCCTCTGCCTGGAATGCCTCTTCCTTCCTCCCTCCTCCCTCTTGCTCTTCAAACCCCTCCTCACCTTTTTTTAAGTCTCAACTCCAAGACCACATCTTCTCAGGGAAGCCTTACTGGTCTCCCCAGGTAGACCAGATGCCTCCCCTGTTGCCCCATTGCACCTTCCATGTCCCCACCGAAGCAATCTCATGGCCAAGCAGAAACATTGGGCTTCCTACTGGTCTCTCCCGCTGTCTGTCCTTGTAATAAGGCCACATTTTATTGATTCTTGTACCCCAATATCTACCACAGAGCTGATGCCCGAATAGGTGGTTTCAATATTGCAGGGCTGGGACTAGGGAGAGGTGAGTGCGCCACCTAAGGCACAGAATTTAGGGAGATGCTCTTAGGGTCATGCAAGGCAGGCTGGGCATGGATTGACATATGAGTCTTTCCACCCCTGTTCTTCTGCTTGTCAGGTCACATCCAGGCCTGGGTGGCAGGAAACAGATCATCCATTTGGAAGAGGGATGAGAGGGGCTGCACTTTTCTGAAAGGCCCTGATCTCTGACTCCCCACAGAACTGAAAGCACCTTCCCCCTCCACCAGAATCTCCAAGGGCATCTCCAACTTCTTGCATGTAGGGCGAGATAGGGAAGACTCATCCTTACCCAAAGGCACTATCATCAGGCTCCCAATGTTGACCACACAACTCCAGGGGGCGCCATTCACGTAGATCGCAATGACAACTGGGCCCCCAGAGTTATGCAACGTGGTGGCCATGTGCACCGTGATTCCCCAGCCAGATGCAACAGCAGCCCAGCTTTCCTGGCTCTAAACGCAACACACTCCACAAACATCCTCACCAACAGCCCCAAAGGATAAGAAAGGGGAACAAACTCAATACTGACAAGCTGGTGTCAGAGACCGCAAATGGCCGGCTTCTCTCACTTTCCAACTGGATGATCTTGGCCAAATCACCCTTAATCTCCTCCTCTGTGAAAGTGATGCCCCAGCCTAGGCCCACAAAAGGACATTAGCCTGAGAGGTACATGTGGAGGGAAGGATAGGCAGCTCTCTTGAAAGCAATGCTGGGAAGGTCTTGCCTCATGGGCAGTAGAAGGAGACAGTGAGGGTTAACAAATGCATCAGGGAGCCTGGGCATCTTGGGGTTCATCTTCTCCAACCCCTTCATTTTCAGATAGAGGGACCGCATTACAGTGATGGGAAGAGCCTGGCCCAGTATCATCGGATGCCTCAGCAGCAAAGCAGGTCCTTTGTGGCTTGGCCAGGGCTCATTCAGCCCCACAGCAGTGATGAGGTGGGTCTGGCTGACAGCTTTTACAGGGTTTTATTCAGAATCAACTGGAAGAACCACATTCTCTGTAGTCCCTGTTCATTGGAGGTCCTCCTAATCCACAAATGAAGCACCCCTCCCTCCTAAAAGGAGCCCAAGAATATTGTCTCAATGTCCTGTACCTAGGGAAGGCTTTGCCTAGCTCCCCCTCCCCACCACTGTGTCATCTACCTGAATTGTGGCATAGAATCCACAAAAAGATGCATCCCTTCTGGAGCACAGCTTCTCTAAATGTGGTCCAGGAATGAAATGCACTAGAGCCCGCTCAAGTGATTATTAAAAACCTAGTTTTCCTCGAAGCACCCCAGTCCTACTAAATAAGAACCTAGGGGTGGGAGATATTTATTGACACGCAATAAAGTTTGAAAACCAATCCTCAGCTCTCACAGTAGGAAGATGGGATTTATTGGGTATTATGTATTTATTCAGGCGCTGTGCTGGGCATTGTACATGCGCAAGACATTATCTCTCTACCTCAGATGGACCATTGGCCAGTGCTGAGGGTGACTTCTAGAACTCACTGCATCAAAGTCCTTTCCAAAGGGAGAGAATGCATCATTTAACTCCCACTTGAGTTCCTACTCTCAGCTCTCAAGCCCTAACACGTCACTCATCAGGATTTGCTGTATCTCTTTCCACCGAAGTTTAACCTCTAGTTCTCAAAACTTCTTGAATCTGAACACGCTCACTGCATTCAGGAGTAAGTTCTGTCACTTACTAGTGATATGATCCCTGATGCCTTGTTTTAGCTCTATAAGCTTGCTTATTCTTCTTTATCATTGGGGAATAGTTCCAGGGAAGCAGTGAATATGAGAAATAATCAGAGGAGCGCAATAAATTAGTTATCTTCCCTACTTAACCCCACTTTCAGAATGGCATGACCCTGCTTAAGAAACCCCCATGGCTTGTCTGATCCTTGTTTGCTTCTCCATGACCCACACTCTCCATTTCAACCCCTCATCACACCTGGCTCATGTCTGCCCCTGGGCCTTTGCTCAAACTGTACTCTCCACCTAGGAGGCCCACACACTTTCATTTGCCAACTCAAATCCTGCCATGTTTAAGGTCACGTTCAAGTTTTTCCTGCTGCGTTAGGGAGCCTTCTCTAGGGCCAGGCCAACAGAGGCCTTTGCCCCCTCTGCTCTCCCCATCCCCTACACTGTGCCTCTACTCCACCTCCCAGAGAGGAGAACGTCATCAGAATCAGTGAGACTGGTGGTCTCTAGGCATGGGGATTTCACCTACAGAATTTTTTTTAACGGAGGACCAGCATTGGCCACAAACTTTTATTTTACCAGGTGAGGATGTATTTTTGAAGCCTACCTTCTAAGTTCATCATCATATCACAAAACAAAGATATTTTCGCACCGAAAAAAAAGTAGTAAGGAAGAAAATCTCACATAAAAGGACTGTCCTTTAAATGGAATAAACTCAGCTTTACGCATTGCCCATCTTCTGCTCCTTTGGCCTTGGACTGAGGAAAATGCTGTCACAGGCCAGCTCCCGAACAAATGCCGGGGAGTCCCTGATCCAGAGAAGTCACCTGCCTCGTGCAGGGATACACCCTGGCAACATATTGGCTCTGTCCTCAACAGCTTCCACTTACTGAGCACGAGCTGTATACCGTGCCCTGTGCTAAGCACTTCATGCATTAGCTCACTAAATCCTTTCCCACCATCATTTCTGCTACCAGATGAGGCTTCGAAAAGTTACGTAATCCACTCAGGTCACAGAGACGGTAAAGTGGTTGAGCCAGGTGTACCATCCAGAACAGCTTGACCCTAAACCTGTTCTCCTTCCTCTACTCCATGCCGTGTCTCCTCCAACAGGAAGAATGTTTTGAAGGCAGAAGTATAAGGGGACATGCTTCTCCTTCTCCCCTCAGCCCAAACACATAGTATGCAGACCTCCGTTCATATATTCAACCAACAAAGGACCAGCTCTATGCAAGGCATTGTCCTTGGTGCTGGATTGCAATGACGAGGGTAGACACCGTTCCTGCCCTCATGGAGGGCACACTGTGACATGTATGAACATGCCAAACAGTGAGCAATAATGCATTGCCCTGCAAGTAACTCCTCCACTCAATTCCAAGGGCTTTCTAAAGATCAAGGTGACAGCCAGGTATGTGCAGAGGTTAAAAAGGGCTCAGTAATTATCCGATTCCCTCAAACCGCCTGTCTTTGCTATGGAAAGTGATGAGCCAAAGGCTCTTTGCAGACCGACAAGCGCACCTATACCCCAGCTTGCCTCGATTTATTAGAAGAAGGAACTGAATTTAAAAGACGGGAATAAAGACACAGACCTACTAGAGAATGGACTTGAGGATACGGGGATGGGGAAGGGTAAGCTGGGACGAAGTGAGAGAGTGGCATGGACTTATATACGCTACCAAACGTAAAATAGATAGCTAGTGGGAAGCAGCTGCATAGCACAGGGAGATCAGCTCGGTGCTTTGTGACCACCTGGAGGGGTGGGATAGGGAGGGTGGGAGGGAGGGAGATGCAAGAGGGAAGAGATATGGGAACATATGTATATGTATAACTGATTCACTTTGTTATAAAGCAGAAACTAACACACCATTGTAAAGCAATTATACTCCAATAAAGATGTTAAAATAAATAAATAAATAAATAAAATAAAATAAAAGACGGGAATAAAGACACAGACCTACTAGAGAATGGACTTGAGGATATGGGGACTTGAGGATATGGGGAGGGGGAAGGGTAAGATGTGACAAAGTGAGAGAGTGGCATGGACATATATACACTACCAAACGTAAAACAGATAGCTAGTGGGAAGCAGCCGCATAGCACAGGGAAATCAGCTCTGTGCTTTGTGACCACCTAGAGGGGTGGGATGGAGGGAGACGCAAGAGGGAAGAGATACGGGAACATATGTATATGTATAACTGATTCACTTTGTTATAAAGCAGAAACTAACAAAAAAAAATAAAAAATAAAGAGACAGATGCAGTATTGATTCCACACCTTAAAATATGCCTCCCTCGAATCCCTGCTCAGCCCCAGGCCCCCAGCCCCCATGTGCCACAGAGCAGATCAGAGCAAACTGCTCTTTTCAATGGCTTGCTTCATCCCCTCAGCTGCACCCTGATCTTACAGCTCTTCAGACCTGCTCTCCCCTATTTCAGCTGCCCTGTGGCCTCCACCTGCCTTTACCTCACAGCTCCAGGGTGATCCATCCAGGTCACTCTCTAATGCTCGGTTCTGGAGAGCTCAGAAGTTATGGCTGCTGTCCTAGGCCATTCAGCCCTGCAGTTCCCAGGTCAGCCCATTCCCGCCTGCCCCAGCCCATTGTCCTGGGGGGGGCGCCTGTCCTAGCTCCCCCAGGACAATGTCCTTAAGTTCACTAACCTCACAGCTCAGGCCTCCAGCCAGAGCTATGTAACAGCACCGGCGTACACACCATGTCACAGCTTCACAGGACCGTGCCTGACAGACCAGCTCCTAGCGGGAAGGGTCTCCGCTGAGTCTAATGGGGCTTCTCACCGTTAGAGAAGCACTGCTGGCATTTTAGGGGGGACAGTTCCTCCTTGGGTGGGGCTCTCCTGCCTGTCAAGGAGACTTAGCATTCACGTGACAACCAAACCTGTCCTCACATATTTCCAGATGCCCCCTAGGAGGAGAGCCAGCTGAGAAGCACAGTGTCTGTCCTATTTCCAAGGGAAGCGACTTGTCCAAGGTTATTCGATAAGTCAGCCGCCAGAGACCTGGTGTTCTGATGGGTGGGAGGCTACAGGGTATAACAGGAAGCACATAGGACTCAGAATCAGGCCTTCTGACAGCAATGTCAGTGTGATATGGGGACAAGGAGATACTCAAGAGGGTAGAGTAGTTAAGTGGGAGTACCATACAGAACAGCTTGACCCCAGACCTGTACTCCTTCCTCTACTCCATGCCTCGTCTCCTCCAACAAGAGTGTTTTGAAGGCAGAAGTATAAGGGCACATGCTTCTCCTTCTCCCCACAGCCCATAATCATAGTACACAGACATCCTTTTATTTATTCGACCAATAATTACGTAGGGCCAGCTCTCTGCAGGCACTGTCCTTGGTGCTGGAATACAGTGACAAGGGCAGACACCGTGCCTGCCCTCATGGAGGGCACACTATGACCTGTATGAACATGCCAAACACTGAGCAATAACGCACTGCCTTATTAGTAGCTCCTCCACTCGATTCCAAGGGGTTTCTAAAGATCAAGGTGACAGCCAGGTGTGTACAGATGTTAAAAAGGGCTCACCTTCCCTCCATCAGGAAAACCTCCCTTCACACCTCAGTCCAGCTCATGCTTGGAAAGAGTCAACATTTTGTTTACAGGATGACTCAAACATGAGGAGAAAGGAGTCTAGGTGGGCTAAGACACCCCCAAACTCCGGCCACCTCCTGCAGAGCCTGAGTGACGTTCTGCTCTCCACATGCACACTCCCCATTCTGGCTGCACTCTCTCAGCCTGAGAGAGCACAGGCTCTCCAAACAGTTGGGGACTTGGCCTCCCAACCCCAGCCCCTCCCTCTCCCACTGCTTATTCCTGACCCATGCCCACCTCCGCTGTGGCCTTGGGGAGGCTCCAAGAAAGTCTTCAGACTCATCTGCGGGGTGCTGGCTAGCGCCCCATCCCTCTAGGTCAAAGGAAAGGATACTGGCTATATTTTCTTCAAGAAGAAAAGGCAATTGGGTGATAGGTAAACACAGGACTAGGAGCCAGGAGCTTGATTTGCTGCATCGGCCTGCCTGGTACTTCCCAACCTGGTCCTCAGTCCTTCCCACCAAGGACAGACCCAAAGACAACTGCAGGCCCCTCAACCCTAAAACGTTCTACCCAAGAACTCTCCAGAGTGGGATAATGACCCCCAAGACTGAAGATCAGGACCTCCTCGGTAATTAATCATCCAGCCCTTGCCCAAACTGCCAAGCCCAAAACAGACCTGACATAGAGTCTTAACCTCTTTCTGCCAGAGTTTGTCTTTTCACCTAACTCAGTGGGTCTGATCTCCTTAGAGATCTTATGAAGACCTGATAGCCCACATCCAGGAGGGGTAGTTTATGTAAAGAGAGAGAGCCTGAGTGGGTCAAACCTAAATGGCTTCAGGTAATTCCCCACGGTCCCTGGCAGGTGGGGACCAGGGCTGGTGCCTGTATAAGGGTTGGGGCCAGGGCTGCAGACTGAAGCAGCAGCAGTTAGGGGTGGTCTGGCATCCCCCCATTATGCAGCCAAGAACTGCGGAGTGGGACGATCCGGGAGGGTGGAAAGAGAGACAACGGACTCAGATTCCTCCATACCTCTCTTTCTCAGGTGAAAGGCATCCTGAAAAGCAGCCAATGAGGGAAGGAGCATAGCAGTACAGGTTCAAGAATGTTCACTGGAGCCCGTCCATGGCACGTCCGAATCAAAGTGGGAAAGGTTAGAGCGCATTGGGAGCTTTCCAGTCAACATCCAAGAGGGAGTGAATGGAAAGGAAAGGGTATGTGTGGGCTTTGGAGTCAGATGAACATAGGCTACAATCCCAGCTCCGCCCCTTATTGGCTATGTGACCTTGAACCAGGTTTTTATTTGGGTCTCGGTATCCTCATCTATAGAGACCACAGAGGTACACCTCCTGTTCAAATGAAAAGAGAGCATATTTGGGATTCCTCTTCTCTACTTCCATGGGGCAGGACGTTGGGAGCACCTCAATACTGTGGTTGTGGTGATGGTGGGGACAGAAAGGGGCAAGTCAGAGAGGAGCTGTGGACAGGATATGCCGGGGTTGGTGGTGGATTCCTGGGCACCAGGACCCCAAAATGAGCTCATGCCCTGTGCAGTGAGCAAAGGTTAAACATTTTGGGCTGGGAGCCAGCGCCAAGACCAAGAAGCAGCACAACGGAGAAGGTCTCAGGCAATGAATGGGGAGGGTCAGAGTCGGCAGTGGAAAACTGGAAGGCAGAGTAACATTGGCCAGATGAGTGGCCAGTGAGGGGCAGTACCACCAGGTAGCAATGGGGCTCCAGCTCCTTTGGCCACAAGACAGCTTTTCCCTATAGGGAGAAAGTCGGGGGACTTAAGAGTAGCTCAAGAGATCCAGGAGTGCATAAGCCCCAACCCATTTCTCACTTCCAAAGTCATTGCATTGCACCAGGGGAGGGCAGAGCGGGAGTGGACCTGGCCAGCAGCCATCTTGTTTTACATCTCTGAGCAAGGCTTTGGAAAGACCCCCAAGTCTGATGCCTAACCTACTAGAGGCAGTCAGGGTAGAAAGTAGACCCTCCTTTCTTTTTTTTTTTTTACATCTTTATTGGAGTATACTTGCTTTACAATGTTGTGTTAGTTTCTGCTGTATAACAAAGTGAATCGGGGCTTCCCTGGTGGCGCGGTGGTTAAGAATCCACCTGCCAATGCAGGGGACACGGGTTCGAGCTCTGGTCTGGGAAGATCCCACATGCCGCGGAGCAACTAAGCCTGTGAGCCACAGCTACTGAGCCTGCACTCTAGAGCCCGTGAGCCACAACTACTGAGCCTGCGTGCTGCAACTACTGAAGCCCGCGCTCCTAGAGCCTGTGCTCCACAACAAGAGAAGACACCACAATGAGAAGCCCGCGCACCGCAACGAAGAGTAGCCCCTGCTCGCCGCAACTAGAGAAAGCCCACGCACAGCAACAAAGACCCAACGCAGCCAAAAATAAATAAATAAAAATAAATAAATAAATTTATTAAAAAATAAAAAATAAAAAACAAAGTGAATCAGCTATACATATACATATATCCCCATATCTCCTCTCTCTTAAGCCTCCCTCCCACTGTCCCTATCCCACCCCTTTAGGTAGACCCTCCTTTCCTAATCCACGTCATTTGCCTCACTCACTCCAGCTTTTTAAATAAACGTTATTATGCAATATTTGAAACACACAAAAAAGGCATAAATAATAATACAATGAGCAGCCATGTATCTACCCCCAGGTTAGGAAATAAGGCATTGCCGATACAGCTGAAGCCCTCACGCCCTGACCATGTGTGTCTTTGGGAACACACCCTCCCCGTCCCCGGGAAGTCATCCTAATCTGGAATTTCGACTTCATCGTTCCCACAAATGACTTTATACTTTTACTACATGTTTTTTTATCCCTGAACACTACATAGAATCGGTTTGCATGTTTTCAAACTTTATATAAATGGTATCATAAAACAAGTATATTTTTCTGCAGCTTGCTGTTCATTTAACGTTATGTTTGCGTGATTCATCCATGTTGACATGTGCGGCTCTGGCTGATTACTTTTCTCTGCTGAAGCTCTTGTTATTTGAGAACATCACAATTTATTTGCTTAGTCCTGTTAATAGATAGAGGTTTTTCCCATAGTTTCTTTCCTACAAACTGCTTCTGTGAACATTCCCTAGCCTGATTCCATGGACAAATGAGGAGATGCTGTCATTCATCCGAACCATCACTCCTTTGCTTGGTTTTCTGGCGCACACCTTTCCCCTTGCCTCACATCCAAGCCACTCTGCTTGGACTCTGTGATTAGGCTCCTGTTATCTGACCAGTTCCTTGTTTCCTGGAACTGGTTTGGGACTTGTCACCTTGAGTTTGCCCTTGGGAGCTCTTATCTCTGTCCTCCATCTTCAGACAGGAAGCGCTGGGTAAGTGACCTGCCACAAGTCCCACAAAGCCCTGTGGGACTGGTCCCAGCTGCACTAGCTCCTCCCTGACTAGACTGTCAGCGCCAAGAGGTAGGGAGGGTCTGACTCATTTGATATTATCACCTCATCTAGAGCACAGGACCTGGAACATTGTATAATGCCCTTTAAATATTTGTTGACTAGGTGACTGCATGAACTAATGCTTTATGGAGAAGGCGTACCAGATAGCCAGGATTCTTTTATGTACTCAACTTGCATTTACCTTTACTTAGATGGTTCCAAGCTCCCACCTATGGGTCCCGTGGCAATCCCAGTGAAGCCCATGCTGTCACTGGCCCTTCTGCAGATTGAGAACTGCCTCTCATCACCTAGTGGAGTCTCCTCAAAGAGGCAAAGACATTCAGTCTCCCCGCCACAGGATGAACCTGAGGGCCCTCCAGACATTTGGGGCACATGAGGGGAACCTCCTATAGTGTGCCAGCCTGAGGCATCCCTGATGGTACATCTCTGGAGTACTAGCCTGTAGAAGGCAGTGAAGGTGGCCTCCCTTTCCCTGGTAAGGTCACTTTTTGATGTAAAATGTATGCTACAGTTGAAGCATATGATAGCAGTGCCATTCCCCAAAGCAGATATTAACAGGAGGAAGAAGAACAAAGCACACAAAGTTCCTGGAAAAAGAAGGAAGAAGGAAAGAAAAATGTTGATGTTTGCAGGGATGGGGGTGAGACTGAGATGCAGCCATGGGAAACTGAGGGCACTCTAGTCCAATAGTGGGTTGCAGTGGAATAAAAACCACTGAGCATGGAGAAAGGGGACTTGCCAGCAATCCTGCCTCTGCCACTTACTAACCTGCAACCTTGGTTAAGGCATTTGGCCTCACCTGATACCAGATTTAGCTGACATTTACTACGTGCCAATTACAGTCAGTGACTATGCATCGTATAGCATTCTCTGACTGAATCAGAGGGTCAACTCACAGCCAGGCAGGCTGCACAGCACGAAGACGCCTCTAACCACTGCATTACAATGCCTCCTCACCAGGCATAGGATCCAACGTGATCCTCAAAACATCCCCATCAGGCTGTCGCTGATGATAAATGGAGAAAACGAGGCAGACGGCTACACAGTGAGTGAGGACCCAAGGCGGCCAGTGTGGGCTCAGCATGACTTGGTGTCATGAAGCAATTGTTAAAGGTGAGGTGCTTTAGCTCAACCTTGCAAATTATTCCCAAAGTCCATGAGTCCAGGTCCATCTGGCTGGAATTCCTCCACTGAACCCATTTTATCACAAGGCACATGAGAAGAAATCATGGTGCCAACAACTCTATGTATTAGTAAATTAATTTAATAAATATTAAATCCCCGCCATGTGCATAGTACTGTTCTAGGCTTTACAAATGCAGAGAATGAAAAACCACAGGGTTCCTGCTCTGGAGATGCTCATTCTGGGATATGCAAAAGTTCACAGTTCAATGTAATCACAGCTCTGAGGGATTCAGCACCAATGTGCAGTGAGAACAACAAAGAAATTTCCTGGAGGAAAGCACATCTGATCGTTCAAAGTCCTGGGTGTGGTCCATGCTCTGCAGCCTCAAACAACTGATAACTCACGTCTCACTCTGGGTCCTCAGTTTCCCCGTATATAAAATAGGACCATAACACAGAATGATCTCTTGGTTCTTCCAGGCCTGCTGCTTTCTGGCTCCTACTCCAGGGCTCTTCTCTATTGTCAGTGACCAAACCCAGGGTGCCATGAGGGAGGCTATCATGGGATGTGGGTTAAGATGTAGCCAGGTAGACAGAGCTCTGGAGCCCCCGATGGCACAGTGGACAAGACCAGCTTGGACCAAGGGATTCCATGCTGTCAGTCTTTTCAGCATGAATCCACTCTCCTCTTGGCCTTTTTGCAGGCACCTGGGGTTTGAAGCTGGCAGTATCATCAAAGACTGGCTGGTGGCTGCATTATAAAAGGGTTGTATTCCTTCTTGTTGAAAAATAAATCCTTTTTCTTCTAAACAGCCAAGCTGGCGGGTTTCATTGTAAGTGGTTTGCACTCCGCAGAGAGCCGGGACTGCCAACACTGCATCCTTCATCTCTGCAATATTAATTAGTTTTCCATGATGCTTTGTCTTAATCATCAAAAAATAAGAACGGTGGGAACCCCATCAAAGGAAGAGTTGGGGAGAAGGAGGGCAAACAAGACACAGAGTTAGAAAAGGAGTGAAGATAATGTGGGGGAAGCAGTTAGAGATGGGGAGGGGTTCATGAGAGGAAAGGCATCCGCTGCGAGGTGAGAAAGGATTTTTCATAAACATCTGCTATGTGTTACGAATGGTACTAGGTTCTTTGCCTACACTGCTTCAGTCCACCCTGAAACCAATCTACATTTTACATCCCTTATTTTAGAGATGAGCAAATTGAAGCTCAGAAAAATTAGGTGCCTTTAGGTAAAAAATCTGATGCGTGGAAGATGCTTGAACCTGAGATTTTTTTACTCCATGCCTAAACCTCTTTCAACTACATCCATTCAACTTTCCACAGATATTTATCCAGCAATTATTGTGCCCAGGCAGAATACTAGGCACGTGCAGTCTCCAGCCCTAAAAAAAAAACACACAAGAAGGATGCTTGACTAAATCTTCATGAAAATGATGCCATCAAATTCGTGTTTTGGAAAGATCCCCCTGAGAGCAGTGCCAAGACTGGATTTAAAAGGAGCAGGGGGTGCTTCCCTGGTGGCGCAGTGGTTGAGAATCTGCCTGCCAATGCAGGGGACACAGGTTCGAGCCCTGGTCTGGGAAGATCCCACATGCCGTGGAGCAACTAGGCCCGTGAGCCACAACTACTGAGCCTGCGCATCTGTAGCCTGTGCTCCGCAACAAGAGAGGCCGCGACAGTGAGAGGCCCGCGCACCGCGATGAAGAGTGGCCCCCGCTCGCCGCAACTAGAGAAAGCCCTGGCACAGAAACAAAGACCCAACACAGCCAAAAATAAATTAATTAATTAATTAAAATAAAATTTAAAAAAAAAAAAAAGTAGCAGGACTGTTGCAGCCGCCCAGGTGAGAGATCAAGGTGGCCTTGGTTGGAGTGCTGGTTGTCAAGATGGAGAGGAATGACCACAGACCTCATGCAAGTTCTCTATACTCATTTTCTCTTGGCAGCTCGCACAGGATGAGACTAGTTGAAATGGGAATGATAACACCCCTCTTAGGACCCAGAGGAAGGATTTTAGAGAGAACAGTGTGGAAGAAAATGTTATCAATATTTTCTGCTTCTTTGTTACTAAGCAATCCATAAACACATACTGAGACCTCAGGCTATGCCAAGCAGTCTTTTAGATGCTGTAAGGACCTCTTTTACCTCTTTGCCTTCAGAAAGCTTCCAGTCTGGTTAGAAAAGGACGGCATACTTTCCTCAAAAGATACCCAGCGATACACATCAGAGAGGCATGGAGAGAAGTGGGATGCAGGAGGAGTAGGCTGAGTTGGCATAGTTGGGGGTGGAGGGGAGGGTGGCAGGAAACGATTATTTACTAGAAAATACCGTGTGTGTTATGAATGAATTGTGTTTCCCAAACAGATAGGTTGAAGTCCTCACCTCCAGTAACTCAGAATGATCTTATTTAGAAACAGGGTCATTGCAGATGTAATTAGTTAAGCTAAAATAAGGTCAAACTGGAATAAGATGGCCCGCTAATCCAATATGACTGGTGTTCCTATAAAAGAGAGAAAATGGCCATGTAAAGATAAGGCAGAGATTGGAGGTGTGCTATCAGAAGCCAAGAAACATCTGGGTCTACTGGAAGCCGGGAGAGACAATGAAGGATCCTCCTCCAGAGGCTTTGAAGGGAACGTGGCCCTGCCAACACCTTGATTTCTGCCTTCTGGCCTCTAGAACTGTGAAAGAATAAGTTTCTGTTGTGTTAAGCCCCCCAGTTTGTGGAAACTGATCCAATGTGTAGCTCACTGTATCTTCCCCCCGAGACTGCGGGAGGTGGACACTCTTAGATCCATTTTACAGGTCAGGAATCTGAAGCCCTAGGATTCGTATGTACAGATGATCTCACTAATATGTGATAGATCTGTGCTCAGCTATCCACTCTAGAGGTGGTTCTGGAGGTGAACTTGAAAGGATAAAACGGAAATAGAAGTTACCGGATCTGATCATGTGGAGAGCAGGAGAGATTTCCCCCATGATGTCATGCATTGCTTTAGTCCCCAAGAGAAATGAGTGCTTAGTGGGTGTCAGGCACAGGTTCGAAGCTAAAGAAAAATTGTGGTTGAATGAGGCGTGGTTGCCCTTGAGGAATTTACAGCCCAGCGAGGGAGAAAGATATGTGACCAGACACAATCTCATCCACCGGGGGAAAAAAAGCACCAGAAGCACCGCCCCCAGGTACTTCCTGCTTCCCTCACCGAGATGCCCTGATGGCAAGACACTTCCCAATTCAACAACAGCTTGCAGGAAAAGGAAACTAGATCACAGGAAATGAACACATCACAGTTCAGACATCAATGGTATCAATTCCAATTAAAGAAAACGACAATGGTGAAATGTGGGAAAGCATGCATCTTAGAATCAAGGCAATACTCTAACTTTGCCCAGAGACGATATGGAAGATTTCCTAAAGATCATGGCTGAACCTGAAGGACGAGGGGAAAATGTGCTAAGGGGAGGGCCTTGCGAGACAAACTGCTCACAGGCTGGTGATGCTTCTTCCCCAAATGCCAGCTCCACAAAAGCGGGATTCCGGTTGCTTTGACGGCTGCTCTATTCACAACACCTAGAAGAGAACATAGTAGGTGCTCAGTGTGTAGATAGATGTAACGAGCCCCATCAGGATGAGACTGTACATACTCCTGGAAGTTTGGCCTCCATCAGTTGAGCGTTTAGTTCTTCCTTTGTGAAACACCTACCCAGGGCCCCATCCTGGGTTGTTTTCTGGGAAGACAGAGGTGGGTAAGACAAGCTCTCCAAGGGCTCTCAGTAGACCGAGAAGACGGCAAACAAACGATTTCCGTATCTGCTGGGTGATACATGCTCTGATGGGGAAAACAGGGTAAGGGAGAACAGACAAGCCTGGTGGAGAAAGTGACACTCAGCTGAGATTTAGAGGATGAGCAGGAGATTAGCCTGGCAGAGGAGGGACGATCATGTGATAGAAAGAGCAGCAGCCCCAGCCAAAAAAGAGCTTGTCATCTCCAGGGGACTGCAAACAGGTCAGTGTGACCTGGAGTGCAGACCTGGGGGTAGGATGCACGGGAGGTGTGGCTAGTGGGGTGAAATCACCCAGGCACGCCTTTGAGGGGCCTGCTGTATTCAGCGGGGGAACCACTAATGGATTCAAGTTCCCAGGTATTTGCTACCCGCTTTGCAAGGCTCCTCTGGCTGGACCACATTTTCTCACCCTCGGAACAGGGAACACAGTCATCATAGGGCCATCGAAGGGCGAATTCAATGCCAGGGCAGGAAGAGGGAGAAGGCATGCATGACATTACCTTAATTTAACATTCTTCTTTTTTTTAATCAATCAGTGATTAATAGATATTACATTACCCCCCAATCCATTCTCAAGAGAGGTGTTATAATAACATGTCAGGGAGGTGTGGATAAGCGCCATTATGGAGCCTGGTTTATAATGCAGTTTGTAACAGATGCTAACATCCCGATTATGCATTCCAGCATCATTTATACTCGGCTCCGTGGTACGGTAAGGCTCGTGGCATCATAATTCTCCAAAGCAGTTGCTATTAATCACTCATTCATTATTAAAACACTTCGTATTCATTTCACTTGGCAACGGGCGCAGGGCAGGCTCTGTTTCTCCGGAGTGGTTATCTCCAGGCTTTGTCAGCCTCAGCCCAGAGGAGCTCCAGTCCTCCAGGAAGGCTGAGAGCTCCAAAGAGACACCTCAACACAGATGGGAACTCAGGACTCAGAAGAGATGTATCCCATCCAAAGGGATACACATCCGAGACAGGGGGCAGGGCTCCTAGAAACCAAGACTGTCTATCGCCCTGAGTGTCTCCTCTGCCCACCTCTCCCTCTAAGCTGAAAGCCCCACTTCCCTGAATGAGAACTCTGCTGGGCTCTTTTATATCCACTGGTGTCTCAGTATCAGCTGGGAGCCGGGGTCTTGCCTCCAAACTTACTTGATCATAAGAAGCCACTGGGTCTCATAGTCAAATACAAGGGCTCTAGGGTCAAGTCTCTTGCCTTCTAGTTGTGTGACCTTGGATAAGAAATCTAACTCTTTTGTCCCTCTGTGTCATCAGCTGTACAATGGAGTTGATAATAATAGGACCAACCTCATAGAATTGCTGTCACGATTAAATGAATTAATTCTAACAAAGCCCTTGTCAGATGCCTGAAACATCATTCACATCGGCCCTTGTTATTACTTATTAAGGCAATCCTAACATCTCCTAGATGTCCCGCACAGCCTTTGATAGGTGTGGGGAGGGATGGAGGAACCATCCATTCATTCATTCCATAAATAGCAGGTGCGCATCTCAAATGTGCCAGGCATTGTTTTAAGTACCAGAGACACAGAGACCTGTATGGCACAACCCCTCCTTCAGGAAGCCCACAAGCGAGTAATGCAGTGTGCTTAGAGCACAGACGTATGGAAGCCCCTCTAGCTTTCCCCCAAAGTCTCTGCATTTTGTTGTACTTTACAGTTTACAAAGCACTTTTTCCATTTAACATTTTATTGAATGCTCACCTGAGAGGAGAGCAGGGCGGAGATTATTATTACAACTTTCACAGTAGCAAACATCCCATGCTTCCCTCTGGATATTAGGCTAGTGGCTAAGGTTCCTGATGGTTCCCGCACTTTGAGTGAAATACTTCAGTCTAAAAATGTACAGAGGATAATTTAATGAATAAATAGAATATTATAAAGGCCTCTGAATCCTTCTTTTCATGGCATCCAATGGTAACCACTAATCTCAAATCAGGTGTTCCGATTTCCATGATTTTTTTAAACATTTACCACAAAAGTATATACACTATATTTCTGTTTATATGTTTTCAAATTTGGTATAAATGATACCACATTGTACATCTCCCACAGCTTGCTTTTTTAAAGAAAGCAGTTTTGTCATGGAAAAGTTCAAATGTATATAAGTAAACAGAATGGTATGATGAGAATGGATAAACAACAAGGTCCTACTGTAGAGCACAGGGAACTATATTCCATATCCTGTGATAATCCATAATGGAAAAGAATATAAAAAAAGAATGTATATATAACTGAATCACTTTGCTGTACAGCAGAAATTAACACATTATAAATCAACTATACTTCAATAAAAAAATAAATAAAAATCTTTAAAAAACATTAGTATAATGAACTACCATGTACCTATCACCCAGCTCCAATGATCAATATCCGGCCATTCTTGATTCACCTGTACCGACACTATACCCTACCTCAGCCTCATTCAATTATATTTTACAATTCTATTTTAAAACAAAATTTACATACATTTGAATGCATAATCTTAACTGTACACTTTTCAAAAATAGATCCTCCATGTATCACTATTTCTGTCAAGATAGACAACACTCTCATCTCTACAGAAAATATCCTCCAAAGTCTTTTTCTCTTCCACCATTCCTGCACCCTTGAAAACCATTGTCTTGACCTTAGATGACCATTGCCTGTTCTATAATTGCATATAAATAGACTCACAGCGTATACAGTCATTTGTGTTCTTTTGGGGGGAAGAAGCATCACATCTCTGAGATTCATCCACACTGTTCCATGCATCAAAAGATGGCTTCGTTCTACTGCGAAGGAGTATCCCATTGTACGAATATAGCACGGTTTGTTGATCCATCCTCCTGGGCATGAACATATGGGCTGTTTCCAACTCTTGGCTCTTGTGAATAAAGTTGCTATGAACATTTGTACACTACCTTTTGGGGGGTTATACTACCCACAAAAGATTTTATACTACCTTTTTGTGGCTAAAGGAGTGGAACTGCTGAGTCAGAGAGTAGGTGTATTTTTTCTTTTTTTAAAAAAATGTTTTCTGACGTACAGTTGATTTGCAATGTTGTGCTGATTTCTGCTGTACGGCAAAGTAATTCGGTTATACACATATATATTCCTTTCCATTGGTTTATCACAGGATATTGAATGTAGTTCCGTGTGCTATACAGTAGGACCTTGTTGTTTATCCATCCTATATATACTAGCTTGCATCTGCTAATCCCAAACTCCCACTCCTTCCCTCCCCCACCCCACCCCCTTGGCAACCACAGGTCTGTTCTCTATGTCTGTGAGTCTGTTTCTGTTTCGTAGATATGTTCACTTTTTGTCATATTTTAGATCCCACATATAAGTGATATCATATGGTATTTGTCTTTCTCTGTCTGACTTACTTCACTTAGTAATGATGATCTCTAGGTCCATCCACGTTGCTGCAAATGGCATTCTTACATTGCTTTTTAGTAGTTGTACTTTAAGTGTATGAAAAATTAGCAAACCGTTTTCCAACGTGGCTGTGCCGTTCTACTCTCTCTCCAGTGATGTGTGAGCATTCCAGCTGCTCCACATCCTCACCAACCCCTGCCGTGAAGCATGTTTCATTGTTCAAGATTTTTGCCTCTTTTTATTGAGTTGTCATTTCATTTTTTTTTTTTTAGAAATTCACGTTCTTTTATTTATTTATTTATTTATTTATTTATTTATTTATTTATTTATTTATTTATGACTGTGTTGGGTCTTCGTTTCTCTGCGAGGGCTTTCTCTAATTGTGGCAAGTGGGGACCACTCTTCATCGCGGTGCGCGGGCCTCTCACCATCGCGGCCTCTCTTGTTGCGGAGCACAGGCTCCAGACACGCAGGCTCAGTAGTTATGGCTCACGGGCCCAGTTGCTCCGTGGCATGTGGGATCTTCCCAGACCAGGGCTCGAACCCGTGTCCCCTGCATTGGCAGGCAGATTCTCAACCACTGCGCCACCAGGGAAGCCCCATCATTTCATTTTTGAGTTGAAAGAGTTCTTTTCATATTCCGAATAGAAGCTCTTTGTCAGAAACATGTTTTGGGAAATTTTCTCCAAGTCTGTCTGTTCGTTTTTCATAATGAATAATGAGTTTTTGTGTGTTTGTTTTTCTTTTACTGGTAATGTTTTCTGCATTTTGTCTTAGAAATCTGTGTCTACCCTTTGAACCTTCTAAAAGCTTTAAAATCTTCAATGCTACACTTATGTCTAAGATTCGTCAAACATTAAATTTTGTGTGGTGTGAGGGAGGGGACTGAGCTCAGTTTTTCACCATATAGATATCCTGTGGTTTTAGCACCATTTGTTGAAAAGACTTCCCTTTCTCCCTTGAATTAGTTTGTTGTTTTTGTCAAAAATTAATTCACCATATACATGTATGTCTATGTACCCTCTGGCGGGCTGCATTAATCTATGTGTCTATCCTTATGCCAATAACTGTTATCAAACCGTATTAATTACTGTGGCTTTATATTAAGTCTTGAAGGCAAAGAGTGTGAGTTTTCCGGCTTTGTTCTTCCTTTTTAAGAGTGCTATTATTTGGCTATTCAAGATCATTTACATATCCGTGTAATTTTAGAATTAGCTTATCTATTTCTATTTTTAAAAAGCCTTTTGGAATTGTGATTTGAATTATGTGAACTATGGATCACATCTTGACAATATTGGGTTTTCCACCATGCAAATATAGTATATTCTCCCATTTTTAACATCTTTTTAAATTTTTCTTAGCAATGTTGTATAGCTTCCAGTAGAAAGGATTCACATATCTTTTCTTCAATTTATTGCTAACTGTAATTTTTTAAGATGCTGTGAATAAAATTTTAATTTTATTTCCCAATTTTTTCTGCCAATATATAGATATCTAATTAATTTTTGCTTATGCATCACATACCCTGAAATACTGGTAAATCCATTTAAATTGTTTTAGGTGTTTTCTTTGTTAATGCCTTAAGGTATTCTTAAAAAATATTATGCTGTCTGTGACTATGAATTCCTTAAATTAATTAAATACAAATTTTGTTTATAATTATAAATAAACAGATAGTATAAAATTCTCCCTTTTGAATCTTTACACTTTTTATTTGTCTTGCATCATTGAACAGGCTAGAACTTCCATACAATATTGAATAGAAGATTCAACATTCTTGCCTTTTTTCTAATCTTAGAAGGAACGCACTCAGTGCTTGATTATTAAGTATTAACTGTAGGTATTTTTCAGATGCCCTTTATCAGATTGTGTATTCTGATTTGCTAGATGATATCTATTCTAGTTTGCTGAGAATCTTTGTCATGAATGAGTATTGGATCTCGTTATATGCTTTTTTCCCATTTATTAAGATGATCATATGGTTTTTCTACTTTAGCCTATTATTTGGCAGATTACATTGATTAATTTTTGATTGTTGAATCAAACTTGCATTTCTGGGATAAACTTTGATTGATCATGATATAGTGTGTTTTTTATATATTTCTAAAGATTTATCAATAATTGTTAAGGATTTTTGCATCTGTGTTAGTGAAAATGTTTCCTTGTAATGTCTTTGTCATAGTTTGATGGCAGGTTTTAACTCATAAAATGGGTTAAGGCATGTTTCTTCTTCCTCTATTTTCTGGAACAGTTTGTGTAAGGTAATATTATTTCTCTCAAATGTTTGATAGAATTCACCTGTGAAACCATTGGGATCTAGAGTTTATCTGTTGGAAGGTTTTAATTTAAAAATACAATTTCTTTCACAGGTATAGAGCTTTTAAGAATCCTCTTATCTTCTTGTGTCAGTTTTGGGTTTTTTTTTTTCTTTGGTCAGTTGAGTTTTTCAAGGAATTTGCTCATTTCATCTGAATTGTAGAATTTGTTGTCATAATGTTTTTCATCATATTTCCTTTTTATCCTTTTAAAGTCTGTAGGATCTATAGTGACAGTCACTCAATCCCTGTTGTGATATTATTGGTAATTTGTGTTTCCTTTTTTTTAGTCTTGTTAAGGGTTTATCAAATTTATTATATTAACATCTAAATTTTTTTTGACTTTGCCAATTTTCTTTCTTTTCTATTTTTTATTTTCTTTGATTTCTGCTTTTATCTGTATTATTTCCTTCCATCTACTTACTTTAGGTTAATTTGCTTGTTTTTCTTTCTGGCCTCCTATGGTGGAAATTTAGATCAATAACTGTACACCTTTCTTCATAATATAATCACTCAAAGCTATCATTTGGTCCTCTAAACATTGGTTTAGCTGCATCTCTCACATATTTATTTGGATATTAATTAATAATAATAAAAATAAACACTGACAAAGAGCTATAAAAATGAAATAGTACAAAGAACACCCAAATATTCTTTATAAGATTCACCTTTGTTAATATTTCTCTCCATTTTCTCTGCATGTGTGTGTATGTGTGTGTGTGTGTGTGTGTGTGTGTGTGTATAATCTGAGTAATTTACATACATCTTAGACCTATGCCCCTAAGTACTTAAATGTGTATTTCCAGGAGAAGGAATACTTTCTTATATAACCACTGCAATTATAAAATTCACACATTTACATTTATGCTCTACTTTTAACTAATATACCATCCATTTTCCAATTGTGTCAGTTTATCTTAAAAGGTCCTTGATTGCATCTCTCTCTCCTGCAGTACAAGATCTTACATCACTGTCAAGTTTGTTTAGCCTTAGATAATCTGGAACGTTTCACAGCCTTTCCTTGTCTTTTAGGACAATGACATTTTTGAAGAAGATAACCCTTCTATCTTTGCATAGGAAGTTATCCATTTGGGGATGTGTGGTATTTCCTCATGATTAGATTAAGGTCATACACTCTTAGGATATCACATCTGGAAAAACACAATGTCCATCGATTCCTTATTGGTGATGTTAATTTTGTCAAGGTGTTGCCAATTTTTTCAGTATATACTTATTGGTTTTTCTCCATTTAACTAATAATCAGTATGTGGGAGAGATACTTAAGAATCATGTCAATATCTTGCTCTCAGCAAAATCTCCTCCTAGATTTAGTATCTGCTGATGATTCTTCCCTGACCCATCTTTACCATGGTGATTGCAAAATGATGATTTCCAAGCTCCAGCTTCAGCCCTCAGCATTGTAATATAAGCAAGGGCCTCCCTTCTCCTGTATTCATGTGTGTGTGTATATATGTGTCTAATCTATGTATTGAATCTGTCTGTCTATCTATCTGTCTATCATCTATCTATTATGAATGTGGATTCATGAATTCCTATTTTTACATGGCTCATCACTCATTACCATTTGTAATTATTTTGGTGCTCAAATTGTCTCAAATTTGATCAACGGGAGCTCCTCAAAGCTGGCTCCAGTTCATTCAGGTTCTCTGCTGAGTCATATACCACTGTAGTAAATATACCAAAGTTATTTTTGCATTCTGCTGTTGATTGCCATTAGGCTGTTTATATGTTTACATATATATAAACAATGCCATCATATGAATTCCTGTGCATATCTCCTATGTACATTATGTTCCAGGACAGAGCTAAGTGTAAAACTTCTGGTTCTTAGGATATGAGAATCACCTTTCTTGATCGTGTAACTATTCACTTATATGATCACAAAATAAATAGTTTTGCCAATTTACATTTTCATCAACAGTGGATGAGAGTTTATGTAGATTAACATCCTTCCCAACACTTGATAATGTTACACTCACTCACACACACACACACACACACACACACACACACATAAACACAGCACATCTGTCATTTAACAGGTTTTAAATGGAAACTCACTGCTATATAAATCTACACCTTTTCATTTGTGCATGGGCCACTAAGCTTTCCTCTTTGGGACCTTAGACATTCATATACTTGACTCTCATTTTTTAAGCTGAGAAATGAAAACTCAGATGCATTAAGTGACATGCCCTAGATCACAGTGCTCTTGTGAATTAGACATGAATCCAGGTATCCTAACGCTAAAAAAACAAAATTTCTATCTATCTATCTAACCATCCTGATACTGTGTAGATTTATGACTAAGAGGATGTCTCAATTTATGGTGTGTGTGTGGGGGTGTGTGTGTGGGGGGGGGGGTGTGTAATGGGTGGGATAGTATTTTTTTTTTAATTCACATTTTGGCTTGAGGTCTTCAGAGCCATCCTGGGATAAATATAACCTCCAAAGTAAATCACCCCCAACGTACCCTTTGCCCCCAATCTTTTTCTGAGTAAAATCAAATTAAAATGAATGAAAATCAAGAACAACCCTGAAGAGATGTCCTAAGGAGACAGTCCCCCAACAGTGCTTATCTTTCAATGCGGGTTTACAGCCTGAACAAATGGATGTGGCATTAAATCAGCCTCAGCAACCTCTTCTTTGCCTCTCTCCGGCATCCCGGGTAAGACACTACCCAGATTAGGATAGGACCCAGAGCACTGGCCCAATTCATACCCAGGAACCACTCTAGGAAAGTTGCATTCTCTGATTGCCCCAGGAAACCACAGCTCTTCCTAGCCTGTGGCTTCAGCAGTTCTGCATGCCCACTACCCCCCTACCTGCTTGCCCAGCCTCACTGCCCCCTCTGCCTCGGGATCACTCATTAGCCTGAGATTAGCAGCTATGTCAGCGGCAGGAAGGGCAGAGCCCTGTGCCCTGGGCTGTAGCTGCAGAGAACTGTCTGGGGAGGGAGGGTTCAGCTGTCCAAGTGCCAGGCACATGTCAAATCCAATTTGGGAGAAGATCTTGTTAAGCTTCCTTATCTGATGACAAATCCTCTTTAAAAAAAAAAAAAAAATCATCAGTTAAGAAGGTTTTGCATTGTCTACCAGGCACCATGCTCAGTCAGATAATACTTCCTGTCAAGAATACATTCTTTCTATCCCATCAGTCACTTGGTTCAAGGAGATTTGATTAGTCACAGAAGACTTACATATAAGCCTTGCTGGCCACTAAACAGTCTTTGCCCTTCAAAAGCTATGGGACTCATTTCTGTGACTGTAAAGTCCAGCATCTTCACAAGTAAAGAGCACAGAGCTGATTTTTTAATTTTGTAATTGTATAGTTGATTTACAATGTTGTGTTAATTTCTGGTGTACAGCAAAGTGATTCAGTTATACATACATATATATACATCTTTTTTTATATTCTTTTCCATTACAGTTTATCACAGGATCATTGAATAGTTCCCTGTGCTATACAGCAGGACCTTGCGGTTTATCCATTCTATATATAATAGTTTGCATTTGCTAACCCCAAACGCCCACTCCATCCCTCCCCGACTCCACCTCCCCCCTGGCAACCACAAGTGTGTTCTGTATGTCTGTGAGTCTGTTTCTGTTTCGTAGATAAGTTCATTTGTGTCATACTTTAGATTCCACACATAAGTGATATCATATTTGTCTTTCTCTGTCTGACTTACTTCACTTAGTATGATAATCTCTAGTTCCATTCATGTTGCTGCAAATGGCATTATTTCATTCTTTTTTATGTCTGAGTAGTATTCCATTGTATATAGGTACCACATCTTCTTTATCCATTCATCCATCAATGGACATTTAGGTTGTTTCCATGTCTTGGCTCAGAGCTGATTTTTAGTCCTAGCTTGTTACCCTTTCAAAACCACAAGCACCAAAAATAATAAAACCAATTGCTTGTGAGCTTGTGGTGAAAAGTATTTTCCTACATGCTGGTGGCAGCATAAGTCATTCTAACCCTGTTGAAAAGGAATTTTGCAGAAGGCACCAAAACTCACAAAAGCATATGTACTCTGACATTCTACCCATGGGGTTTTCCAAAGACGAGAGTGGGGCTAAAATTGATTACATATCTGTCCTGGGCTAGGCATGCTTATACTCATTGTGCTACTAATCCTGCATCTCAATCTTTTGACACATACCCTTATTCCCATTTTATAGATGAGGAACTTAGAACAAGGGCTAATGACTTATCTGATGCTGCAGCATTATCATGAGGGAGAAACTGCATCCAAACCCAGTCTGCTTGAGTCCAATCCCGCTTCTTCCTCTATAAAATACTGCTTTGAGGTCTATGCATAAACATCTTCACTGCAGCATTACTCATCATAGCAAAATGTGAGAAAAGGCAAAGTGGCTCATAACAGGAGAATGTTTTAGTACACTATGGGAAATTAACCCAATGGATTATTTTGCCTTTTTATAAATGATAATTTTAAAGATTATTTAGCAGTATCAGGAAAAGTATATCATACAACATTAAGACAAGAGAAAAGAACACAAAAGTATTCCTATGTAATGATTATAACTATATTAAAATGCATATCCATATGGAAAAATTGCTCCTGGGAGCTTGGAAAATAAAAGACTTTTTAAAGATATTAGTAACTAAATGTAATTTCTCAAAATATCCATTACTGTTATGAAATTGTGTTTCAAGACAGGCACTAGTTTGGGTGGGAAGAATAATATATTCAGAATGGAAAAGACCAGAATTTGAATACTAGCTCTTCCAGATTCTAAATTTGTGAAACTGAGCAACTTATGTATAGTCTGTGAGACTCAGTCTTTTTCACTAGTAAAATAGTGATAACAATTGTAACTTCACAAGGTCAGAGTGCAAGTTAAATAAATTAAAACACATGTAAACAGAGCCTACCGTGATAAATCCATTAACAAAAATATCATCCATGATAAATTCATTAACGAAAAATAAAAATAAATTAAAATGATGGTCCTACTTAAGCTTCCACCCCCTCCAAACTTCCCTGTACATTTTCTGAAGCAAGACACCCCTGAACAGGAAGTGATCTTTCAGCCCACACACGTATGCATGCTCACAGGGCAGCCAAGGGAGGGGAGTAAATAGGTGAATTCACTCCTGGCCAGTGTCATGCTCAGCTCAAACCAGCCACAGATCCGATGATTCACCGGCACTGAATGCATTATGTATTAATCCCTGGGCTCTGCAGTGAAGCCCACGTGTGAAACTAACCCTGCCCTAGTCCTCTGGGCATTGACAAGATAAGACCTTGTTTCAGGCTAGGCAGCGCCGCTCCCTGAAGCTTCTTATAATGAATGTCCTCACTTTATGAGGCATTGTTAGCTCTTGTCTGTGGGGCCGCTGGGGGAGGATTCCCCCAGCTTCTATATTGCTAAGAGAACAGGAGACATTCGACAGGACGAGACCTATTAATGTTTCTACGCGGTGTTAGCGGCTGTGCAACTGTGCTCTCTCAACTTAAGCTTGCTCTCTGTCCTGTCCCTATTTCCAAAATCAGTTGCAGGGTCAAGGGATTGGGGAAGGGGAGAGGGTGGGAGGCATCAGAAAGGAAACAAACTTCACCAGGAGCTAAACAAGCACGGATGGGTTCTGGCGACCCTGACCTGCAGCATCTTGGCTGTTGAATCTTCGCCTGGGCTCTGAGCCACAAGCCCTAAGTGCATAGTGGCTGGTGACTCCTTGGCTGGAGTGAACAATCTGCTCCCCCCAGGAGATGTGCTACCTGCTTCCAGCCACGGCCCAGAGAGGGGGGTGAGGGATGCGAGAGTGGTGGGGTGAACAGAGAAAAATATTATCAAAGGTTTACCAAGTATCAATCCCATAAGAGTGGCATGAGCTTGTCGATTTGATACTCACCACCTGCCAGGAAGATAGTTACCGATCATTTTAAAGATGAGGAAACTGAGGCTCTAGACTGGCATTAATCATCTATTTGTTGGGCACTTCCTACAGGCAAGGAACTAGGACCTCTGAGGAGATGTGAAAGATAGTCAGAAGGTGGAATTTCTCATTCGGCTGTGATGCTTGTTCCTGGGGCTCCTCAGAACACAGTGTTTCCTTGGGCAGATGCTCTCAGATCAAGAAGAAATTGGCAGTACCATTGTCTAAGCTCTCTGCTCCTTCTTGCCTGAACCAAGTTGAATGAAACAAACCTGGTGCCAGGATTGGGAACAGTGCTTTAAAGGGCTGCACTCAGAACAGCTCTTGGCTCCCAGCAAAAAAAAGGCACACTGGGCATCCACCAATTCGGAAGAAAGTATGTTCTGTCCTCTCTCAATGAAAGCAAGGAAGGCCTGGCCGGGCTGGGAGGGCAGGGAGAGGGGCTGCTGCCTGGGGCGATCCCTTCTTCCCAAGGAGTAGGAAGAACATAGGAGTTGGAGTCAGGACACACACACATACACACACACACACACACACAACACACACCTGGATTGAACCTGACATTGCCACTCACTTGCTGTGTGTTTTGGGCAACTTTCCTAAGTTCTTAGACCCTCATCTGCAGAAAAAGTTTTTTTTTTTTTGTGAGGGGGGCTAAAAGTGAGTTGGGTGCCCGGTGTAGACTATAACTAGCCCCGTGCCTGGCCCATAAGCAATGTTCTTTTCCCCAGAACAATGTTTCTGTGTTGAGGACAATGAGGGTTGGTGGAGTCAAAACAAACAAACAAACAAACCAGGAGACCAAGCATCCTGAGAAGTGGGTGACAGATTCAGCCTGTGATCCAAAGAGTGGAGGTACAGGCCCAGCCAACACCCCTCCCCTGGGAAAACCACTGAGAACGGCTGCGAGCTTGAGCCAAAGGAGGAGGCCAGAGGTTAGGAAGCAGGAGAGCAGGTTAGGATAGCAAAGCCCCACAGTTACCAGGACAATCTGAATTACTTCTGTCCAACTCTGATTTTATAGCCCAGGGCTGTGCCTCATGAACACAATGTACACCCTACGATGATTGCTTTGTAGAACTGGGCACCTAAGAGATTTCAAAGAATCATGTAGGACAAGAGACAGCTTCCCCTCACATACTCATTTCAGTGACAAGTCCCCTTGTGGGTCAGCACATTAATTCAAGCCAAATCCCTTCTGCTTTCATTTCAGCTCTCTTCTCCTTTAGTTCTCTTGGGATGCTAGCTCAGTTACCGCATTACACGCTGTGGCTATGTGGCTAATGGCTAGCAGTCATGCACTGCACCGGCCAATCAATTAATGATTACAGCATGCGATGCCCTGCATTGGGTATTTTGAATGGTACAGAGATGACTGCACCTCTCTTTACTGTACTGAATTGCAATACACTAGAACTCATCTTTTCCAGTCATCCATTTAGTGCTGGAATCCCCTTAATATTGCCCACGTTGGGTAACCATTCAGCTCCTTGCTTGGGCTCTTCCTGTGACTGGAAGCTTCCTGCCATCTGAAAAAGCCATTTCATATGAGTCTCTAGTGCTGAGTCTAGAGACCAGTAGAGTCCTAATACGTATTGAATGTGTGAAAGGCCACTCATGGATCGCTCAAATTATTTTTCATTGATTGATTAATCCATTGGTTAGAAATCTTTCTCTCCTTAACTTTTATGCTGTCTCACTTGGAGCTGCTCTAATATTTGCAAGTCTCTCTAGGCTGAACATTTCTGCTTCCTTCAAATCTTCCTCCTATGGCTTTGTTCCCAGAACTGCCCTACCTACCTACCCTATCTTGGTTTCTCTCATCTGGACAGTGTTCCCTTCAGATTGCGACATCTCGAATTTAACAAGCTGTAAAGACCGCATTTCAGATGTCGCTTGGACCAACACTCTCTATTCAGGAATCTATGTTTATATTAATATAGCTCAAGCAGCACATATAGGTATATGCATGAAAACATGTTCCATGCACATAGAACAATTTTGCAGGAGATAACGGGAGAAGGCTGATGGGATTCATTCCATATGGATTTTGAAGACCAGCACTAGAGACACAAACCCAAGGAGGGCAGGAAATTGTGTGAGACAGAAGTGGAGCACCCTGAGGTCAGCACCAAACCACTTGGTGCAAGAGCATGTTGAGAGCACAGATGACTCTTGGCAAAGTCACAGGGAAAGCTGTTTGACTCCGAGGCCCCTGAGCCCCTTCCTCTCTCCTGATCCAGCAGATGAGGTGAAAATAGACCAACTTCAGAATCACATTAACCTGGCTTTGAATCCTTGTTCTCCCAGGATGCGTGGTGTCAGACAAATGCCGTTCCCTCTCTGAGCCTCTGTTTTACGATCTGCATAATGGGAACAAGGATGTATCCCTGTCCAGGTAGCTACGATGATTAAGGAAGGCAACAGAGAGGCCCTGGCAATGGTGCTGGGAGCACACAGGGGCTCAGAATGGGTTTTCCACTCCCCACCATGAGGATTCGCCATCCTGTTTAGAGAAGCCTGCTTCTTACATCAGTGATTTACACCCAGTGTGGGCCAGTGAGGCAGTATGATTCCTCCCATGGAGGAGTTTGTCTGCTAAGGTGTTAAAGAAATCTTACGCTGCAGTCAGGGGGTGGCTGTGATGCTGGTGGTGGCATTTTATTTTATTTCTTACCAAGGAGATTTCATGAAGGCTCTGAAATAGCTGCTGCTCCCTCTCTCTCTCCCTCCACCACCTGCTTTCTCCTTCGAGGTGGGACTTAAAAGATGCCATCTACAAGCTCACAATTATTGTTAGTGTGTCTCACCCACAGGGCAATATTTTCCATGGAGTGATTTGGTGAGGGACGCAGACCTCTGGGCAGTAACCAGGATTCATTATTTACTAAGCTAATTTCAGGAGATTCTATTCCAATACCTTTTGCAAATGTGTGTGTGTGTGTGTATGTGTATCAGTTGGATGCAATGTGAACCATCAATCTGTCAGGTTTTTTTCATCCATTTATTCAACAGCTCTTTACTTAACATATATTATGGTCTAAGCACTATACTAGAGGCAGAGGAGAGAAAGATGAATGAGGTCCTATCTCTGGTGGAAGAGAGAGATGTCAGCAGACATATTCTAGAAGAGCCCAGTCTGTGTTAGCCAAACATATAAGTAAGGGAAGCCAGAGCACAGAGGAGGGAGCGGGGAGCATTCCCCAGGAGTAGAGGAATCCAGAGGGCTCCCAGAGGAAGTGGCATATGGTTGGGGCTTTGACAGATGAATAGGAGTTTTCCCAGTGTTGCAACAGAAGAAAGATATTTGAAATAGAGAGAACAGATTGTGAAAGACTGAGAGTCGTGGTCAGACGCATCATTTTCGGGGAACAAGAACACCTGAAACTTGGGGCTAGTAGAGTGTAGTGGCAGAAGGGGAGACCTAAGGAATTTAGGTCCAATTTGGGAAGAACCTTAGTTAAGGAGCTTTAGCTAAAGAGGAGTGACTGCAATCATCTCAACAGAAGATGCTCAGAGAGTACCTGTGGGGGGTGGAGAGAAGAAAGGCTGGATTCCAGATATGTGTGTTAGATAGAATTTGCAGGACTGATGATGGATTGTATGGGGGAGGGGCCCTGAAGAGGAGGGAGAGTTGCAGATGACTCTGAGGTTTCTGGTTTTGGAGATCAGATCGACTGGATAACGTCATCATTAACCAAGATTGAGAACATAGGGGGAGGAGCAGATTCCAGGGGAGGTTAGATAAATAACAGCAAGGGGTACATCTCCCATCAGCTTCAAGGACATTACTCTGCCTGGGCCTTGGAATGAAAAAAAGCTCCGCAGTGCCCTTGAATGACACCCTCTAATGCAATGTCTTAGCCAGGACCTGAGAGAGTTCCCATTAAGCTTCAGGACCCTTCCTTTGGCTACAGGCTGGAGCTCCCCTGAGTCATGCTGGATGTCACGATGGGGAAGCACAGAACAGTGGTTAAGAGCATATGCTCCAGGATCAGGCAGTTCTGTTCAAATCTTCCCCCCACCACTAACAGACTGTGTAATCTTAGGCAGTTCATTTAACCTCTCTTAAGCCTCAGTTATTATCTACAAAATGGGTACACTGGGACTTCCCTGGTGGCACAGTAGTTAAGAATCCGCCTGCCAATCAGTGGACATGGGTTCAATCGCTGATCCTGGAAGATCCCACATGCCGCGGAGCAACTGAGCCTGCGAGCCACAACTACTGAGCCTGCGCACCACAACTACTGAAGCCCACGCGCCTAGAGCCCATGCTTCAACAACAAGAGAAGCCACCGCAATGAGAAGCCCGCACACCGCAACGAAGAGTTGCCCCCGCTCAACACAACAAGAGAAAGCCCGCACAGCAACCAAGACCAAATGCAGCCATAAATAAATAAACAAATAAATAAATAAATAAATTTATTTTTTTTTAAATGTGTACACTAATAGTATCCACCTCATAAGGTAGCAGGGGATTAAATGAGTTAATGAATCTAAGAGGTTCAGAATAGTATCAGGTACATAGTAAGAACTCACAAAGGAATGTTGTTATTGTTAGTAGTATACTTTTTTCTTTTTCCTTTTTTTAAAAACGATGATGATGATGACGCATGGAGACCTCTTCAGCAGACAAGGACCAATTTCCTACAGCTTCCTGTGCCTAGGCTTCTTCCAGAAGATCCCATCAAGGTTGATGTAATGCAGTCATAAAGCACTACTGCCCTTTAGACATATAGACCAGGCTCCTGGCCACTGTCAACAGGATGAGCATTTGGCCAAGTTCCTGGATGTGGGATGGATTTGTGATGATTGCTCATGGGTCTCTGGCCAGGTTCTCTGTCCTGGAAAGGATGCCAGTCAGGGTCAGGAAATAGAGCAAGACCGTCTGACCTGGAGGCTGAGCCGCCGCCTCCTCTGAATGCAGGTGAGGTGTGTCCTTACTGCTCTGCATCCTGACTCTTCTCTGCAGATCCCCTGTGAGACGTCGAGACTGTTTTCGCTTCAATCCGGGGAATGGATGCTCTAAGGCTGTGCCGTCCAAGCTCCACATTACGGAGCAGCCTAAAGTGACCTTGAGCATGGACAGGCATTAGTACTACCCTGGCCGTATCCACAGTGCTGACAGCCCAGTGATCGTCTATGGGACTGTATTAGGCAGAAAATTACTCTTGCCCATTCCACAGCCTTCACACTGGGAGCCAGAGGATCCGTGGCAGGAAAGATGTTTCGCTTAGAATCAGAAAAAGATTCACCCTATAAGCTGCCCTCCGTCTACTTCCCTCGTCTTGGCCCCCGTAATCAACCCTATAGAATTCCTTCTGGGCTAGTTTTCCTAAGGAAGCGAGTTTGAATCAGCGTGTTGACAAATCGGAGAGGAGTAATAAAGCAGACACAGTAGAAGGACCACGGGCTTTAGAGTCAAAGGACATTGGCTGGAGTCCCAGCTCTGCCTTTTACTAACTGTGTGAGCTTGACATGCTACTCAATTCTCCTGAGCCTCTATCTTCTCATCTGAAAATGGGAATAACGAGATCCCCTTCTACATAACATTACTGTGAGTATCAAGTAATGTAAATAAAAAACACTGCTTTGTTAGCCTGATTTTTTATGCCAAAACATAGGCAGTTCAACATTGATACTTAACTTAAAAGTTTTACATTCCCAGGATAATGCTTAGATAACCTCCTCGTTTCTCCTGTGTGCCTGCAAAACGAGCCGCCCTGACCCCATCACCACATGCCCAAATAGAACTCATTCTTCCAAGCCCAGCTCTAGAATAAATTCCTCTTTGAATTTCCCCCCGTCCTGCTCCTTCGCATGTATACACACACTCACACACACTCCTAGAAGAGATCACTTCTGCTCTCTATGAATTCCCACAGCAATTTATCACTTCTGGTAGCCAACACGTTTTACCTTACCTTACAACTGTTTGTGGACCATTGGTTCCTGTCCGGCCACAAATCCCATCATGACTGTAAGCTCCTGGAGGACGGGATTTGTGGCAGGTGCATCTTGAAGTCCCCCAGGGTACCTGACATAAGGTGAGCGCTAAGAAACAATATCCAGTGAATGGGGGAACTGACGCTCCACGCCTTCACTGCCATGGCCCATCATCATTCCATCCATCTTTCTCTCTTCTCCAGATCCACCTCAGCACAGGAGGCAACCTCACTTCTGCCTTGCATGACTTCCTGTGCACTCCTGCCCCCAGAGCAATTACAGTTTTTGTCATAAGGTTTCTTGGGGTCCCCTCTGGTGGTAATCGTGGGAGAAATAGATAACGAAGTTACAAGAACATGTGGTATCCAGCTACCTACAAGAATATGTGGTATCCAACTTCCTACAGGAATATACAGTATCCAACTATCTATAAGAATATGCAGTACCCAACTTCTGCTTGGTGTCTCATGAGAGCTATTAACTCGACAACTGAAATGAAAACTCTTCAGTCTTCTTACCTCTCCCACCTGCCACCTGCTCCTTCCAGCTCAGTGGAAATCTGACACAGTATTGTGTGTGTGTGTGTGTGTGTGTGTGTGTCTATGTACGTGTGCACACACACGTTTCATTTAGATGAGATTTTGGACTTAGAGTTAATGCTGGAATGGTTAAGACTTTTGGGGGTGTTGGGGTTAGGGTGAATGTATTTTTCATGTGGGAAGGACAATTTCGGGGGCCAGAGGGTGGACTGTTGTGGGTTGAACTGTGTCTCCCCTCAAATTATGTTGAGGTTCTAGAACCCAACACCTCCACTGTGACTTATTTGGAAATAGGATCATTGCAGATGCATTAGTTAAGACAAGGTCATCGTGGCATAGGGTGGGACCCTAATCCAATATGACTGATGTCCCTAAAAGAATAGGAGAAATACACAGGGAGAAGATGGCCATGTGACGATGGAGACAGAGACTGGAGTGATGTACCTTTGAGCCAAGCGATGCCAAGGAATTCTGGTAAACCTCCTTGCTAGGAGAGGCAAGGAAGGGTTCTTCCCTACAGATTACAGAGGAAGCATGGCCCTTCCAACATTTGATTTTGGACTTCTAGCCTCTAGAACCCAGACAATAAATTTCTGTTTTAAACCACCCAGTATAGAGGACTTTGTTACGGCACCCCTAGGAAACTAACACAGCCACTGGAGGGTGACTTGTCCTCCTCTACCTTTTCAGCCCCAGAGCCAGCTTTATCCCAACAACACCTTCTCCCTCCTGTCTCCTATCTGCCTTCTCTGACTTATTCCAACCATCACACCCTTAGTTTAGTCTTTCCTCTCTATACACCTGGATGATTACAAAGACCTTCAAGCAGGTGTTCCTCTTACAGCTTCCATCAAGTAAGTGTCCCTCCAATCTGTCATCCACCCTGCTGTTGGAGAGATCTTTCCAAAGTGTCGATCTGATCATGTTTTTCCCTGATTAAACCCCTGTAATGGCACCTCTGAGTCTTCAGGACATTGACAAATGTGTTTGTCATCTCTGCTTAGCTCAAGACCCTTCACAATGAGGGCTGCAGTCATCATCCTGGAATCATCCCAAACTCATGCGCCCTCTTTGTTCCAAGCCTACTGGAATATTCCAACATCAAATGAGTTGTCCATACGATAAGGGTCTTCCCATACTATTGCCCCACCTTCAACCTTGCTCCTCTTCTTTCCTTAACCAACTTTTACTCCTACTTCCAAATGAGCTCAGTTATCACCTCCTCCAGGAAGTCCTCTCTAACCTTCCCCCTCCCACTCTAAATAGGATGCTCCTCTCTGCACTTTCATGGGGGTCGCCCCAACCCAGCACACTTCTATCACTAGATTGAGCTCTTTGGCTGCAGGCACCATCTCTCACCAAAGCCAACATGATCACCGAGCAGGGGCCCAACACATAATGATCCCATTTGATTTTATTTATTTTACTTATTGATTTTCAACTCTTGTTTTTATTGTGTGGGGCCAGGCAATGTGCTAAGAACTCACAGGCGTCATTTCCTTTCCTCCTCCCACCAATCCTATCCATTTAGCATCATTATCTTGCCATTATGATCAAGGAGGCTGACTCTCGGAGAGATGAAATCACTGCCCAGCACATGCAGCTAGAGGGGAGCAGAGGAGAGGGTCTAGGTCGAGCATCCAGGGTCCTGCACACTGGCCGGGACTGATGAAGGGATGAGCCTGTAAACACTGGAGAGATCTCACAACTAAAAGTCATTCCCCTTTGATAAAGGAGGCAAGGATATACAGTGGAGAAAAGCCAGCCCCTCCAATAAGTGGTGCTGGGAAAACTGGACAGCTACATGTCAAAGAATGAAATGAGAACACTCCCTAACACCATACACAAAAATAAACTCAAAATGGATTAGAGACCTAAGTGTAAGGCCAGACACTATCAAACTCTTAGAGGAAAACAGAGGCAGCACACTCGATGACATCAATCACAGGAAGATCCTTTATGACCCACCTCCTAGAGAAATGGAGATAAAAACAAAAATAAACAAATGGGACCTAATGAAACTTAAAAGCTTTTGCACAGCAAAGGAAACCATAAACAAGACGAAAAGACAGCCCTCAGAATGGGAGAAAATACTTGCAAATGAAGCAACTGACAAAGGATTAATCTCCAAAATTTACAAGCAGCTCATACAGCTCAACATCAAAAAAACAAACAACCCAATTCCAAAATGGGCAGAAGACCTAAACAGACATTTCTGCAAAGAAGATATACAGATTGCTAATAAACATATGAAAGGATGCTCAACATCACTAATCATTAGAGAAATTCAAATCAAAACTACAATGAGGTATCACCTCACACCAGTCAGAATGGCCATCATCAAAAAATCTACAAACAATAAATGCTGGAGAGGGTGTGGAGAAAAGGGAACCCTCCTGCACTGTTGGTGGGAATGTAAATTGATACAGCCACTATGGAGAACAGCATGGAGGTTCCTTAAAAAACTAAAAATAGGGCTTCCCTGGTGGCACAGTGGTTGAGAATCTGCCTGCTAATGCAGGGGACACAGGTTCGAGCCCTGGTCTGGGAGGATCCCACATGCCGCGGCACGGCTAGGCCCGTGAGCCACAACTACTGAGCCTGCGCGTCTGGAGCCTGTGCTCTGCAACCAGAGAGGCCGCAGTGGTGGGAGGCCCGCGCATCGCGATGAAGAGTGGCCCCCGCTTGCCACAACTGGGGGAAGCCCTCGCACAGAAACGAAGACCCAACATAGCAATCAATCAATCAATCAATCAATCAATCTTTAAAAAAAAAAACAACTAAAAATAGAACTACCATACGACCCAGCAATCCCACTACTGGGCATATACCCTGAGAAAACCATAATTCCAAAAGAGTCATGTACCACAATGTTCACTGCAGCTCTATTTACAATAGCCAGGACATGGAAGCAACCTAAGTGTCCATCGACAGATGAATGGATAAAGAAGATGTGGCACATATATACAATGGAATATTACTCAGCCATAAAAAGAAACGAAATTGAGTTATTTGTAGTGAGGTGGATGGACCTAGAGTCTTTCATACAGAGTGAAGTAAGTCAGAAAAAGAAAAACAAATACCATATGCTAACACATATATATGGAATCTATGAAAAAAAATTCGTTATGAAGAACCTAGGGGCAGGACAGGAATAAAGATGTAGACGTAGAGAATGGACTTGAGGACATGGGGAGGGGGAAGGGTAAGCTGGGACAAAGTGAGAGAGTAGCACTGACATATATACACTACCACATGTAAAACAGCTAGTGGGAAGCAGCCGCATAGCACAGGGAGATCAGCTCGGTGCTTTGTGTCCACCTAGAGGGGTGGGATAGGGAGGGTGGGAGGGAGACGCAAGAGGGAGGGGATATGGGGATATATGTATACATATAGCTGATTCACTTTGTTATAAAGCAGAAACTAACACACCATTGTAAAGCAATTATACTCCAATAAAGATGTTAAAAAAAAAAAAAGTTATTCCCTGCACTTCATCAGAATGCAAATGGAAACCTCTCTAGTTCCACTTGTCACTTCAATATCGACTTGCTTCTTGTCTAGAGAGAGAGAGAGAGCCATTCTCCCACGGTTGAGGGAGTTTGGTCCCCAACCGTCACATCCAGCTATGGGTGTCTGTGTCAGGGGAGGGGAAGAATGAACACAAATATTATCAACACCAGCAGAGGCAAATGAGGAGCTATTTTATCTCCTCAGCACAGAACATAAAACCGGAGCCAGGGCTGCACCCTGAGCTTTATTTACAGTGTCTGGTGGTGAACAGGGTCTGGAGAGTGGAGGTGCCCTCCTCCCATGCACACACCCCCATCTCACGCCTTGTTGGAGGCAAAGACGAATTAAAAACACAAGCTGCTCAGAGAGAGATAAATCAATTTTCATCAGAGCAGCGCCCCTGACACCACCCTGACAAATCAATATATTTCTCCATAATGGAGTCACTAAAGCTGCAACCAAGTCACCAGGAAACGCAAAGCAGCCTCATAAAGAATATCGCCAAGTAATAGAATACCTAAATCTGAATTTCAATTATCCACCTTCAAGGGCACGCTGATATCTTCAGGAGGGGAGTTGATCAAAAATTCACGGAGCCTGGCTTCACTGCCCCCAGTCAACAGTTCTCTGGGCTGCCAGGGTTTCCACTGCTCCAAGCTGGCAGAGATGAGTCTCACCCAGCCTATGAGAAGAATCTAGAATCCCCCGAATGCGGTCCTCTCCAAGGGAGATGGGAAGCTCTGAGCAGACAATCCTGCCTGTTAAGATACCCCCTGCTGGCCCTGGAACTGGGAAGAAGATTCATACCTTCCTTGGGTGGGTTCTAGGCTGGCTCAGTGGCCGTACCACCTAGATGGAGCTACTGAGCTCAAGCCAAACTGGTGCCATGACCCAGAAACCCAATGGGAACCCCCCAGACTCTCCGGGAGTAGGAGGGGGCTGACCTGTGGGATTGGCAGCCAGCTCCTTGCACGCATCCTTTGTTCAGCAATGGGGATGTCCGTCATGCACCTGCCTCTCACTCAGATCTTTGAGTCATCATGACAGTGACAATGACCACAGAGGTCATGCATTAGCTGAGAGCCTGCAGTCAACAGCCATGAGAGTCTAGCTCTGAACCCTGGAGCTGCCCCATATAACCTGAGTGGTCTTGCAAACCTCAGCTTTCCTATCTATGAAATTCAACCATGGCATCCTACCTCCTAGGATGGTGGTCACCCCAGCCTTTATTAAAGGCTACCTGGGCTAGGGATCATTCGAAGCTCCTTATAGAAGCTCTTTATATTATATGTAAGTCATGTTATCGTCACAACTTGAAGTTGGTATTATTTTTCTCACCATTTCACAGGTGAGGAAGTTGAGACACAGAGGTTAGGTAAACGCAGTAATACCTGGCAAGTGCTTCACACAATGCCTGAAACCTTGTAGAAGCTCAATGGCTGTTATCACCTGCTGTTACTATAATAATTAATACACTTTCTAAGCGGTTTAAAAGCTGCTTCACGCACCTAGGCATCATTGATCTGTACAATAGCATTTTTTAAATCCAGATTATTACAAGAGTCTCACAAGTGGTCTGTTGACCCCTCCAATCCGTACTCCTTAGTGCTGCTAGAGAGAGATTTCTAAAACACAATCTGGTGATACCACCTCCCTATTTATATTCCTTCAGTGGATTCTCAAAGCCTCTTTGATAAAGTTCAAACTTCATGGTCAAAGATCCCCTTGAAAGCAGAAACTAACACACCACTGTAAAGCAATTATACTCCAATAAAGATGTTTAAAAAAAAAAAAAAAAGATCCCCTGGACCTGTCCTCAGTCTGCCTGCCCAGCCTCAGTTTCCAATCCTCCCCACATCACGGTTTACACTCCAATTATCCCCCAGATCTTTCAGGAGTATGTCCTGTTCACTCACAACACGGGGACTTCTGTGCATGTCATCTCCTCTGCTGATAATGACTTTCCTTCCCTGTTCTGGAAAACACCTTCCCTTGCAGTTAGAGTCACTTCCTGTGCAAAGCCTTCCCTGAACCCTAGAGCAGATTTGCACTCTTGTTCCTCGGGGTCCCCAGTGAGCCTTACGTGGCCTCACCACAGCACGCCTGACACACCACTGCACGTGTCTGGCCCCCGTCTGCCCCCCAAGTCAGGCCAAGTTCTGCTGCATGGCCAGGCCTTGCCGTTAGTATATCCCAGGAGCCCAGCACCAGTCCCAGCACACGGCAGGTGCTCCGTGTGTGTGGGGGGGGGGGGGCAGGAGGCGGGGCAGTGATTGTGCGTTTTATATCGTTTTTGTTTTGAATTGCAGTGGGGTGGGTTTGATGAGACATCATGACCTTGTCCTTGATCAGGAGACAAGGTCATAATGCAATCCTGGGGGCAATGCCAACTAAACAGAACCCTTTCCAGATAGTTTCATTCAGTAAAGGAATGTATTAGGCACATTCATGGAACCTCCAGGAGACCAGAGAACCAGCCTGAAATGATGCTCAAATTACAGAGCCGGGCTTCTCCAGGGGGGTCGCTGCCACTGCTGCCGACCGACACCTCGGCTTCTCCTCCATATGATTCAATAAACGAGTCACCGTGATCTGTAGGGATAGTTATGTTCATCTCACCAAGGAGGAAACTGAGGCATGACGAGATCATGGGATCGGCCCCACGCGTGGCCAGCTGTGGAGCTGTGTCCTCATGCCTGACGCCCCCGCTGTGCCACAGGTGCCCGGATACGGGTGGGGGTGGCTGGGTGCTGAGGACACAGGTGGGGACTCAGACGCATGAACCCTTGGTTGCAGAGGGCAGGCAGGATGTGACAGAGGCATCAGCGCCCCACGGATTATTTCCTCCTCCCGGGCTCACAGCTGGACCACGTGTCTCAAACCCCACTGCGCTGGAGCGGGGCCCGGGGATGGAGTTTTCTGCTCAGCAGAGTGTGAAGGCAGAGAAGTGGGTCAGCTCCGAGCCGGCACATCGGAGAGCTGGTGTGCCAAAGATGCAGGGACCCGGGGGAGGACCAGAGGCCCTGAGCACAGGCAGAGCCACCGTACAGGGAGAGCCTTGGCCCTGAACCATCATGAAGACAGTGTCCCCCAAAGCCCTGATGGGACAAACAATGAAGTTCATTTGCGGTCAGAGTCTAAGCCGGGGGGACACGGGGGTCCTCTGTTCGAGCTGTCAGCCATCCCACAGACGAACACCCAACACTAGGTAGCTGCAGCTGGGCCCGGGCGCCCCACATCTTTGGGCAAACAGGGAATGAACCCAGCACCCAGAGGTGGGAGCCTTTCAAGTTAGTGAACACATTGAGGTGGGCAGGGGGTGCACCCAGGAGGGCACAGAAGCTCCGCGCCCCTCCCCTGATACCTTGATCTATGCATGTCCTTTATCGGACTTTTCCTGAGTTGTAGCCCTTATAATAAACCAATAATAGTAAGGACAGTGCTTTCCTGAGTTCTGTGAACCATTATACCAAATTATCACACCCGAACAAGGAATGGTGGGAACCTTGATTTACAGTCAGTTGGTCAGATGTACAGGAAGCCAGGACTCGGAATTGGCATCTGACGTGGGGGACAGTCTGGTGGGACAGAGCCCTTAAACCGGGGGGTCTGCACTAGCTCTGGTAGTTAGTGTCAGAACTGAATCGAATTGAAGGACACCCAGTTAGGGTCCCGAGAGTTGGAGACTTGGTTGGGGCGAGGCAAAACCCCACACATTTGGTGTCAGTGTATTATGAGCAGAAATGCATCAAAGAGGTGTCAGAATCAGGGCTTCTCCAACTAGAAATGAGGCCTGACTATCACAGGATCTAGGTCTCCTCGCCTCCTTATCTCCCGTCTGCCTGTCCCGCTGATTCTGTCTCTGACTCTCGCCTCTGCTTATCTCTCCTTAGCTTCATTCTAAACTCTGTAAAGCAAAAAAAATGAGAGGGTCACTGGGGCTCCTCCTGCCAACTAGAACAGTCTCAAATTTGTTCTGAGCCAGCTGAAATGCCAGGCTCCAGCCAACCTGGGTCCATAGCCAGGAGTTTCAGTTTGGTTGGGGATGCAGGCCCTTTCTCTCTCCAGACCATTAACCCCATTCCCAGACCAGTTGTGTAACAATCCGTTTTGTCCCACAAATAAGTAGGTAGAATCGAGAAAGAAGATGTGGGATGCAGGGATCCTTCGCAGCCTGGACACATGCCTTCCCCTTCCGCGGGGTCAGCCAGACGCCTCCGCTTCCCCTGCTCTTTCTCCACCTAGATGATGCTGACGGCTCCAAGGAGGAGTAAGATGTCACCTGCTTCCTCCATAGGGACAACCGGACTCAAGAAAGAATGTGGGGACCTTTCCCATTCAAAGAAAGAAGCATGACGAATGACGAAGGGGCGGGGGTGTGTGTGCAAAGTGCAGACTCTGGGGTCTAGGGGCTCAAAGCATGTCTTGTGCTAAGCATCCCAGGCTTTGGGCAAAGGAGGCCAATCCCCACCCCCACCTTGAGATCCACATTCCAGCTCTGTCTCATTCTCGCTGTGTGACCATGGGGAAGTCACCCAACCTCTCTGAACCTCAGATTTCTTTATCTGTAAAAAGGGATTATAATTAGATCCTATCTAATTATAGGTGGTTGTAAGAATTAAATGAGGGAAGGCTCGGGGCATGAAATGCACACTGACAGCCATGAACAGATACTATAATGCAGACGATCAGCAACACACTCTGTGCCTCACACTTTGTACACTTTTAGTAAATGTTCTAGAAGGAGGGGACAGAAGGAAAGAGAGAAGGAAGGAAAGAGGAAGGAAAGAAGGAAATGGGTGGTAAGAGGCTCAGACCGTGGCTGTGAAGAATTAATGAACACGTCTGATCGGTGTGAGTTTATGCAGGTGTGAGGGGTAGAGTGACACAGTCTGATCGAGGCATCCCCTGCGATTCTGCTATGCCCACCTACCCATCCCTATTGAGAAGCCCTGCTCGCGAGCTCCCAGTGACCCCTAGCATCAGGAGCCTCATGGGGCCTGGCACCAGCAGGGGAAGGGGAGGGAGTCAAGGGGACACACAGCCTCCCTGGGCCTCACTGTGACTGCCACTGGCCACCTGCTGCATGCCAACTGCTTTCCCCTGCAAAGCACACGCATTCAACGCCGTAGGAGAGGAGGGGCCTGTTTATGCATTGCAGGACCTCAGGCAAGTAAGTCGCTTCACCTCTCAGAGCCTCAATTTTCTCATCAGTAAAATGGGGGCAGGGGTAACAGTCCCTGCCTGGCGACCTCACATGAGTAGGGCTGTCCCAGCACTCGAACTGGGTGCTAGATAAACAAGTTATTATTAGTATCACCTCCAGCACTGTGGATAGAGCATTTCTCTTTTTTTTTTTTTTAACATCTTTATTGGAGTATAATTGCTTTACAATGGTGTGTTAGGTTCTGCTGTATAACAAAGTGAATCAGCTATATACATACATCCCCATATCTCCTCCCTCTTGTGTCTCCCTCCCACCCTCCCTATCCCACCCCTCTAGGTGGTCACAAAGCACCGAGCTGATCTCCCTGTGCTATGCAGCTGCTTCCCGCTAGCTATCTATTTTACATTTGGTAGCGTATATATGTCAATGCCACTCTCTCACTTCATCCCAGCTTACCCTTCCCCCTCCCCGTGTCCTCAGGTCCATTCTCTACGTCTGTGTCTTTATTCCTGTCCTGCCCCTAGGTTCTTCAGAACCTTTTTTATGTATTTTTAGATTCCATATATATGTGTTATCATGCCCTGCAAAAGCAAAAGAGTAAGAGTCAGCTTCTTTCCTGTTTTGCTGAAAGCTGGGTTAGGGGGGCGGGGGATTGTGTCAGTAGAGAGGGTGGTCTGGGGGTAACTCAGTTCTGGCTGTACGTTGGAACTTCCAGGGAGCTTTCAAACAAGGCCAGATGCCCTGGCCGCACCCCAGAAATTCTGACTTGATTGGTGGGGGGATGGGTTAGTTCTTATTTAGTGTTCACGGGTGGTTCCTCATGTCAAGACCTCCTGGGCTCCCCGACAAAGTGAACATCAATCAACCAAAGGAGGAGCATCACCTAAAAATCTGTCTGCAAGGTGATGTGTAACCCCTCCTGGAGAGTTCAAGGGCTTGCGAGCTGTGAGGGTGCAACATTTATGAAACTGGTTTTTAATAGCTTACATTTATTGAACACAGATTACACCACCAAGCGTCAGGCTAATCACGTGACAGCCTTTATCCCAGCGAACCCTGACACCAGCCTTATCCGGTGGGGAGTGGCATCACCCCGTTTACAGATGAGGGGCACTGGCAGTGCTTACCATTGCACACTACTGATGGTGAGCCAGCAGCCCAGCCCAGCTCTGCCTGACTCCCAGGCCAAGTTCTGGGAGAAAGAGTCCTGGACCTCCCCGTGTCTTGCACTCCTGTGCTTACCTTGGGCAAGTCCCTGCCCTCTCTGGGCCCGTTTCCTCACCCACACAATGAGGTCCCCGGGATGCCAGCTCAGTCATTCTTGGACCTATAACCCTCTGACCCCCATCCTGCTTAAATCCACTGCCCCTTTATTTTTCTTCTCTTTTCAACTTCCTTAACCTCAAAATGTATTTGAAAGCAGGGTAACTAGCCTGGTGACCTGCTCTTAAGAGAGGTTACTACAAGATTTTGGCCTCTCCATGATTTGAAGCAGGAAATCTTCCACGTGATTTTTTTTTTTTTTTTCTATAAAATCCAAGAGTTCTGGGGAATTGTTGTTGGGCAGAATCAGCTTTAAAAATTCTGGTCTGACATGACTATATTTGATAAAATAGGCTAGGACACTTTTCTCACAGGTCATATCTCATGCTATTCCCGGGATGGATAATTCCGGAAAGTTTGCTCTGGGGTGTGAAAAGGTTCTTGGCTGAGAAGGAACATCACTTACTACTCATCCTACTGGAGAGTCACCGTTCATGTCAGCCACAGTAAAGGTGCTGATAAGTCCTGCAGTAAAGAAATGTAGGCAGTTTTTTTTTCACCCAGATTTTTCTCAAGCTTCCTTGGCCACAGAACCCTTTCACTGAACGCCTAAATTGAATACTTGAAACAGGGCATACAAGTTCCTGCCAAAGCTACACCCACCTTTTTTTGGACCCTCCAGATCAATGCTTCCTTGAAGTCTAGAAGATGGGTTATGAGTGAACCAAGTGCAGAACAAAGGCTAACGCTAGCTGTCACCTTCCAGATACACCATTTCCTCCCTCACAAGGGAGTCTGATGAGCTGGGAGGGCCGCAATAACAAGGCAGCTGGCCCAGTGCAGCAGGAAGCTCTGTCATCCAACAGCCAGGTGGGCCCAGCTGGGTGACAATAAAGCCACCGTGGGAACATGCACCTTGTCATTTTAAAGGTGGCTCTGCACCCTTTAGGCTGTCTGTGGGGTCGAGGGATTCATTCATTCACACATTGTAAAAGGACCGAATTAGAGACATGAGGAAAGACAGAATGTTCTACCTGAAAGAATGTTCCACATTCTTTTCAAGGTAGGATCAGCTGGGGACAGTCATTGCTACCCATGACTGCATCCGGCAAAGTTCCGTTAAACCCTTCCTCTGTGCAGGCTCTGATGATAAGGCAGTGGTGAATTAGGTTCAACCACTGCCTTCCAGGGGCTCACAGCTTGTGCGGAGACAGACATGCAAACACCTCTGATGCTGGATAATTGTAGTGGGAGGTGGGGGGAAGGGCTCAAAGGAGGCTGGAGAAAGCAGAGCCTAGACCTGCCTCTTCCCAATGCAACACACATGCCCTGAGCACCCTCTGTGTCCCGGATGCTGCAGGGAATAGACAAGAAAGACACAGCCCCTGTCCAAAAGATGCCTTTGGCCTTTGGGATGCTTCAGTGTCTACACCCCTCCTCAAACAGTAAAATATCATCTCCTCTAAACTCTGGAAGTCCTCTCCATGGTGCTTGTCATCCCATAATGAATTTGTTAGGATGCTTGTTTCCCCATCAGGGCTGTAAGCTCCCCGAGGGCCAGGCCCTGTATTACTGATGTTTGTATAATAGATGCATCCCTAAGCAATTGCCTAGCTGACACAAGATGTTTCATAAATGCTTTATGAAATGAAGAAATGGGTGTCAGTGGAAGGGAAGCCTATAAATCAACATATTATAAGGTCAATCTGAGGCACACCCTGGGAGAAGAAAAAGTGCCAAGATGTTCCACGGAGGGAGAACATGGACCCAGTGGGGAGAATGTGGGGAGAGGGGAGACACCAGGAAAGCCTCAGGGGAAAAGTTGCATGGAATTAGATGCTAGAAGATGAGTAGCCTTTGAACAAATTCTAAGAATGAACAGATGAGCAAAGCTGAGAAGTCAATGGGGAAAGAAAGTATTCAGGAAAGATTGAAATTTCATGTGTGAGCAGAGTTTAGGGTATGTATCCTGCAGCACCGGAAACTGAGCCTAGAGACGCAGGCAGTGGAGAAGGGGCAATGGGGACCACCACCTGAGTAGAGCCAAGCAGTGATGTGCTGAGAGCTGAATTTGGGAAATGACCACATGCCGGTGCTGAATAATGGGGATGAGAGAGAGAGAAGCTGGGGAGGGACCACTTAGAAGCATCCATTCTGAGTCAGCCATCAGTTCCCTAAATAAGTTGCCAGCCCCACAGCTCCACTGCCCAGAAGAGTCCTTCTCACACGGGGATAGCTCCCTCCCCTTTGACCATCAGAACCTATAAATAGTCACGTAAAGGTCTCTGCCCCCCAGCTCAGCCACTAAGACCTGAGCCCAGCCAGCTCTGCCTCAGCCCTGCCTAGTCACCCCCATTGTCCCCCGGGGCACAGCCAGCCTGTGGGCCCTTGACAGCATGGGCGGTGGTCAGCAGGAACTGCCGAGAGCCGGTGGTACCTTCCTGAGTCTGAATCCTGTCTCCAGATCCCCAAGAGAGATATGTTCACACTCTACCAAAAAAGTGAAGGAGAAATATTTCAGTCTGTGGCTCTGCCTGCCTTTCCTTTAATCCCACTTGGGGTCTGATGGGCAGGAGTCACTGCTGAGGAAGATGCCAGGTGAAGAAGAGGCCCCTGGAAGGTCTGAGAATCTGGAAATGAGTGTCTGAGAGTCTGAGTTCCAGCCCTTGGGTGAGTTACTTTGGGTCTAGCTTCTCCACTCCTCTCTGGGGAACTTAGGGCACTTGGCTCTCTGGGGGGTGTTCTGGGAACTTTAGCACCAATGGTGGGTGCTGTCCTGGAATTTGAGGTACCCTATCCTGCACCCCAGAAGCTTGATGCCGGGGCTTTCTGAGGAAGGAGGATCCTAATACTATCTGCAGGGAGACAGGCATTAAAATCCACGTGAGGGATGGCGAGGCTGGCCGAGCTCTGCGGGGACCCTGACTGTGCCACTTGCCAGGGCATAACTTTGGAAAAAGCCCCTTAACTTCCTTGAGCTTGAATTTCCTCATCTGCAAAGCAGGAGTAACCCTGCCTGCTCCACCACTGTGCATTGTTATCACATGGTGAGGACACACACGAATGCTCTCTATAAACTGTGAGGGCTCTGGGAAAAGTGGCCATGCTTCCCCCACCCATCCTGGAAGCCCTGCCTAGCTAGCCTCTTTAGCTTCTGGGTTGGGAGGGCCCCTTGGGAAACCAGGACCTCCCTAGAAACACAGCCTCCTCCAAAGGGAGGCCTGGGCCCCTAATCTAAGCCATCAGGGGCCTGATTGGGGTCATCCCAACTTAATACCTGCCTCCCTCCTTCATTGGGAGAATGAACTGAGATATCTGTGTAAAGGGAGAAGAGAATAATACAAATCAACTTATTTACAAAACAGAAATAGACACACAGACATAGAAAACAAACTTATGTTTACCAAAGGGGAAGGGAAAGGGGAGGCGGAGGGACAAATTAGGAGTATGGGATTAATAGATACACACTACTATATATAAAATAGATAAACAACAAGGATTTACTGTATAGCACATGGAATTATATTCAATATCTTGTAATTATCTATAATGGAAAAGAATCTGAAGCGGTACTTACACCTGAAACTAACACACTATCGTAAATCAACTATGGTTTAATTAAAAAAATTTTTTAAAAATAAAAAAGAAGAGAACCACCAAATAGTTACTATTTATTTATTATATGCCAGACCCTGGGCTAGGCGTCCATTATCTGATTTAATTAAATGTTCATACTATCTCTATCACATGTATCATATATATAATATGAGATACAATATATGAGATATATATCATATGATTAGTGTGATTTAAATATATATGTGAGATATATAGATCTAGATATAAATATAGAAACTGATAGAGATATATTTTCTCATTTTAGACGCAATGAGACGATATGAATTCAGGTCTCTCTGTCTCTAAGGAGCTTGCTTTTCTCTTGGTGATTTTCTACTCTTCATGGTGCAGGAGAAGGGGAGAATTTCTCTGAAGAGATGGGGTAGTGCCATGGTAATGCTCAGAAAATGCTAGTTCTTTCCCTTCCCTTCTCCTAAAGAAGATGCTGCTGGGAGGAGCCAGGGCCCTGAGAGTGGGCCCTGGCGGCCTGGCCCTGTTGAGTTGGTAACAAAACATCTATTCATGCCCCAGGGAGCAGCTCTGGCCCTGGGCTGTGGGACAGAAGCCCAGAAAGCCGACACCCACATGCATGGCCACAGGCCAGGGGACCAGAGGTGCCAACGAGCCTGGTGCCCGCCTGGATTGGGAAGCCTCACAGGGCCTGGCACCAGCAGGGGAAGCACATCCCAAGAGGCAGCCAAGGGAACGCACAGCGTCCCTGGGCCTCACTGTGTTGCCAAGGGCCACCTGCTGTGTGCCAAGGGCTGTCTCCTACCAAGCACACTCACTGACATCTGAGGACAACCCTTTAACCCAGAGGGTTCATCCCAATTTATATAAACCAGTGGTTCTCAACCAGGGACAACTGTGCCCCACAGGAGACACTGGGCTGTGTCTGGAGATATTTCTGGCAGTCAAAACTTGGCAGGAGGGGAGAGGCAGTACTGGACAGAAATACTGCTAAACATCCTACAGTGAGCAGGACAACCCCCAACACAAGGGAGATCAGGCCCCAAACATCAACAGTGCCAAGGCTGAGAAACTCTGAGACAAGAAACTGACTCTTAGAGGTATTTACCAAGTTCACATAGCTGATGAGTGCTGGAATCAGCTTCTAGGTACTGATCCTCTGATTCTGAAGCCAATGCTCCTTCTTTGTGATGGGGAGACTCGCCCCAGCCAAGGCCAAGGAAACTGAAGGATGGACAAGCCTGCATTCCGACAAGCAGACAGCGTCGGGAGCAACCCAGGCCCTACTGAAAAGCCCACGCAAAGCCTGAAATGACCTGAAGCTTCCTAGGATGAAGTTGTAGTTGGTACCAGAGGTTTGGGTGTTATAAACAGTGATTTACTTGCATTTGGAATTTGATAAATGCTCAGTGCCTCCTATGCTCTCCCACCCCTACTCCCAGGTACGTCTGTCCTTAAGTGCCAATGGCCTGGGTGAACTTCCCAAGGTCCAAAAAGGGACCACATTGCCTTCCTACCAGAACTGGACACTTGGACCAGGTCCCTAGGGGCAGGTTCGACAGCTGTGCCATCCTCAAAGACAGGTAATATAGGTCAAAGCATGAGCCATAGTAAGTGCACAATGAGGGAAGGTGAAAAACAGGCAGATGGGCCAAGCGCCACCATGGCAGAGATGAGGCAGGAAAAGCCAGCTCGGTGGGGGTCATGATGGCCATGAAAGCTGACAAGTGGACCCCTGCCCTGAGCCCTGGTGATGAGACATGGTGAGATTCTAAGTCAGCAAGTGACCTGACCATTTTCTCAATGCCAGTTGGCACCGTATACCCCAGAAGCTAAGTCTCTATTATGACAGTCCCAAATGAATTAGGTCTGATCTCAGTAAGGAAGCTGCTTCTGACCACTCTAACGGGCAGACAGGCAGTCAGTCATTCCTAAGAAAGGGCAGCTGAGCGCCCAGGTACAATCCTTCCTTTGAACCCCTGGATCCCTCACCCCACACCTGGGCAGTACCTTCTGGGGCCCCTCCAGTTCCCACCCCTCACTCTAGCAAAAAATATAGCACTCTGAACTTTGGAATCCCAATCTACTGGACAGCTAGAGCCAACCACAGACATCACTGAGAGACTGGCAACCACACGGTGAAGTTGAGACCCCATGGATAGGTTTATCAGGGCTCAGAAGCCAAATGAGACACTTTACTCGAAATAAAGGTTCATCCTCTTTGGGGAAGTTGGAAAGCCTTTGATTAATAATTCCAAGAGCAGAACCTTACAACTTCAAGTTCTGGCCAGCAAAGCCTCAGCCAGCTATGAGCTGGCTGGCCTAAGCCAAGAACTGTCTTCTGGAACCAAGAAGTCACAAACAGGCCTGCCCTTGGTAACTGGAGCCCTGAGGGCAGGAGGAACACAGCGGGCACAGGAGACGAAGTTACAGACAGAAAGTGGCTAAGGACCAGGGCTAGGGCTAGCGCCTCTGTGGGAGAAGACCAGTCAGCAAACCCAGTGCTGGGTTTTGCTCCCAGTTCTCTACGCTACTGGTTCTCTGGCTAGTAGCTTTTAACCTTGACTGAGCATTAGAATTAATCTGGTAAGCTTTGAAAAATTCTGATGCCCAGACTTCAATCCAGACATCTCTGGGGTGGGACCCAGACATCAGTATTTTTTAAAGCTCCCCAAGTAATTCCACTGTGTGGCCAAAGTTGAGAAGCATAGACTCAAATCTTTCCTTAATGCCTTGATTAGTTCTCTTAGCACACGACGATGAAGTTTTTCACCGCCTGAAGTATTGTTTACACTCTACAGTCAGTAATTCACACCCAAGGACTTGAGCTCCACAAAGATATGATTAAAAGGTAAGAGTCCAATAAAGGCAAGACTCTTATTTTTTAAATAGTAATAATAACAAAACAATCAAACAGAAAGCAGACCTTTGCAACCTCTTTCTTAGCTAAACCATCCTCAACCGGAATGCTGCCAAGCGTGGTTCTATAAAAAGTAAAATGGGATCATGTCACTCAGAACCCTCAAGAGCTCCCCAGTGCCTACAACACTCGGGGTCCCTCACAGCCAGGGAAGGACCAACTTTGCAGCATTATCTCCTGTTCCTGACTCTACCCAAGCATACACTTTGCAGGTAATTTTACTGGCACAGTTCCCCAGCCCTGGGATGTACTCACCTGCCCCTTTCACTTGTCAAAATTCTACTTCTCTTGAGGGCCTAGCTAAAAGGCTACCTTCTTCATGAAGCCATTTCAATCCCCCCAGTTGGAATACATCACTCCCTCCTCCACACTGCCCCCTCACCATGCACAATATAGATAATTCTCTCATGACAGTTTTAATTAAAAGTATGTGTTTACATATCTGCATCGCTCTAAAAATATGAGATTCCACTGAGAGTAGGGGAGATGCCCTATCCATCCTGGTACCAAGTAGACCCTTGGGGAATGCAAAATGAATGAACGAATGAAGGAGCAAACAGCAGGTTGAATGAACTACACGTTGTGGATATGCGCTCGGTCCTCCACCACTGAGACCTTAGTCACCCACTGTGTGCTTGTTTGGTGTGAGATGCTCTCCCAGCAACAGACTAAATTATGTTTTCCCGAGAAGGTAGCTTTGAATCCATCACAGTGAAATCATCATTACCATGTTCCGTGTTAATCCTCTGGGCTCATTAACATGCCAGATAATTAGCACCCCTAAGCAGGAAAGGCGAAGAGCAGGATGTGGGGAGGAAACGCTGCCCCCGTTTGTGGACTGTCAGTCAAGTGATGCAGGGTAAGAGACAGAGCCGTGGTACCAAGGGTTCCTGGGGACAGTCATGCTTGCATTCACTGGGCGCCTCTCCCCTCTGTGAGCCCCACCCTGCTCCACTCTCTTCGCATACAGAAGCCCCTCCCTCCAGGCTCAAAGCCAGATAGCCGTGGAATTATCCAGTTATCCAGAGAAATACAGGCTGGAGGAAGGAGAATACGAAACTGCCCCCATGGCCCCTCTGCCCCCTCCTGGCAGAAGCTCTTCATGCACTGCTTGGGAAGGCAGAAGAGGGGAGTAAATGGGACCATGAATCTAGAGACCTTGGCAATTTCTTTAATCTCTTGCACCTCAGTCCTGACACACAATATGAGGAGTAAGAGTACCCCTCTCATCACATCACTGGGAGGTGCTTTCAACACCACCTGGCACGTAGCAAGTGCTCAGCAAATGGCTGGCTCTCATCATGTATCCAGGTAGTTTAATTAAATGGAATCCACATGTGAGACTTCCCTTTCCTGCCCCACCTCCTCGGCTCTCACTGAGAAGGGATGTTGCATGAACTCCCCGGAGACAGGTGCAAGGCAGCACAAGCATCGGGCATCTCCTGGGGAGGCTCCAGGGAAGTGAGGAGATACCAAGAGTCAGGACAAATAATTAGGATCCCTAATTTTATGACCTGCCTTACATCATGTGGTCAGTGTCGTCACAGCCCTGTTCCACTAACCTTAGTGCCTGCCACCCCTGTCCCAGGCCTGCCCAGGCTCAGGACCAGTAAGAGCCATGTCTGAAAGGTGAACATCCCCATCTTGGGATACGAGGGGATCTGGAAGGAGCCTGTGGTTGCCTTGACTACAGCTGCGTGGACTCCTACAAACCTGCCCTCTCCCTTCCCACCCAGTTACTATGGTAGTTATTATACCAACTCTATCCTCTGGAAACTGGTAATTAAAGGACAAGAATAAGCATTTACCCTGCCTTTATAGGAGGAACTCTGGTTGATCCCCAGTTGATGAGGGAAAGCTCTTCTTTACAAAAGAATGTCAGCCAATAAATGTAGAAAGAATTGAGAAACCACAATTTTGCAAACTCTAATGAAACTGTTAATTCAGGTTCAAATATGATGGTAAATAGCATATTTACAGGGTACCAGAGTATCACCCCAGAGATGACGGCAGATGATTTGATGATGGGAGGTGATGCAGTAGAAAGACCCAGCAGTTGCTACCTTAAACAAGGGATCAAAACTAGCATCTCAAAGAGGGGGACCATCACAGAATAAGCTCCTGCTATGAAGCAATACAAAGTACACAGCTTCATCCATGGAGTTCTCTTGCCAAAAACATTAACCTGAATTTCATCCACTCTTTAAACCCAACCCTGAGTTTATAAGAAATACAGAGGAGGGAGGAAGCAGGTTAAGTGAAACCACAAGGAACTAACCAGACAGATTCATAATGCGGGATTATTGTACGGGACCGCTTTGTATGGGTCTGTTTTCTTCCAAAAGTCAATACTAAAGGAAGTGTGAATAGCAGCATTATTCATAATCGCCAGAAAGTGGAAACAGGTCAAAGGATAAGAAAAAAGATAAATAAAAAAAGATAAATAAAAAGATAAAATGTGACATACCCATATAATGGAATATTTGGGGGAATAAAAGGAAATGAAATACTGATACAGGCTACAACATGGATGGACCTTGAAAACATTATGCTACACAAAACAAGTCTGTCACAATATATATATTATATAGTATGTGACTGCATTAGTATGAAATGTCCAGAATGGACAAATCTATAGAGACAGAAAGTAGAGTAGTGATGAAAGTACAGTAGTGATTGATGGTGTGTGAAGGCCATGGGGAAGTAACAGCTAATGGATCCAGCTCCTTTTGGGGTTCCTTTTAATGAATATGTTCTAAAATTCACAATATTGTGAATGCAACAAATCCACTGAATTTTACACTTTATATGAGTGACTTGTATGATATAAGAATTGTATCTCAATAAAGCTATTTTTAAAAACTGTGTTTGTGTGTGTGTTATGTTGGGGGGAGCATTTTGATTAAAGAGACAGCACAACAAAGTGCAACACATGAATCTTCATTGTTCTTCAGTGGATCCTGAATTTTTAAAGTTAACAAGCTGTAAAAATGTTCTGGGGATAATTGAGGAAATCTGACAATTGAAGACATCTGAATGGAAGGCAGCCTAGTAGCAGCCAGAGCACACAGAAGGAGGGCCGTGGGGAGAGGCAGGAAGGCAGCCCAGCAGGGACTGGGCCCTTGTGAGGAGGCATCCGGGCAGAGTAGTAGTCTGTAGGGATAAGAAGATGTTCTTCATTCAAGAGAATGGAGCAAACAGTAAATAAGATCATGGGAGGCAGGTTTCCTACTGCAGGAAAAAAAGGAAGGACCAATATGGAAAGGGCAAAGACTTCAAATGAACCTGTGGTGTTAGATTAAAATTGGAAGTATCTGTGTGAACTGGTGCTTTTCAGTACAGATGCAAATATACATGTAATTATCCTAGCTCTGTCCACTGGGAGGGCCCTGAGCCCTGACAACCTAGAGCACACCTGGCACCCAGATCTTGCTTCTAAATACCATTTCCCACTAAAAGGAACCAGGATTCACTGGAGAAATAGCCAGTTACAGGACTTGGGCAGGAAAAAACAGATGAGCCTTCTAGCTGGACCAGAAATATTTAATAGTGCTCAAGGGATTCAGGGAAATGTCAAAAGGACAGACATATCAGCTCGAAGGGGTTCCCAAATATGCGAGGTTTTGAGTTTCAAAAGAATGATATTAACAGATGAGAACCCATTGAATAAAACAGCAATTGGAGTCTACACTGATATAAATAAATGAACGAATAAAAAGGGAAAAGAGAAAGCTCTTCTGTATTTTAGAAAGCCCACTAAGAAATGTAGATGGAAAGATGGAATTAGAAAATCACCATTTGGCAAGCATCACTGTAATAATTCAAGCAAGAAAAATCAATGCACGATAAAAAAAAAACAGAGGGTGAAAGAGGGATGAGAAATGGGGTTTTACACAGTCTCAGAGCATTTCCCTGGAAGACACCAGGTTAATCAAGTGATAAAAGTTAACACTACAACTATTGGGACAAATAAATATTGTGTGCCTCCAGATAGGATACAATGAGAAGAATCCGGGATCCTTCCTGTGAAATTCAGCCAAAAATTCATTATCTGGGTCTAATCAAGAGGGAACATCAGATTAAAATCATTTGGGAAAATGACCGGCGTTGAATTACTAAAAAAATGTCAAGGTCGGGAAGAAAGTGAGAACCAGTTGCAGAATAAAGGAGACTCAGAATAAAGGATCCGGGATGGGATCCTTTGGCCAAAGAGGACATCGCTGGGACCACTGGATACTCAGGAATCCTTTGCACTAGTCTTAACAACATTTATACGTTTAAAATTGTTTCAAAAGGGGAAAAAAAATTATACATATCATCTCCTTTTGGAAGATTTTTAGAGCCTACCCTGTGTTGCCTTGTGCAAACTTCAGTTGTTGCACGTAATCTGTTTACTGCCCAGCCTCCCCTCCAGGCTGTGAGCGCCCTGACCTTCTGGACTGGGCCTTATTCATTTCCATTTCTTTACAGCTTAGCCCAGAGCATAGGAAGCACTCAGTAGGTGTTTTTTGAACCAATGTGCTGGGCAGCTCATAACCCCTGAGATTGGCTGGTATATCCCTGGACATACTGACTGATTGTTGGTAAATTCCTCCAGATAGGAAGCTGAAATATGCCTCTCTACAAACCCAGAGCATCTATCTGCCCTACCGCAATGAGCTATGTGTCCTGGAAGTGTCCTGCTTCTCAGGAGCATGTTGCCTGAGACCACAGGCTCCAAAGAGCAGCCTTCTTGCCTCATTGCTGCGGGGAGAACAATGGTCCCTGTTTGTTTAATCCCAGCCCACTGTGGCAGCCTTGACTGCACAGAGCTCACTTGTGATTCACGTGAACGTCACTCGAGCTCCCAGAGGTTTGCAGCTATAATTCAACATTTGTTAATAGCCACTTAGAATGTCCCTGAAATAGCTAACAGGCCCAGGGGATAAAAGGGGTTCTGCTAAGAATCATTCTAGGAAGGCAAGAAGCAGCCTTGCCCCCACCTTTAGAAGACACTGTTATTTCCAGTTCATGGAGATGCTTCTCTCTCATTGGCCGCCTTCTCCACACTCTAGAGGGGATGGGTATCTCTCAGGGCCGCCAGGGGGAGAGTGGGACCTGAACATTCCCTACATCATCATGGTGGACATGCTAACACACCTTCCCCATCACCCTTGCTCCCGAGAAGGTCCCTCGATTGCCATATCCAGTGGGGGAGGAGAAAACAAAAGAGCACACAGTCCAGACGACCCCAGGAAGAAAGCACCCAGGTCAGAGAACAGAAATGAGGAAACAGAAAAATATCATACTGAATTAGAAGCCGAAAAGTTGGTATGGAGATGGAGATGCAAACAGGGAGGAGGGTGAAAACCAACTCACAGAGGTTGAGCTCTACTGTGCTGCATAGTTTACAACTCATTTAATTCTCCCAAATTGAATTAAATATCTTGCCAAGGTCACCTAACTAGTCTATGATTATAGAATTTCCACCGAGATCGTCTCACTCTGGAACCCCAGCTCTCAACCACTGTGCTATCCTGTCACCTTGCAAATTTGTTCGGAGCACACGTGAACTGGACATTCAATTCAAGTCACTGATTCGGGGCAGAAGCTCTCAACGCCAAGCTCTCGCCAGCCGGTTCCTTCAACAGATCTGTTTCTCGTAAAGTATCATTTCTGCCACCCAGAGGCGGATTTAAAATGGGGAAGTGGAGTCAAAAAAAGCCAGCAAGGCAGAATCCCATGCACATCTGAAACAGATGCTCATTTCCCAATGTCGGACCCTGGAGCCCCCCAGCTGGCAATCTGGAGAGACGGCAAGTGTCACCCTGGCAAGAACAGACTCTTCCAGCTCCTCGACTTTCCTGAAGAGGGTGCTGTGGAATTGCTTGGTCCTTCCACCTGTGTATTCCTGAGCCAAGAGACCGGGCAGGAGAGAACAAAGGATCTGATGCAAATCTGCAGAGCTGGGAGGTCAAGGGGACCACAGACATATGTCCAGGTCTTAGAGATGTGGTGCCTGCGACAGGCAGAAATCACGGCAGCAGGATCCAAAGCCCACCTTTCCCTGAAAAGGGAAAACTGAATTCACAAAGCTGATGTGCAGTGCCCCTCCTGGGCAGCCAGTGAAGCCAGATGCGGGACATCAGCCCAGAAAACACCTGCACGTTCATCAGGGGAAAAGGTCTGGGGTGGCCCCCTCTCAGAGCCAGTCATTTGCCTGCACCTGTGCTCCTCCTCCTCCTCTAAGGCTGGAACTGTAGCTGGAAAGTCTTGCTCTGGAAAGTTGGAATATTCTCTTGCAGCACAAAACCCTCATCTGGTGCAAACTGTTATATATAAGATGGATATACAACAAGGTCCTACTGTAGAGCACAGGGAACTATGTTCAATATCCTGTGATAAACCATAAGGGAAAAGAATATGGAAAAGAATGTGTATATATATATATATATATATATATATATAAAACTGAATCACTTTGCTGTGCAGCAGAAATTAACACAAACTGAAATCAACTATACTTCGATCAAATTTTTTTAAAAACCCTCATCTGGCCCTCAGTCACAGAGAGCTAGGATGCCTTTGCAAGGTCTTCTCTCAGTTCACTGCACAAAGGCGAGGGATGCGGGTTAAGAGCTAGAAGGCTATGTGAACAGCTGAGCGCTACAGTTTCAAGCTGAGGTTTCCCCGGCACTTCACTCTCAGCTCTGGTAGCTGCTGGGCTCCTGGTTCCCAGGGGAGGATACAGAGACACTGAGGGAAACTTCAGCCTAAACTTCAAATCTTTTGAGCTGAAGACTTGCAGATGAAACAGCCTGCCTTCACTCAGCCCCGCAAAAAACAAGCTTGATGTCTTCACAGAGAGCCCAAAGGGAATCAGAAGCCATGAACTCTGACGCCCAACGGTGCCACTTTCTTGCTGACTGACCTTATGTCAGTCACTAAACATCTCTGAGCTGTACCTATGTTCAACTCTGAAACAGATGCACTTTTTCCACTTTCAGAGTTATGGTGAGGATCCAATAGCCTCTTATAAAGGAAGCCTGGAGGATCTGGAACCAGAATACCTGGTTCAAATTCCACTTCCACCAGTTCTTAGCTAAGTGACTTTAGGCTTGTCATTTAACCTTTCCAAGCCTCAATTTTTTCCATACCAAAAAACAGAGTTACAGATAGAGACTGAATTCCAAGTAAAGAACAGGGCTTGAGATGTAGCACGCACTCAGAAAACAGCAGCAATTATTAATAGGTTTTGTAAACTACATAGTTTTGATCTATTTTTCACAAACTCTGGGTGTCTTATAGCAGGAGCTGGGTGCCTGGCTTGTTTGCAGCCTCATTTCCATACTTCTGGGATTTGCTGATGTCACTGCGGATTTCCCCCAAAATCCTTTGTTCTCAGATCCCCGGTCACTATGCTTTATCACCAGCTCATCTTAGTAATAATAAAAGTAACAAAATACTGACACTCTACAACTGGCCCGATGCTTAAAGTTTCCCTTCTATTATTCATTTAACTTCTGCACACCATGCTATACAGTAAATACCAGTATGACTATTATTTTAATAGGTGAGGAAAATGGAGGGGGGGAGGTAAGTAACTTGCATAAGATCACTACTAAGATCCATTTTTTTTAACTCACAGAACAGAATGAGATTATTTTAGCCAGTCGTGGAATTCAGTGCCAGACAGGTGTGGGGTCCAGCCTTGCATAACTGTGATTTTTTTTTTTTTGGATTATAAGAAATGTATACTTGGTCTTCACCACACTTCTGACACCAAACGTGTGGGTTTTCCCCTCATACCAAGCAATTCTGACACTAACTACCCAGAGTTAGGGCAGACCCCATAGATTAAAGGTTCAGTCCCATAAGACTGTGCCCACTTCAGACGCCAAGCCACCTGTACTTCTGACCAACTGGCTATAAATCAGGTTCCCATGACCCCCTCTCAAGTTGATAATTTGCTAGAATGGCTCTCAGAACTCAGGAAAGTTTTCTTACTGTCGCTGGTTTTATTATAGAGGATACAACTCAGGAACAGCCCGATGGAAGAGATGCATAGGGCAAGGTCTAGGGTAAGGGGCACCGAGCTTCCACGCCTTCTCTTGGTATGATGGCCTCTCAGCACCTCCATGTGTTCACCAACCCAGAAGTTCTCCAAATCCCTTCATTCAGAGGTTCTTATGGAGAGGTCCCATTACATCGGCAGGATTGATTAGATCATGGGCCACTGGTGATTAACTCGATTTCCAGCCCTCTAATCACAAGGCTGATGGCAACCAACCCCCATCCTGAAGCTATCCAGGGGCCCAGCAAGAGTCAGTTCCTTAGCATAAACTCACATCTGGTTGAAAGGGCCTTATGTGGAATAACAAAAGATGCTCCTCTCACCCAATCCCTCAGGAAATCGCAAGGGTTTTTCAAGCTCTTGTACCAGGAACCAGGGATGAAGACCAAGTGTACATTTCTTATTAATCAAAAAAAAAAAAAAATCACAGTTATGCAAGCGTGGACCCCACACCTGTCTGGCACTGAATTCCACGATTGGCTAAAATATCTCATTCTGTGATTACCTCCGATGCCAGAGCTCCTTCATTCTCCCCACACCTGCCATAACACCCTGGAGCTCCCAGGCAGGGCATTCTCCCAGCCAGATTAACCTCCTTCCCAGCCCCTATAACTGGGTCTATCTCTAGCACCACCCACACACCCCAGAGTTACCTTAAACTTGAGTACCTCTCTGTCTCCCCAGCCCCTACCAGAAACCAAGGTCAGGTCCAAGCACACCCAAGATTTGCCCCTCTAGGACTGAAGCTAGTGCCGAGAATTTATGACAAATTGCCCTGGAACTGCTTCTCCAGGAGCCGTGCATACTCCCTTGGGGAGGCCAGGTCATTTACCAGCCACTCCAAGCCCCCGGTGACCCTCACCCACACGTGTCCTGCACTCTCTCTGATGAACTGAGCATCTTCTGTCTCCAAGCCTTCTCCAGCAGCAACATTTTTATTCCCCCGCTCCTGAAACAGCCTCAAGGCTACGCTGTATTGGGAAATGAGGTGGTGCTGCCACTGTGGATGTACTGGCTTGCATCTACTATCATTCTTCCCAACGCCATCTGTCAATGGCCCTCACCTCTGCCCCCAAATATCTGTTCCAAAGGAAATAAATCAAAGATGCTCAGAGCTGAAAGTAACTGTAGAGGTCATTACATCCAACTCTTTAGCTGACATTGATCCACCCCTACAGCATCACCAATAAGCAATTAATTGTATGGCCTCAGCTAGAGTTGATGACAGGGCACAGGTGGTCCCAGGATGGCTCCTTCTAAGCAGCTGATACCCACCTCTGTGAATGTCTGCCCACCCCTGGGTACCAGCACTGCCTTCTGGCCTCACAAAGAGAAAACTTCATCCCTCTTCTCTACAGGGACCTTCGAAGTGTGTGAAGACAGCAAACCACCGGCCTGAGTCACCTGCTTCCCTTTTCAGGCTACACGGTCTCAGTTCTTCCCCGCGCTCCTCATCACCTTCACGAGTCTCTGTTGACATATGAGGAGCATCACCCCCACTCAGCCGTACATTTCTCACTGCCTCCTGCTTTATAGATGAGGCCGAGCCACTGCCAGCATCAAAGGCAGTCGCCTCCCCGCCCCCCACGGCTTAAAGCCAGACTGAGGCCCATCCAGGAGGAAATGGCAGTGAAGGCTGGGAGGATGGTGAGAAAGGGATGCTTTCAGAGACAGCAGAACTGGGAAATGATGAGAAGGCAGGTGTTGGTAAAGGTGTGAGCTAGAATGTGAGCAGCCTGGGTAGGGGGCAGGGTTGGGGTGGGGGAATGCAGGAGCTGAGAGAATAAGGATAGCTCAGCCCTTAGGACATGGGCAACTTTGGGAAGGGCTTTCCTCGGACAAAAAGTTCCAAAGAGGAGCAAACCAGCTGAGCCTAGAAGAGTGGGTCCTAATCAGAGAGATGCTCACTTGAATTATGAAAAGTCTCCCTTGGAAACTGTTACAGGCCCCAGTGGAGGGCACATCAAGAAAGAATGAGGCTTATAAGACTTTTGAAACAGGTATTTCCTTCTTTCTAAGCCAGACACAGGTCCACGTGCCTAAGTGAGTCTGCATGTTGTCAGACAGATGGAGAAGGTAAAACTAATCAATACATAGGTTGGGTTCCCTAGCAGAGCCTGAGATGGAGTTTCTTGTCCGCATGATTTATGGAGGGAATGAGCTCAGGAAAAGTCTAGAAGGGAGTGAGGTATGCAGGATAAGGCAGGGAGAAAAGGTAAGCAAAGACGTGCTTTCAGGAGAAGTCTAGCTCAGCCTGATCCCATGGAAAGCTCTGGAGTGTAAACTGCACCATAATTTGTTGGGTCTTGAGGCAAGGTGCCTGGCATTTTGCGCTCCTGTCAGTCAGTCGCTGGCTCCTGGCTGCCCCCAGGTGGTGGGGAGGTGCATAACTTCTCAGATATCTCCAGGAAAGGCAGGGCCAGTAGACTAAGGACCAAGGGCATCCTCCTGTTCTCAGGGCAGAAGCTTGTAGCCCCAGCAGCAGGAAAGGGGATCTGGATGGAACACCAACAGCATCTTTCACAGATGCCCTTGCTAATTTGTACACAGACTCCTGCTCACAACTGTAGGACCAGTGTGATGGAAACTTCCAGTCAGACTGATGAAGGGCAGCCAGACACACACGGCTCATGGACAGAGTTTTGACGGTAGGGTTCTGTGCCTCCGTATATTCCCACTACAGCCACTCAGCGTATCAGGGTATTTTTCCTTCCACTGTACAGCTCTATCTACATTACACAAACAAATAAATAGATAAATATATCTGGTTACAAAATAACATCAACTCTTTGCCCCCAAGCATAAGTTAAAGTTATTTCAGCGAACAAATGCGAGATCAGAAAATAAATTTCGATTGTGTTCTACTGTATTACAGTTCTCCAAGTTGGCAAGTCCTTGGGAGTCACCTAGTTTAATCCCCTCATCTTACAAGTGAGGAAACTGAGGCCCATAGAAGCTAATTACCTTGCCCAAGGCTGGGCCACTCCATCAACAGAAGTCAATAAACCCAGGCAAATATGTTCTTTCTGTGCTTTGTACTTTATTTCTCCTGAGTATAAATTTCTGTGGCCAGTGAGGTAATCAATAGAGAATGGACCTGATTCATGAGAAAATAAGTGCTGGGAGATGGAGAGACGGTTTAGCATCCAAAGGATGACCCTTTTCAGAATGTTCTTCCCAAATAAAGCCCATCCTGATAAATAGGCTTCTGTCACAGGCTTCCAGTAACCACTAAGTCCCACCTGTATGGACTGGTTTTAAGTCTGTTGCAGGGGAGAAAAATGATACATGGAAATCTATCTGAAGGGGTGTTGTAGCCCATTAGTTTCAGATTATAATAGATCATGGGTCAAACAGCCCTGCTGGTCAAGTTTGAAATGGCAACCCAGCTCCATCAAACATAAACACTCAGATGAAAAAGAGACAGCGCAAAGCACACTTTCAGATATCTCTAGACCCAGGTGGCATATTTTTGTTCTGCTGGAGAGAATGCGATACTTGATACTTTGAAATATGAACTGATCTCTGGGAACAACGCCTCTGACAACAAACTTGGTGCTACAAGCTACCAATTCAAAAAAATTTAAAAATTAAAATAAGAGCTACCCATTCAGTCATTGGGGATTTTTTTCATGGGATCCCGTTTCAGCTCTTCCTCTAGAAATCGGTAGCAAACCAGGATTCAGAAACTTTACAGAAAATTGTCTAGAACTCATCTCTCTGTTAAGGGAAGGAGTTTCTGCAGAGAGGAAAAGAGAACCACTGTAGAGAGGGGGAAAGAATCAATTCCCAATTTGGTAAGCTTGCAGGTAGTCTTCTTCCATCAGCATTCTGGAGGTCTAAGAACTCCCAGGGACAGAGATGCAGACATACAGCAACTAGGCACCAGCTTAGCGGCCTGCTGCCGCTTCAGCTTTTCTTGCAAGTAGATGGTGCAGGTCATTATAATAGTCAGCTCTTAGTCAGTGTACTAGCCCTTCATCACATCAGACAGAAGTCAATACACCCCTGAAAGCTTTACTTCCAGACAGCCATGACCTAACATTCTGCAAACTAGAAGATCCCAACTGGAGGCTGGCACCACAGAAAACCACTCACACCGCTGGGCAGAGGTTGCCTCTCCAAGGGCATGGCAAATGCTCACAAAACTTCCAAGCATCTCAAGGAATAGGAAAGACCATCTACTTTGCATTCAATGCAATCTAGACCATTTTAACATAGAGCCTAGAAACCTCCCAGGTGAGGGAGAGTCAGGGCCTACACCGTGTGCTGAGGCGTGCAGGGATGGCCGTGCAAGGAGAACCTCCTGGTCTTCATGGTCCAGGGTCCTCACGGTCATGAGGGGTTGGGCTTCATCCAGGAACGAGGTCAAGCCTCAGTCAGAAGATCTAATTTGGTGTCAACAAACACATCTCTGGTTCAACCCAACAAACATACAACAAACAGGACCAAGATGGCTTCAGGTAAATGCACACCTGGACTGTCAATAAATTGCCATCAAAAAAGAGTAACGTGTTCAGCTGTGAACCTATAATCCAAGGACGCTTAGTTAAGAGGGGCAATTACCCCTCCCTCTCACAAATTATCCCTGGATGCTTCTGGCAGATAAGACAAAATATATCCCACCAAAGGGGTATCGCTCAGACCCATGGAGACATATCTTTGGATTTTATTTTTACTCTAAGTGGACCTTTGAGGGAATTTCTAACACCCTGGAGACTACCCAGGGGACCCAGGATGAAGAAAGCAAGGTGACACTGACTAAGTGTGCACTGCATGCCAGACGAGGTATCACATGTACAGATGTGTGATCCCAGGCGTGACCAAATGGAGCTACTCCCCAAATACTAAAATAATACATGTAATTATACCTAAGATGCTATTCTGGGACATTTTTTCTTCTTCTTTATTCTTTCCCACACTTCCCAAGTTTTCTCCAGTGGTCGTGGATTGTTTCTATAACCAGAAAGTGTACTGTTAAAATAATAACAATAATGAGACAAGTCTTCCCAATGCAGGTGGAATCCTGGGTCCCTATACTGAAAAGGGAAGGCAAAAAATGGCTATTTCAGTTGACATCAGAGTCACCTGACATTTGAAAAACTTCAAACCCACTTCACACACTCATGACACATTGTAAGAGCTTTCCCTGTGCTAAGCAGTTCTAAGTCCTGAGAATATCAAGTTAGAAAAGACATCATGTCTTACGGGGAGGAGAAACTGAAATGGGCAATGAATAAAAATTATCAGTGGTTAAAGAATTCAGTTTTAAATTAAATCATCTCTAAGGTTCCTTTTAGCCTAAACACTTCATGATTCTAATGCAAGGGAAAGTATAATGACTGTTCTAGGAGAGGAGTAACCCAAAGGCTTTTTAGAGAACAGGAGAGGAAGAGATTAAGTTAGATTATGACATGGGAAGAGGGTTGGCAGTGGTTTCCTGGAGAAGGCCACATAGATATTAGAGCCAGATTTCTTTTTTTGAGGGGGGTCGTATTATTCATTCGAAATCCAGGGCATGTTTGGCAGTTACAGTGAATCAACCGAAATACCGTTAGTTCAAGTTGCTGGATCTTTGATTTCACCGTTGTTCAGGATTACACCACAAAACGCAATGTAACCTGCAGAAACTTTCAGGCTCCCCCGCAATGCATCTTGAACAAGGCTGGGCCCAGCTCCTTCCACCATCCTGCGGAACCCCTACACTTGGTCGCCCATGGTCGCCGTCTGGCCTCGGTGCGGGGAGGTGGCCTCTGGGCTGGGCATCCGGTGACTCGGGCTCCTCGCTGCCCCAGGACACTGGCACATGCGCCTTCATGTGGAGGCAGCCCCGCTCCTGCGCCGCTGCTTCTAATCTCCCGCGGGTCCGTTTCGCGTCCCCCAGCACCTGCAGCTCCTCTGGCCTCCGCTGTCGCCACCAGCCCAGCGCCAGGGTGTCCACGCAGCCCCAGGCCCGAGTCCGCCCAGCCTCTCATCCCCACTGGCGGCAACGCCCATCCCACACCTAGACCACGCCTAGAGCCGGATTTTAAAGGATGAGTAGGATTTAAATAAATAGACAGAGAGAGAGAGGTGAGAGATGAAAAGAAGTAAGAAAGGCCCATGAGCAAAGGATGCTGGGTCAGTTCAGGAAACAGCAAGTAACTATTGAATCAAAAAGAAAATCTTTGCTGGGTATTTACTGTGGGCAGACCCTGCATTCGGCACGAAGGATGCAGAGAATGTGTTTGATAAGACGAGACTCCTGCTCTCAACACCCCACCCCCATCCAGAGGGGATGGGAAATGGGCCATGAGCTTTCAGATGGCAAGGATCTGGTCCAGCTCTCGCCCTGCTACATGGGAGGTGCTCTGTTTGATTAACAAAGGAACGGATGTGCAGACACACAGCACACACACTCCTGATAAAAGATGCAGGCCTGCTACCCAGGGCACTCGACTCTTATCAGGGGTTAGGGCAGCACAAGCTTCCTGGGCTGAGGTTAGTGGCGTGACCTGGAGCGGAAGCCAAGATGGCAGGTAAGGAGAGGCTGTTTAGGCGGCAGGACCGACATGGAAGTACTGAGAAAAGGGAACGTTTGTCATATTCTGAGAATTAAGAATCCCACAAACACAGCAGTTGCCCGTGCTCCAAAGCTGTTAGTGAGTCACAGCGTGGAATAGTGAGAAGGACACTGTCCTGAAGTCAAGAGAGCCAGAATCCATCTAAGGCTCAGTCAGCACTCCCGTGGGACACTAAGCAAAGCATGGGGCCTGCCCTGTACGAGGCATCTGCCACGCACTAACCCTTGGCATCCTTTGGCCTCCCTGGATCAGTACAGCAACTCTTGAGTGGCAGGTATTATTGTTTCTAATTAGAGACGGAGAGAGTAAGATTAAGAAATTTGCCCAAGATTACACATCGAAGAGGGGGTACGGTTGGAATTCCAGCTCAGATCTCTCCCCAAAGCCCACCTTCTTCACACACCTGCTCCTCATGTGATAAGAAGTAATAAGCTTAGCTAGGGACCCACCAGCCTGTGGCAAGATTTCCAAATATGTGAGCTGCCTAAACCCTCCCCTCCACATCTCTATAATGCTATGTGATGTAGACGACTAAGAGTCGTAGAATTGCCTCTAACAAGATCCCATTGTGGAGAGACCTTTCTTTCAGTAAGAAAAGAAAAAAATGCCTTTCCTAAGAAATCTCTAGCTTAAAGTAAACACACACACACACACACACACACACTATGGCAATCAGGTTAGAAATGCAAACTGAGGGGTCATTTGCAATCCTGAACTTGGAGGCAGATGAACCCCAATGTGATCAGCAGAGAAACAATGTGAAACAGTCACGTGCTAGTCACAAGCAGTGGGGTTGCCACCTGTCCGCAATAGTTAGCTATTGAACCCAGTTGTGACCTCAACTCTACAAAACCCCAGCTCTGCGATGCTGGGCTTTAACCCAGGGCTCCATACAGAGAAAGCAGCAGCCGCCTCTCTCTCCCTGGTCTATCCTGACAGCATTACTCACCAACTGACTCTTCTGGAGGGCTGCAAACAGGGCAGGTAGGCTGGACAATAAAAACCCTCCTACGAGGGGCTTCGCTGGTGGCTCAATGGTTAAGAATCCACCTGCCAATGCAGGGGACATGGGTTCGACCCCTGGCCCGGGAAGATCACACATGCCGCAGAGCAAGGAAGTCCATGCGCCACAACTACTGAGCCTGCGCTCTAGAGCCCGCGAGCCACAACGACTGAGCCCACGCTCCACAACTACTGACGCCCGCGCGCCTAGATTCCGTGCTCCGCAACAAGAGAAGCCACCGCAGTGAGAAGCCCGTGCACCGCAATGAAGAGTAGCCCCCGCTCGCGCAACTAGAGAAAGCCCACGAACAGCAACGAAGACCCAACACAGCCAAATATAAAAACAAATAAATACATTTATATTAAAAAACAAAAACCCTCCTACGAATCTTGAAAATAACCCCGCCTTACATCTGCATAGTTGTCACAAGGCACAAGAGATTTTTCGCATATATTGTCTCACATGATTCGTTCCCCCTGTGAGTTACAAAATCACATGTTACTATCACATGTTCCACGAGCAAGTCGATGCCGAGAGAGGGTACAAAATACGACCCAGGGAATAAGCTAGGAAATGATGGAGCTGGGATTCGAACCTATGTCTTCCTACTCCTAATCTTAACTTCAGCTCATCTAGTCATGGCCAGAGACACACGCCCTGGCCAGCCCTCTCACCCCAACTCCTTTCCTTCCACTCTGGGTCAGCAGGGCGATCTCTGCTGAGCAGACACTGTTGAATCAAAGCCCTCCTCTCCTCTTCCAGGAAAGAAAAGTATGTGCCTGTCTGAAGTCAGATGGTCTTAGGTGAGGGCTCAGAGTGTACCTGCCCAAGCATGGAGCACACCTGTTTACATGGCAGTGAGAGTCCCACACCTGGCTTCTGGGACTTTTAACCTCCACAGACAACTTTTCACTCTGCTAGAATCATGGCTCATTCGCTAATTAAAGGGTATCATGCACACTAGCTAAGAACTTGGAATAAGGAAGCGTATGCGAAAGCATTAGCCCTGGAGATGGCGCTAGGTACGCTTTGCAGAAAAAGAAAACCAGGAAAAATGATCCACCTGGGACAGCCCATTCCCACACTTCATCACTTCTCTAATAAGCTAGCCACAGCTCGTAGGGAAGGAAGCCACCCAGCATAGGACAAACCCAGGAAGAGCCCAGTAAATTAACCAAAGGGAGAGGGATACGCGGTAGAGAGAATGAATGAGAGAGAAAGCTGGTGAGCCAACTTCTCCCATAACCACCTGTGAGGTCTCGCTCACCTCTGGTGCACCCCAGGCCAAGGACAAGAACATCTGCACCCCAGGCCAAGGAGCCAGGGAGACAAGGGCAAGTGGGAAGGATGAGCCCTCACTGCAAGGTCTTGGAATGAACTTGGCATCATGTCCGCGCCTTGTAGCATGGCTGCTCATTGCAATCAATGGGTGAAAAAGATCAGCCTCCCGCCTGGAGTATGCTCCAGGTTTCCTAGAGTGGGTGCCCTTTTGGACACTCTCCTGAACCGCTTGACAGTCCAGCCCTGAGACCCATCCCCTTTTCAATGCTAGAGGAGGTCATCCATTGAGAGTCAGTCTAAGGAGGGACACTCCACCAAGTCAGTCTTGAACCTGGTGAGGATGGCAGATAATGACATGACACTTACTAAGTAATAAATTGTGTCCACAGGCAGCTTCATTATTTAAGAGACAACCTGGAAAGGTCAAAGGGTTGGGTCAGGTTTTACAGCCTGATCTTTGGCCTCTTGGGACCCCAGGGACCGAAGTGATAGGCTAAGTACAAAACTGCAGCCTGGGATCAAAGAACCTTTACTTCTAAGTGGAACTTGGTCATGAATTGAGAGGAAGCCACTAAGTGGACATGTGGTTATGAGGATGCTTGAGAACTTGGCCCAGGGTCTGCTACCAACTGCAGTTGCTCTCACTGCCACCTTCCCTCTCTCTCTGCTGTCTGCATGTTCCATGTGTGTTCAGGCAGACAGAGGAACAGCTGAGTGTGTTTCCGAGCTGCGTGGTGCAGTGGTGAAGCTGAGCGTTGCCACGGCACTAGAAAGCACGGGGTGGATACAGGGATGGTTTCAGCCTCCAAGAACGAGGCTTTTTCCCCAACTCTCCCCAAGCCACCCAAGACATTGTGCGTGACATGCTTTCGGACCCTGTTTACTCCATTTAGAAAGGCTTCCAGGACTGCTGGTCCCTCCCCCCCAGCTCAGACCTGCTTCCTCTTTAGCATACATAACACCACATCCTGATCTTGCTGGGCTCTTTTGCACAGTGTTTCATACAGATAATACAAAACAACTCCCCCAGGGAAGAGAGCTCCAGGGGGTGCCAGAGGCAATGAGCCCTCCCCACCCCCGCCCACCCCCAGGCACTCTTGGCTTTTCCAGAATCAGAGACAGCCCACAGCAAGCATAGAGGCTGTGTGCAGAGACTGGTTGTAGCATTAAAAGAAACTCCGAGCAAGAGTCTGGTAGGCAGTGGCTCTGAGAGCCGGCGGGGAGTGGACGCACCACAGAGAAAGGTAGGGCGTGTCTTCATTAGGCAGAGGACCTCAGACAGGAGCTGACAACAGAGTCCAGTCTCTTTGCAACTGCAGTACCTGCCACCCCGAAATTACAACTGCAGTTTGGCTCGAGGCTCTGAGACTCAAAAGCTCTCGGTTCTCCCTTAAGGCGGCTCTGGGAGAAGCGGCCACACTGGGCTTCCGGAGGGTCCCACAGCACCTGATGTCCCAGACCCGCCTGGGAGCAAGGAGGTGTGGGCAGCTGCAACCAGACCGGTCATGCCAAGTTCTGCCTAGCGGCCCACTAATTAGGCAGACACAGAACCCTGGCAGCCACAGCTCTCCTCCCATTCTTCCCCTGCCCCTCCAGGAAGCCCCGTCCTGAACGGGATCCACCTCCCCCACCGCTTTTCCTCTTTACTCAGCTCCACTCTCCTCCTCCAGGCTTGCGGATCTCACAGCTGCTCGCCCCCTCCCCACACCACTCCTCTCATATCCACGTATCCACGTTGTTAAGGGATCATCATACATACAGCAAACGAGCCTTGGAGTTTCAAGCTGAAACTCGCAGACCAGCCAGCCTGCAACGTTTCACCCTCCCAGGCATCTCACTGACCATCCTGTGTATGGGTCTCCACCTAGACCCTCCTCTTTGGCCCAGGGACCCTGAACATCTCTTTGTTTTTTGACCTGCCAGCAGACCAGACAGAGACCCGGGGTTCCCCGGCCTCTCCTCTCCCCGCACGGAGCTCAGAATCCACACAGGAAAAGGAAGGAAAGAGACTTCCACACCTTTGCAGCATCACCTGCTCCAGCAAGCTCCCAAAGCCACTGGAACCATCCAGGCTGCCTGGGGCCCCGCACCCCCTTTTCTGGCAGCTTTAAGCTCCAGCCCAGCCCACAGGATGCAGTGCCTGATGCCACTTCCGAGCAGAGAGAGAGAGAGAGAGAGAAAATGCCACCTCGTCAATGACAAGCTGTTCCAATCACACAGCTCAGACACCAAGTGCCCTGGACCACGGACAGCTCAGGCCTCCTCCCTCTGGGTGGGTGGAAGGCAACTCAGCACCTCTGGGGTAAACGATCCGCCACCACGGCCAGGCCCCCTGCTCGCCCCGCACAGCTGACCAGACAAGAGTGCTCCAACCCAGCAGGCAGACCTCTCCGACCAGTTCCAACAACTCTGGCCAACTACCCTCTTGGCCTTCGACTGAGACGCTCCTCTCTCTCCTGCTCCAAAGCACAGAGAGACCTCGAACCAAGCCAGAGACCGCCAGCGTGGCACTTCTCCAAAGGACTGAGCGCAAAAATGAGCTGAAAGCCAAGTACTCACTGTGGTGAAGTCCTGGTGGCCACACTCCTGCCCTTTGAACTTGCAGTAGAGCATCATATCCTTCAGGTCATGGCCCACGCGGTGCAGGAACTCCAGCATGCTGAACTGCTTGGGTTTGTAGTGCTTGAAGTTGGCCTTTTGCCGCAGGGCCTCCAGCACCGTGGGGTCAGCCAGGTGCGGGTCCGGGATCTGCAGGTTGACGTCCAACAGGGCGAGCAGCTCCCCGGCGTGGTACAGATCATTGGTGGTGAGCCTGGAGAAGCGGAAGCCGTTGAGGTTACAGAGGGTCACGGCCGGGAAGACCAGGCTTTGGGCCACCACCTCGTCCACCTTGGTGACGTGCTGGTAAGAGAAGTAGTAGGACACCCTCTCGGAGCTCTCCACCAGCAGCAGGCCCAGAGAGCCCACGAAGGCCACGGCCCAGAGCACACGCCGGATGGTCAGCGGCCCGTACACGAAGATGTGGCGGATGCCGTGGAGGGTGGAGGTGTTGGCGAAGATCTGGATGCTAGAGGGTTGCAGGCTACCCTCGCTGGGGCTCTCCTTGAGGTCCATGTGGACCCTGTGCAGTTCCGCAACTGGCTTCAGGTTGATCAGATTTCAGAGAAGAGTTCCCAGTCCTCGGGCTCTGCTTAAACCTTGACGTTCAAGGGAGGGAAGGAAAGGCAACCATCAGGCCAGGTGCCGTGAGTTTATCCTGAGAGCCCCAGCTGCACGCTGCCAGGGGTGAGTGTTCATATAAAACCCATTCGAACTCTAGCTCCTGATTTTGTCCAGGCGATAAGGAAGGCTGGTTTTATTTAGGGAGACACCAAGGTGATGTGGAAGAGATGTGGGTGGGAAGGGAGAGCTTAGCCAATGGAAATAAAGTCCTCCCCCCCTACACACGCCACTAGAGACAAGATTAAAAGCGAGAGCGAGGGAGAAAATGCTTAAAACAAGTCGCTCAGCAGCTCGGAGCCTGTTAACCAGTGCGTAATGCCCCGCGTTAACCATCCTGGGGATGTCAGGGCGGCCACGCTGATGCACTGCGGCCGGGCGCAGCGGCAGAGCTTCAGAGCTGCCGCCGCCGCCGCCGCGGCTCTGGTCCTCTCCTCTCCCCGTACTGTTTTGGACTCCGGATTCCGTTTCTCGCCGCCGGCCTCCGTCCCTCCTCTCCTCCTCCTCCTCCTCAAGGCCCCCTTTTTTTGGGCAGAATTCCAAAGGCAGGCGGGCCGCAGCTAGCGCCTCGGAGAGGCGGTAGCGCGCGGCCGCGGAGAGGCGAGGACCGGGAGGCTGGGAAGGATGCTGGAGGTTCGGAAAAGGACTCGTCTCTCCCCGCCCACCCACCCCGCCCCGCCTCCCCGAGGAAAAGCGAGGACCCAGAGGGCAACGAGCGAGCCGGCCTCCCTCACCCCCTCCTCCACCAGGCTGTTGGGGGCTGGGGGAGGGCAGGCGCAGGGGGGGGCGGGGGGGCGCGGGGGGGGCGCTGCTGGGGGCGGGGGACCGGCGAAAGTTTCTTTTTGGTCTTTTTTGGAGGGAGCTAGTGGGGGCTTCTCGCCCAAGGTGGGGAACCAGCCCTGGGAGTGAGGACTTGACCCCCGCCCCCGTAGATGGCAGGAAGGCACTTGGTAAACTCCCAGGAGCCGGGTATGGGGGTGAAGGCAGCATTCCTTCGCACCCATATTTGCTCCCGGGTCAGACTCAGCCTGGGGTTTCCAGACGGGAGACGCTGGAAGCGGGGAAGGAAGGGAGCTGTAAAAAAAACCACAGTGCCTCTGCTGCCGGCGGGAAGGGGACATTCCAGGGAATGAGGTGCCGCCCCTAGGAGACCAAACGAAGAGCAACGTGTAGCCCCCCCCCTTCCCCCCCTCCCCGACAGAGCTGTCAGGAGGTTCTGCATCTGAAAGCGAAAGACAGCTGGGCTTCCAGGTAAGGCTGGATGCCTTCCCTTTGGGCTGTGTGCCTGTGTGTGTTCTGCCCCAGGATTTGCCAGATGGAAACACAGCTGGAGCTATAGGTGGGAGAGAGGGATTGGGCTTTCAGCCACCTACCTCCTTTTTCCTGAAAATCCACTGGAAGTCAGCTCCTGCTAGCAGGTGGGTGTGGCTTGCCCTGTGCCAGGGATCAAATGGCTGGAACCTATAGAATCAATGATGCTAAATCCCCTTCAGGAGGAAAGGAACAGAAAGTTCCAGTGGCCAACCCAGTGCACACTCCCAGTCTGGGGCAGAGCCACATGGAGGTGCCTTGCTGGGCCAACCTGGTGTCCCCAGGGCATGCCCAGCTTAAATAACACTCCTTGAGAAGAAGGCAGTTTAGGGAATGTCCCTCTTGGTTTGTATCTACTCTGAAATGTTTCTCTAACCCATCTGCCCTCTCGCTAAACCAGAGCCAAACCAGGAACAGTGTCCGGATGCACACTGGGGCAACACCTGGCATTAAATGAGTGGTTTACTGATCAAAGCTCAAAGAGCAGAAGCGTCCTGAATTAGCAAAATGACAGAGGCCAGTTAACCTCATGTGTGTGTCATCCCAGAGGTCCCAGATCCCTACCTGAGGGCTGCCTAGATGGGGATGGGGTTTTCAAAACAGGGGTGCCAAAGTTAGCTAAGACTCTATCGTGTCAGGACCGGGTGAGGATGTCTTATTTCACTTAATGCTTTCAACCACCTTGACAGGTGTGTGTTATTACCCCAAGTATACACACGAGGAAATGGAGGTTCACGAGAGTAAAGTCACACAGCTCATAAGTGACGGAGCTGGGACTTGAACTCAGGCACGTTTGCCTCCAAAACAGAGACTGAAAAGCAAAGCCAAGACACTCCTTCCCAAATTTAGGAAGAGGACAAACATTTCTACCCCACGTCCCCCAACACACACACACACACACACACACACACTCACAAACTCACCTTATACTACACACAGACCAGCTCCTCCTTCCACAGAGGTGAAGCAGCCCTCCTTTTCCTCTCCACCAAGCCACATCCCTGGTGCCCATGTTTCTCACAGGAAGACTTCCCTAATGCTTCTTTGCAGTCTTTGGCTCATCAGCCTTTTCAACAAGTCTGTGGATCTCTAACTCCATACCAGGCACTCTGTTGGTTTTGGGGAAACAAAGAGGAATGGGACACATTTCCCACCCTTGATAACTCAGGGTTCAATGGGGCTGGAGCCAGCGTACGTTTGCAAACTGGCCCTGTACACACAGAAGGCAGGGAGAGACGGCAGAAAGAGGCAGCTGCTCCAGGTTGGTCGGTGGCAGGTTAAATAAGCAAGAGAACTTACACACGAGGTTAGTCTTGGGCGCTGCGAGCGGAGTAGCTCTCTGCACCCACCACCCAATTGTCGAAGTTGATACAGAGGCCTTAAGTGGGCTCAGGCACATATACCATCCAGATGGTCTCAACACCACCTTACTTTCTCGAGGCTGTGTCCTTAGACAGCTTCTAGCTTGGGGAACGCACTTTCCAAAGACAGGGAAGCGTGAGGAAACTCTGATTGCCCTGGTCGCGTCCTCTGGATGACCTCCCCCAAGACTCCACCCCTCCTGACCCGCTCTAGTTTGCACGCGCCCCGCCCTCCTCTGAAATGTGCCCTGAAAGGTCAGCCCGGGTTCGCTAGCATGGAGCTCATTAGATGGTTATCTGGCTACATTGGAGGCAGATGCCACAGCAACAATACAGGCACATGCAAGAGAAGCACAGGTTAAGACAATAATTCCGGGCTTCCCTGGTGGCGCAGTGATTGAGAGTCTGCCTGCCGGTGCAGGGGACACGGGTTCGAGCCCTGGTCTGAGGGGATCCCACATGCCGCGGAGCAACTGGGCCCGTGAGCCACAACTACTGAGCCTGCGCGTCTGGAGCCTGTGCTCTGCAACAGGAGAGGCCGCGATAGTGAGAGGCCCGCGCACCGCTATGAAGAGTGGCCCCCGTTTGCCACAACTAGAGAAAGCCCTCACACAGAAACGAAGACCCAACACAGCCAAAAATAAATAAATAAATAAATAAAAATATTAAAAAAAAAAAAAAAAGACAATAATTCCCCAAATCAGTGGCAGCTTCTCCCACCAAGAGCCTCCTGTTCAGAACCACTGATTTATAAGTCCCCTAGGCTGGGGGCCGGAACACTCAGGGCATCCACTTGTGGCCTTGTGTGATTTAGTAAAGACAACACAGTAGCAGACAGAAGACTCACCAGGTATGAACACACAACATTCTGCTTGGCTAATGGCACAGGTGCCTCCTGGCGAGGCAGTGAGGATGTCCAAGGCCATCCTATGTTGGAGGACACCTTTTCTCATTAGAGACATGTCAGTGTTCAGGAAGGACAGGCTTTGTTGGTCTTCATTCAAGGCTTGCTGGGGGGATTTAATAAGGGCCTCTGTGTGTGCTACAGTGTCCTCCAGGCTGATGGAGGGGACAAAGATGGCGGCCAAATGATGGTACCGGTGGGAAACAGAACGTGTGCCCCCGGCCTCGAGGAGAGGGAGGTGGCAGCTTTAGGACCTTGACCTGGTTGCGCACACCGTTCATCTTGGCCAGGGGAGGCAGCGCTGCCAGGTGTGAGGAGATGGACTGGGGGCAGGACAGGCCAGACCAGGACCCCACCTTTTCCCCTCAAAGCTGTGTGTTTCATTCCAGGTCTAGTGTGTTTCCACGGGCTCAGCCTGCAGCAGGACCACGGGATCCCAGTGGAGACTGAGTAGCTCTTCCTTACCCAGGGGTGCAAAGCAATCCACCCATCCCGATGGGATGTCCCATTGCAAATTGCAGTAGATGAAGCCTCTCCCAGGCGTGACGGGGTTTGGTGTTCTCAGCAGCACAGCAAGCTAATCCACGGTGAGAGTCCGGGCAATGGGTTGTCTCCCACCATTTCCATATCTTTACGGGATCGGGTGCCTCGGCAGGGGTCCCCAGTGTGGTATATGGGGCAACAGGCCCTTACCTGACAAAGGTGGTTCTGTTAGTAATTTTATCTACTGCTTTAATATCCCATTTTTCCTTTCTACCGACCCTGCTGCTTGCAGGTTATAGGGGAGAAGGACCCCTCATTCACTGTTATTTCTTTTGCCCCATCTTGTACACCATGACCTTTGCAGTGTGACCCCCATCACTATCTATTCGATGATGGTATCCATCCACGGTACTCAGCCTCTCTAAGCCCCCCGGTGGTGGCAGCCCGGTTTGCACGGTCACAGGGGAAAGCTTGGGTTAGGCGAGACGCAGTGTCCACACAAACCAGGGCAAATTTAGAACCCTCACTCAACAGGAGGGGGCAAATATAATCAATTTGCCAACCTCTCACCAGTGGGTACTCCAGTGGACGGCCCCACTCTCCTTTGGCAGTTGCCTTGAGCATTGTTTAGAACACATAGGACATGCTGTTACTACTTTTACCAAATCACTGTATTTCGAGGGCGACCCGGTGTCCTTGGCAACACACCATCCCACCGGAGCACCACGTGTCCACTCTTCCTATGCACCCAATCAGCTGTACCTACTGAAGGGCCAGTTGCTACGGCTTGTACCCAAGCTAGGGCATCAGCTTCCTGATCGCCAGGAGGGGTCAGTGGCTCCTGAGTTGGAACATGGAAACAGTGAGGACTGCCTCAGGCTCTTGCAGGTGAACCCAAATGTCTTTCCGCCTATCCTGACCCCACAGGGGCTTATTCATGATCATCCACCCCTAGGCTTCCCTTTGTCCAAGCCTTAGAACAGCCCTTTAGAACAGCCCAACCATCAGTGCAAAGGGTTAACAGCCAGGGCTCATGAGTGGTCACCAGCCAAGTCACTTGGAGTTCAGCCCTCTGGCTGCTGTGGTTCGTTCCTGTTTCCAGGCGTCTATGTACAAGGCATCAGAGGGAATTTCTCCCACTCCCTCCCTACAGGCCACAGGAATAACAGCAGGTACATTTGGAGAATGTACCTTCTCTACAGGGCCTAGGAGCACCTACCTTTCTAGAGACAGTGGGCTGGTGGGCAGGGTACTCCCCTGCTACAAATATATGTGTCACTTAGTCAAAGTTGGGGTTTGAGCCAAGGCAAGTGTGTAGATGGAACATATTCTCAACCTACCCCTTGATAGGAAGGGAAGTTCTTACCAGGATCTGCTGTTCCTTTGTGAGACTCAACCCAGAGGAACAGTGTGTACCCTGCCAGGACCTGTTGTTTTATGGGGGTATATTGGGTTTCTGCCCCCTCCCAGAGCTGGGACCAAAATCCTAGAGGTTCTCTCTCCTTCTGCTGTCTTTGCTGCAGTAACAGCCATACCTCTAGGAGTCCCAGACACATCTAACTCAGATGATAGCCCTGCTCCAGAGATGCCCAGAACTTTCATCTGCTTCACTAGTATTTTTGCCTTCTCAGAGGCGGCTCACCGATCTGATCCCCAGTCCCACACTTTACCAGGCGGTATAAGGGACAGCTGGGGAAAAAAAGTCCTCCCAAACCCCCAAATCCCTACAGAGGCTGGTGTCTCTTTCATGTTCTTAGAGGTTGGATAGGCTTGCACCTTGTTAATCATAGCTTCTGGGACAACACATCTTACCCAACCAAACGACTCTCAAAAACCTAATGGTAGTGCCTGGCCTTGAATTTTTTTGTGGATTCACTGCCCATCCTCTCCTCACAGATGTTTCAGCAAAGTCTGCAGAGGGTCTTGCTTCAGAGGCAAGTCTTCACATGTTAACATTCTATCATCAACATAATGGATCCATTTTACTGATGTGGGGAAGGAAAACAGGGACAGGTCTCGGGCTACCATCCATGACATGTGGTGGGAGGTGCAGTAGCCTTGGGGAAGCCCTTGAAAGGTCCACCGGTGCCCCTCCCACGTGAGGGCAAATTGATCTTAGTTATCAGAAACCTGTACTTAGCAGAGTGTTTCATGAATCTTCAAGATGAAACACGTTTGCAGGAACACTTTTGCAAAAGCATCAGCGTAAAACAGTAATTGTCTGTAAATGACAAAAGACTTTAAAATGGCCCTGGTTAGAAGTTTGAGGAGAGTCTGTTATAATGCAATTGACAAGGATGTTCGTTTATTTCTGTGACATACGTTTTAAAATTATGGCTGATAATGTTATACCAGGACATATCAGGTTTTTAGGAATTTCATACAAATACACCGTAAAGAAAGTTTAGCATTTACTTATTTGACAGTGCTTCCCATGTAATTTAACATATTTTTAAAGCCTAATTAGTTTAATATCCCTCTTTTTTTTTTTTTTTTTTTAATAAACTTATTTATTTATTTATTTATGGCTGTGTTGGGTCTTCGTTTCTGTGCGAGGGCTTTCTCTAGTTGTGGCAAGCGGGGGCCACTCTTCATCGCGGTGCGCGGGCCTCTCACCATCGCGGCCTCTCTTGCTGCAGAGCACAGGCTCCAGACGCGCAGGCTCAGTAGTTGTGGCTCACGGGCCCAGTTGCTCCGCAGCATGTGGGATCTTCCCAGACCAGGACTCGAACCCGTGTCCCCTGCATCGGCAGGCAGACTCTCAACCACTGCGCCACCAGGGAAGCCCTAATATCCCTCTTTTATAAGGAGAAAGAACACATCTTTTGAGATATTCCAGGGACCATCTGGAAAATTCCAAAGTTAGTTCAAGGTCAATAAGAATTCATTTAGAATTTGATTTTTTTAGGAAGTTTGTCAAAAATATCAAAAGGTTTTAAAATGCTGGATTAAATAGGATCGTGGTTCCCTGTGAAACAATACTTAGTTATCCATTTAACCAAAGTGACAAATGAAGACTTCAAAGGCAAATGCAGAAAGTTACATAGTTTAAAAAAAAAAAAAAAACTTAGCTGTTTTAATAGAGAAAACTCAGTTTCTTAAGTAATCAAAGATATAATAAAGATAACATGAAGCACAGGAAATTATTCTGATAAAACACAGAATCTTTGTTTTCTAGGCAGATTATTTAAAAGGGAAAGAAAAACTTTTCACAATTCTAAATATTAATTTTCTCTTCACATTAGTCCAAGAAAACTTTGTTCTTCTAGCAGATGAAAGAAAGTTAAGTCTTAGTTTTACATAAATATGCTATTGATATTAAAGCTTATTTTTCTTTAAGCCAATTAAATAGAGCTCTTTTACAGATTAATTTTGGCAATACACTCCAGAGGTGCAAAAAAAATCACATATATATAACATTTATCCATAGACATACATAAACATGCAGACAGACACAAACAGAGACCCCATAGTTTTCATGCCAGAACTTTAGCCATGACACAACAATATAAAACTCACCAGTTTATAAATAACAGTTGAATCCAAATGCTGTCTCTGACCGACAGAACACATTCAGGTTACCCTCTCAAATGACTAAAGCTTTTTACTAATATTTGTGGAGAAGACTTTTAAAATTTGTATTTGCCCTTGACAAACAATCTTATCAAGGATGTGGACTGGATCTGGGGCAAGGGGCTTTCTATAGCAGTCTGTATTCTATTTTTTGTTTGTTTTTTTTTGTTTGTTTTTGTTTTTGTTTTATTTTATATTATTTATTTATTTTTAACATCTTTATTGAACTATAATTGCTTTACCATGGTGTGTTACTTTCTGCTTTATAACAAAGTGAATCAGTTATACATATACATATGTTCCCATATCTCTTCCCTCTTGCATCTCCCTCCCTCCCACCCTCCCTATCCCACCCCTCCAGGTGGTCACAAAGCACAGAGCTGATCTCCCTGTGCTATGCGGTTGCTTCCCACCAGCTATCCACCTTACGTTTGGTAGTGTATATATGTCCATGCCACTCTCTCACTTTGTCACATCTTACCCTTCTCCCTCCCCATATCCTCAAGTCCATTCTCTAGTAGGTCTGTGTCTTTATTCCCGTCTTGCCACTAGGTTCTTCATGACCTTTTTTTTCCCCTTAGATTCCATATATATGTGTTAGCATACTGTATTTGTTTTTCTCTTTCTGACTTACTTCACTCTGTATGACAGACTCTAACTCCATCCACCTCACTACAAATAACTCCATTTCGTTTCTTTTTATGGCTGAGTAATATTCCATTGTGTATATGTGCCACATCTTCTTTATCCATTCATCCGATGATGGATGCTTAGGTTGCTTCCATGTCCTGGCTATTGTAAATAGAGCTGCAATGAACATTTTGGTACATGAGTCTGTATTCTTAAAAGCCTCTCCCCCCATCTTTTTTTTTCAGTCCCAGGCAACTGTGAGCAGTGTTTACATTTCAAATACATGATGAGATTTACAACTTCAAGGGACAGAGAAAGAATGCAAGTTTTCTCCTAGGAGTTTTGGGGTCCATTTCTCTATTGTCAGAAGTCTAGGGTAATTACTATTTAAATGTTTCCTTTGCATTAGGGGTCTGAGGACTCCGGTTCATTGTCAATCATGGTAACATCCTCCCCTTTTATCTATTTACTTTCCCAGGGATTCTGCCTCTTACCTAATCAGGCTTTGTGGCAAGTGCTCAGAGTTTAATCTGCCGCAGCAGCTCGTGCCCTCCTAGCTTTGCAAAATAGCACACTAAGTCTCCATCTTATTATTCTGCTCTCCCACCTTGTCTGCAGCCCTAAAGCTAGCAGAGCACTAGATGCCTGCAAGTCCTTCTCTGACCTCAGCTCCTCCTCCAACTTTCTAACTTGAGCTTTAGCCACTAGTTGGGTGGGCATCAGAGTCCAGCCGAACTGTCCACAGTAGGGGCCAATGATCCGTTTCTCTTCTTTGTCACAGGGCGCTATGTGCAGTTCATCAGACAAGCACATTAAAGCAGCTGGCATTTCCTGGGTGTCCAGATCTCCCCTGTGGATACCTCTTTTCCAAGACCCATTTCTCTTCTTTCCTGGCTGGCTCGCCAACTGTTGGTTTTCAAACGGCCCCCATACATGGAGGGCAAGGAGAGACCAAGGAAAGAGTCAGCCACTCCCAATTGGTCGGTGGCAGGTGTAATAAGCAAGGGAAGGCTTATTGGGGGGCTGCAAGATGAGTAGATCTCCACTCCCACCTGCCAAATCTTAACGGTTTACATAGAAGCCTTAACTGGGTTGAGTCACACCACCTCACTCTCTCAAGGTTGCACCCTTGAAATAGCGCCTAGTATGGGAATGGTGGGTGAAATGTACCTTCCAAGGACAGGGAATCTCTAATTGCCTGGGTCTAGCTGATTGAGTCAACCAGCAGTCACGTCTTCTCAGTGACCTCTTACAACAGGTAGAGAGACACAAGTCCCAGTATAATACATACGGTCCCTTCTCTACAGCAAGGAGAGCAAGAGAAATGGGTTCCTTGTCTAGCAATGCCCAGCTGGAAACCAAGTTCCTCCATCCCCACCATGTTCCTTCCACCCCGAAACTTACCTGTGCTGCCTTCCACCCTCTGTCCCCACAGCTCAGATCTGCTTCTCCCCTTGAAACCTCTTCTTTTCACACAATTATATTTTCTCTCAGTTCACACCCCACACGTGCTTTCTCTTGTGTGCAGAAATGGATCTCCAGGCTGTTCTAATTAACCTCTCCCCCATTAAAACTTGTTCACTTGTTAAAGTCCCCACTGGTGTGTTTTGACCACTACAAACATAACACAGCTGCACAACATGGCAAAGTCACGCAGTCACCCTGAATTTGAATCTCCAATCTACTGTGCCTCTTATTGTTCTGTAACTTTGGGGAAGGTACTAAAACTTTCTGAACTTCAGTTTCCCCACCTCCAAAATGGTGAGAATTATAATGGCTCCCTCATAGCATCTCTTGTGCAAATGAAATGAAATACAGCTTATAAAGTCTCTGATACAATTTAGACACTTAGCGATTGGCTCTTGATGATTATTCAAGGAAAGTTCTTTCCATGTGGGTGTTCCCTTCCAGGTGATTGGGGGACCATCTAGAGCCCTTGAAAGAGTCATTTTCCCGGAACACTACGTACCTGAGGGTATCACCATCCCTACCAGTAGGTCAAAGTGATAGAGATCCTTCCTGGTCAGGGTCAAACATATTCCTTATTCTGTTCTGCTGCTTCTTCATGCCCTCAAGTTCCTCTCAACATCTTCCAAAATGGCTCTTGACCAAAGTTTTCCCAAATGGCCTAGGCATTTGGGGGTAAGGTGGGAGGATCAGGGGAGAATGGCCATGATGGTGGATTTCATTACCGAGCATTTGGCTCTGTACTTGACGCTGTGTGGATGTTATCAATAACAGTGAGAGAGCGGTACTCCCAAAGCCCATTTTACAGATGAGAAAGCCTAGTACGCAGAGGAGAGCTACCTTGCCCAGAGTCTCACAGCTAAAACATGGCAGAGCTGATAATCAAACCCAGTAATGTTTGAATCTAAAAGATATGTTCCACGACCCTAATAAAAAATGCTTCCACAAGGTCTCAATAATGCAGACCATCATGGTGCCAGCTTTGAATATGAAACATCTAAGTTATAGAATATCCTTCAAGAAGTACTGCTGCACAGTTTCCTGGCGTATATAGGAATTCAACTTGATGGCTAATAAAATGTTGCTACATGGCTCTTGTTAAAGACCCTCTTTAATAGATAAGACTCCTTTGCAATTAGCAGTCTGGTTTATATACAGACGTCAGATAGTCCAGGATCCTTAAAAATGCTTTTGTGGTGTTCGGTTGGTTAAGGATTTCTGTCTTCTGATTTACAATGCCTATTCACTTAGCACTCTGGGGTGTGTAGAGGTACAAGGGGATGGGGTTTAGACTGGGTCTATGTGGCCCAGACTTTCATGCTCTCCCTTAATTTTGTGTAATGATGGTCTTTTTGATGCAGGCAAAATAAGTATGACTAAACACTAAAAAAATTTTCCAGATAAATTTATTTGCAAAATAATTTAACTCCCTAATAGACAATGTGCCCAGATTTTTGCTGTGGTAAATGTATTTACTTATAAGTGAATAAATGAACGCATGGATGAATTCACTTTCTTTGGCATTGAGGCTGCTTTACCGAGATGCAAGGAGAGGGACCCTTTACTAACCCTGGGGAACCTGGGCCCTGTCCAGAGCCCAGAGCCTGGAGCCCAAGGAAGGGGAGGGGACAAAGTGCCACCCCCCTGCCTCCAGTCTCCTGCAAATAGTGACAGGAGGAGAGTTAGGAAGCTGAGATCTACAATCAGCTTGAATGCTAATTAGCTACTTAACGTTTGCTAGATACAAGTTGCTGCCACCATCACTCCCTAATTGAAAAAAAAGAGATGCATTCCTTTCTAATATACAGATGGCATTATTAATTATTATTTCAAACTCAGAGGGGCCTCAGTATACAACTTTTTCTCCTGGCAAGCCATTCCCCTAAAGAAAGGGTAAAGATCAATTATTATAAACCAAAGCATTTTTCTGCTGTTGGTTGGTTTATAAATAAACACCTCATACAACAACTATTCCCATTTAGTTACTTCAGTGTACACATAGCAAATAATTTGTCATGAAGGGTATACCAGGCAGGGGCATTAAGCAAAGCTGGGCATAAGTGTAGCTTACTGAGATTTTATTTATAGTTGCTTTATTTTTTTTTTTTCTTCCGGGTGAAAACTACAGAAGCCAGGGCACACAGAGTGGACTTTGGGGGCTCAGCGGCCAGTTGATCCGAGTCCTGGAATGGATACAACCTGCTGTGTGGCTATCGGAAAACGAGGTGACATCTCTGTGCTGTTTCTTCATTTGTGCTAAATCATTGCGGAGGCCTCCTCCTGCGCCAGCTTCCTCTGCCGCTGCAATTTGACACAAGCCCTGACCAAATCATAAATGCCTAGTTAATGGGATAAAAATGAGTTTGAATCTGGGATTCTGGTCATTAACCCCATGTCACCATCTGCTGGAGCAGTGGGATGACAGGGCCAGGTGAATTCGAATCACCCAACGCTTGTTAAACATGCAGATTCTGCAGATTCCTGCTCCGTTCCCCCTCCCATCCCCTTCACCTCTCTGAATCAGACTCTCTAGGGGCGGGGCCTAGAAGGCTGTCTTCCCTTACGGGGTTATGGAGGGCACATTGGGAACCCCACCCAGACCCAGTCATGTCCCAGGAGCTCTTCCTCTCTATCAGGCATGCCAAGCTGGTTTTGCCTTTGCGTTTCCCTCTGCCTGGGCAGGTTTCCCCCGTGGCTGGCTTCTGCTCATAAATCACCTGATTGGAGAGGCTGTGGTTGGCCTCCTGTCTCCAATCTCCACCCCACTCACTATGCCATCACATGCTCCCTTTTCTTCTCAGCACTCATCATTTTTTTGAAATTCATCTCATCTCCTTGTGAATTATCTGTTGCTTCTACTGGAGCATAGGCCCTTCACTCCACCCCCATCCCCAGCGCAGAGACCCTGCCTGGCTTGTTGGAGGCTGTGCCCCAGCATGAGGGACGAGGGAGGGGCTTGTTAATATGAGCAATCGTGAATAAATGAACACCGGATGAATTCCCTTATCTCTGATGCTGGTGCTGCTTCTCTGAGATGCAAGAATGGGGACCCTCTTCTGATTCTAGGGAAACTGGGACCTGCCCTGAGCCTTGTTCCTGAGGAAGGTGAAGGGCAGCTCCTGCCTCCCAGACCCGTTCACTGTGTCCCCAGCACCCAGGGAAGACCTCAGTGGAGCCACAGCCCGTGCATTCAGCAGGAGTCTATGCACCCAGAGGATCTCAGCTGGGGTTTTTTGACCAGAAAATCCTGACTTCAAGGGTATTGACTAAGTTCTCCTTAACTTCATGGTCTACAGATTTATGGGTCCTGGTGAAAGTTGAGGTCAGGTATGAACTACATGCTAGTTACCTACCCAACTAAGAGGTTGTTGCATCTGACTCCCCCTGACTTTGCATGGACAGCTGACCTTGACACTTCCCATACAAGCTTCTCTCCACTTTCCTAATCAGATAGGATAATGAAATCATAAAGAAATAACTAAACAATACGTGTTTAATAACAGTTTGCCAGCGTGAAATAAGGAAGACAAGCACAAGAGGGCCTCCAAGCTCTTCCTTACCCTCAATCAATTCTTGGATGACCAAAAGTTAGTTTTGAATGAGTCCTCGCCCCTTCGTACAGAATCAGTGGTTGCTTTCTCTCATTTAGTTTGCTTTCAATGAGACACACCGACCTGTAGTTCCTTAGTCACCTACAGCCTGCCCCTCCAGGTAGGCCGAGGAAAACTCCCAGACCATGCTCATTTTTATCCTGTTTAAAGACACAAAAGTCCTCTCTCATATAAATGAAGCAGGCCTGGCTCAAATCTACCCCATGCATAGAAGCAGGTACCCAGGGCACCAAGGCCCTGATTTCTGCTTTGATTTCATGTCATTTCCCTTATCCTCAGGGTGTGGAAGTCTGCTCCACCCCACCTCTCTCCTGCCCACCCTCTGCTTTACGTTTTTCTTCTCTAGGTCTTCTTTTTTTTTTAAATAAATTTACTTATTTATTTATTTATTATTTTTAGCTGTGTTGGGTCTTCGTTTCTGTGCGAGGGCTTTCTCTAGTTGCGGCGAGCGGGGGCCACTCTTTATCGCAGTGCGCGGGCCTCTCACTATCGCGGCCTCTCTTGTTGCGGAGCACAGGCTCCAGACGCGCAGGCTCAGTAGTTGTGGCTCACGGGCCCAGTTGCTCCGCGGCATGTGGGATCTTCCCAGACCAGGGCTCGAACCCGTGTTCCCTGCGTTGGCAGGCAGACTCTCAACCACTGCGCCACCAGGGAAGCCCTCTAGGTCTTCTTTATTTCGTGTTTTTGTCTTTGTTCATCCTCCTCTTTGAGTCTGCCTCTGCTCCTCTCTCCCCTGGGAAGGAAGTCGCAGAAAGAAACCACTGCTGTTTGTTTTTGCTCTGTCTCTCCATCCCCAGAGCCAACTGCTTCCCACATAAGGACAAAGAAATGGAAATGCCCTGAAATCAACAAGCCACAGACAGGCTTTCAAAAAAAACTTTATTAACACTGCTCTGGCCTCAGGTGAGCCTTAGAAGACCAGCCAAAGAAACAGAGGGCCAAAGAAGCTGGTCCTGCCTTGCTGCTGAGTGGAACTTCCTCTCCCCCTTGTGGTTACAACTGCTTCTGATCTTCTGGAACAAGTCATTCATGGTGGTGGTATTTTATCAAAACTTGATCTCTTTTTTTTTTTTTAATTATGTCTTTGTCTTTTGACAATTTTTTTTTAATTTTTTATTTATTTATTCATTTATTTATTTTTGGCTGTGTTGGGTCTTCGTTTCTGTGCGAGGGCTTTCTCTAGTTGTGGCGAGCGGGGGCCACTCTTCATCGCGGTGCGCGGGCCTCTCATTATCGCGGCCTCTCTTGTTGCGGAGCACAGGCTCCAGACGCGCAGGCTCAGTAGCTGTGGCTCACGGACCTAGTTGCTCCGCGGCATGTGGGATCTTCCTGGACCAGGGCTCGAACCCGTGTCCCCTGCATTGGCAGGCGGATTCTCAACCACTGTGCCACCAGGGAAGCCCCTTGATCTCTTTCTTATTTCTCAGCCTCCTTGAATCATCAACCCTCTCCCCTAACCACCTACCTTCTTATATCAGTGCCCACCCCTCCTCTGCCCTGTTCCCCTCTCTACTCATCCACCTGCTCTTTTCAAAAGGGTTTCACTGTGTGGATTGGGGTGCACTTCACTTGGGTACCTATTTGCATTTGATGACTTTTCTGTATCTCCTGCATGCATTTCCATTCCATTTATTTACTCCCTAGCTCTTTCATAAAACAACATGAAATCAGAGCAATGAACTAGGAATAAGAAAGAGGTAAACAGGATTGAGGAAAAAGGGAGCAACACATTTATGTTTATCATCACGTTCATCTTTTTCTCTGCATCTATATGTGTCCCACTACAGATTCATAGCACAGGTTTTAGCGTGTCCAAGCCCGCGGTCAGCACTTGAAGGGAATAAAGAAGTAGAAGGAGGTAGAAAGCATAGCCCTGCTCCCATGGAACTTTTCATCTCACAGACGAAGCACTAATAATGTCTTATGTCTGTATCACACTTGATGTGAAGCTCTTATGCAGGCATTTTCCTATCTGATTTCTGTAAGCAGAAGAGGGCCATTGTTTCCATGATATGGAAGAGGAAACTGAGGCTCAGAGAGTTGAAGGACCCTGATAACATAGTAGGAGTATCTGGGCTCAAATCCCAGTTTCCTGACTCCAGATTTCATGTCTTTCCTACTCTGCTATTATTCTAACCAAGCTCCCTCCTGACACTTCCCAGAGCTATGACACGGTGAAGATGTGTGGCAATGCCATGTCGACTGGCCATGACAAGAATTGTTGGCTCTAGGGAAAATGAAATCAATGAAGGATGGAGAAAGCAGCAAGGAAGGATGGGCGGGAGATGGAGTCCGGAGGAAGAGACAGAAATTGGCCAGAGGGCTACACTGGGGAGTCCTTTCAGACCTTGTGTGTCCTTGTGTGTGTCATCCAAAGGGCCATGGAGGAGCTACAGAGAGGCTGAGTTTTCAAAAGCTTATTGTGGAAGGAGTAAGAAAGAGGTAATTGTCTTTTCCCTTAATCTCTGTTTATACAAATATAAATGTATACATATGTATATGTCTCCTTTTTCCGTATCTGATTATGCCTTCAAATAGCAAGGATTTATTGCCTGCTAATTTGGTCCAGGTACTTTGATAAAGCCTGTGGGAGGACACCAACAAGTAAGAAACACCATTTCATTGTTGTTGGAGTAGGTAATTGACGAGATGTGACTGCCAGTTGACCCTCCACCTGGCCCCAGGCAATGAGAGGCCCCTCACCCCTCCTCTGTCCTTGGAATGTACGTTTTGCTCACTGTGCCCACAGTGGGAGCCGGTTACAAGGACCAGGCATGAGAGACCAAGAGGTGTTGAGACCATCTGGATCGTGTACGTGACTGAGCCCAGTTAAGGCCTCTATATAAACTTCTAAGATTCTGGTGGGCAGGTGCAGAGATCTACTCATCTTGCTGCGCCCAAGACAAGCCTCCTCTGTAAGTTCCCTTGCTTGTTAAACCCACCACCAACCAACCCAGCGTGGCCACCTCTTTCCTTAGTCTCTCCTTGCCGTCCATGTTCAGGGGCCAGTTTGTAAATTAATGGTTGTCCCCAGGGAGTGGGCAGGGCAGGCGTCTGTGCATAATGCAAAGAAAGGTCGAGATTGTGGGATATCAGGGGCATGGCATTGAAATGTCCTATTAAGTTATCTGTACAAATTGGATTTCCATGGAGGGAAGGGATCAACGTGCATTGGGAGCCAACATCTCATTTCATCCTATGAGGTTATTCTGCCCATTTTACAGACAAGAAGACTAAGGCTTCAAGAGGTTAAGTAAATAGTTGTGGTCCCACCGTTGGTGTGGGAATGAGCTTCCAATGAGAGTCCAGGGTCACTGAATCCTGCTGCTGCCCATGTGCCTCGAGAGGCTGTGGAGGGCTGTGGTCCAGGGTTCAGGTGCTGGTGAGGAACGGCTGTGTCCTGGATCCAACACTCGCTAGCTCTGTGACTTAAAAGCATGCTCTTTAGCTTGTCTAAACCTTGGTTTGCTCATCTGTAAAATGGAGATAGTCCCAGTACTCACCTCCTAGGGCTGATGGGAGGATCTGATGAATTGAAATGTGTAAAGCACTAATAAGTATCTAAGAAAAGCTCAGTAACCATAGCTGTCAATATTAACACCGTTATTATTACTACTATAGTCAAAAGGAGACCCGGGTGACATGGAGCCACACCCTGTGGACTTGTGATCTTTTTTTGGTCCCCATGCCAAATGGAAAGTGTGCAGTGAGGAATCAGTGTTTAAACATGAGAGCAGACAAGCAGGGCGACATCAGTATTCATAAGCCAGGGTCCAGGTAGGTCCTGCTGACAAGGAGAAAACTCTCAGAACCAGGTTCAGGGCCATCTCCCCTGAGATGGGTGGGGACACTCTGATAGGGTCATTTATACCCTATTATGCATTGCTTGCAGGTCTCCCTACCCTAAAAATACTGTGATGCTGAGCTCCCCCTCCTTTGTGGGTACATCATGACACAGGGAACTGCACTTTAAATTTTTCTCTACTTAAGCCCCGAAAGAGCCTCATAAAGAATCTTCTTTTGCTTTCAGAGGAAACAGAGATCAAGCCCTCACTGGGCTTCAGCTGTTTCCACATCCATTTTTATCTTGACATACAGCAGACCTGCAGGTATTATGATGCTTATCTGATAGGGGCGGCCCCTGAGAAGCACGGAAGTTAATTCATTTGTTCACGGTTTTGATAGAATTCTCAGCATTAGGAAATGGTGGGTGGGTGTGCACATGTCAGAATTTCTCCTAAAAGGTGTGAAATGTGGTTGGAGAAACAGAGAAGGTTGGAGAGATTTGTGTGTCTGAACAGGAAATGAAAGAAACATGGCGATTTATTGACTTCCCCCATCTCCGAATAAAAGCTAAAGTCCTTTCAATGTCCTGCACCGATCACAGTGTAAAATCACGATATTTCTTCTATTACTTATTTCTCTCTTGTATTGTCTGCCTCCCCAGCTAGAATATGAACTCCTGGAAGATAACGATTTGGGGGCTGCCTAATTCACGCCAGTTTCCTAACATCAAATCCAGCTCCTAACACCTGATGGAGACTCAATTGATATTTGATGAATGAATGAATGAACCTTAAAACAAACTACTGTGCTTCTTGATTTTCCAAAAGTGTCCCTGGGCCCTGTAGTCTTCCATGTATACAGCGGTATCCAACCGGAAGTGGAAGAATTTCTTTAAAAAGTAACAGAGTCAGGCCCATAGTGTCTGACTCCCTTGTTATTATCAGTTTCCCCCTCTCTGTCAAACAGGAGAATTGCCCCACTAACTCTAAGCTCTTTGGGGATACAGGACATGTCCTAATGTGCATTAGATCCTCAAGGGCTAGCAGAGAGCTTGATACATCAAAGAGGCTCAAAACTATTTAGAAAAAAAAAGCATGGCCTCAAAGAAACAGAGCTTCAGGACATATTCACCCTTTTCTTCAAATATACACTGATTTACTGCCATGTGCTAGGCTCTTGGGTACAGTGTACACACAGCATTATGGCTCCCACCCTCCCCAGGCTAGTCGACCTAGTGCTTCTGCACAAATGAGTTTCCAACAGTCACATATTCTCCGATGTTGCAAGATGGATCCCAGGCCCTGAAAAAAAAAAGAAAGAAAAGGGGGAAAAAGCTTAACAACTTCACTCCTTGTGTCTCTTGCCAACTTGGACCAGAAACTGCTAGCAATTATGTCGAAGCCATTACTGCAAAGCCAATTTGCTTCTGGAGTTTGTACTCCAGGAACTTGAGTTATACTCCAGAGAGGTTATTACTTGCTGGAGACATGTTATTGAGGGCAGTGGTGTCCTTTCCAGCCCAGGAAGCCCTCAGTCAAGTGTGATAGCAGGAAATGGGGGTCAAAATAATTAACCTCATGTGGTTTTGGAAAAATCACCCATTGCAAAATCACCCATATGCACTTAATGTTTCTTCCAGTTGAATAATCAAACTGTATCCATTTTTTTTCTGAAGTTTCTTCTTTTCCCACATCCCTGCCTATTTTTCTCTAGCCTTCAATCCATATACCTTTTGATTTGTTCTCTCTCCTTGATTCCCTTCTCCCCTCCTATCCTCCCACAGATTCTGTTGGTGATAGTTTTGCTGGGGTTTTCAGCACCATTATCCTCACACGAGATCATAACTCTCGGGAGAAAACCAGAATTTCTCATTTGTCAAGGCTTTTCTTGACTTTTTTCAATTAAGTCACTTTCCCAGGCCTCCATGAACTATACTCACATCCAGATAATCCCTTTACCCCTCAGCATCCCTGTAGCATCCCATCTGGCCAAGGACCAGCACAGTTTTGGGAGTCATCTCTGGGTTCAAAGACTGTTTCCACCATTTGCTACTGTATATGGACCCATCTATGAAACGAGGGCAACAATATTTACCAGATTGCGAGGAATAAATTGGAGAAGTATATGAAGTTTCTCTCAGTGTGTGGATTTCAACATGTTAATTCCATTCCCTCTTCCTTCCATCCATCCATCCATCCATCCATCCTCTCCATTCAACAAACGTGTACTGAAGTCCAGCTATATGCAAAGTTCCATGCACTATATAGGTTTTGGAACTGGTATGATCTATTTTGCCAATTTGGGGTACAATTACAGTCACATGTTTTTGTTGTTGTGAAGTGAATCACTCAAGCCCTTACTCCTAATCAGCATGAAGTCCAGAATCTTCCTCCCTCTTGAGGTTATTTTATTTTCCTCGCCCTCACTCCCCATTCCCACCACCTAGTCAAAACTCCAGAGCTTTATCTGTCTGCTGAATGTGCAGTTTTCAGATTACAGGTGCAATTGCTCCTCATCACCACAAGAGGTCACTGCTAAAGAATGGTCTCACGGAGGTCCGGATACGCTCGCCCGCCATGGCTGAGATGATGCCGCCCATGCTGGCCTAGATCATTGCCCAGGCTGAAATGGGGACCGACACTTAGGCCAAGGCTATAGTTCTATTAGTTCACAAGCACACATGCTCAGCTGTTGTTCCTAGGTAGGTACACCGTGCCAGGGGAGTCAGGTGCTAAGAAGCTTCCAGACTCAACCAGCTCCAGCCAGGTCTCCCTGACCAGTCCGCATGGCCCTTTCTTCCAGCCTGGGAGCTTGGTGAGGGCCACCGCTCTCCACTCTGCTGTTTTCCCGCATCACATGCCTTGGATCCGGACAACCATCTCCTCCCCATTCCACCCTGTGGGCCTGTGCAGACAAGTCCATACCTTCCAAGTCCCTGCATGACAAGGAGAGAGGCAGCTTCTGCCAAGGCTCCAGAAGTCCTCCAACAGCACCCATCCCCCAATACACACACTCGAAGTCCTCTTACCAGCTTCCCAAAGGAATGTGAGTGCTTTGCATCACAGAACGTCTGCTCCATGCTTGCTGCTGGATTCTCTTCACAGAGGAGGGCTACAAGCTTTTCCCCTGCACACTTGCAGTTGTATATGACCAGGAGCCCAGTCTTGGTTTTTAAAAATTCAAAACAGCATAAAACAAAGCACTGCCCTTGAGGAGCTTACAATCCAGGGAAGACATCAATTAACCCCCAGACCACGCCAGGCATATGGGACTACTCTATTCATTTAACCAAATCCCACCCCATCAGGAATGTCTTAAGGGACACAGACATCCTAGGTGCCCAAGAAACGTAAGACGGAGATGGCCACTGAGACATATGCAGGGAAAGGCCACCTTGAGAAGCTCAAGGTGATTTTAGCTACTTCTACTGTCATCCCCACTCCCACCACCCCACCAAGAGACAGCCCTGAATTCATAGAGTCTCCAGGGGGTGAGGCTCATGAGCCAGACAGGCTGTGGATAGACCTGGAAGAAGGCCCAATTTCTAAATCAGTCTACCCTGCCCATCCTTCACACACTGCTGGTGAGTAAATGTGGAATTTAGGGAGTGAAAGGATTGGTGCCAAGGACACTCCCACACACACCCCTTCTAGTTAATTCCCTCTGAAACACAAGACCTGAGGCACTTCAGCCTTAAACTATGTTCTCTGTGTTTGCTTCCTTTCCAGGGAACTCCAGCAAGGTGCTGCCATGAGGTCCACACTCCAGATCTGAGAGAACGTGAGAGGGAGGGGTGAGCAGGCTTGGAATAAACAAAGCAGATAAGGCTGAGCAACTGTGGAAACAGGAGGAAATTGCTTCCAGCACTTTCGAGTCATGGCTTGACTCATAATTTAACCTTGAATATAGTTTTCAAAAATCATTAAGTCCCCAAAGCTTTCGTCTCTAGCAGTGATTAGCCATGATGCAGTAAGCAAGAAGTTAATACATTTGTGTCAAAGGAGGCATGAAACGCACGTAAAATCGCTTACTGACCGTTTACTGCTTGCTCAGTTACAGGCACTCTGCTGAGGGCTGGGAGAAAACAACAGTGAGCAAAACAGCCCGCCTCCCTTCAAGGAGCTTACAGTCTAATTTCAGGAGGGGACAAGAAATCAGCGCTTACACCTGCAGCATACCAGAAATCCTGCCGGGAACTTTTGCCCCCATTCAGCCTCACACCAACCATGCAATTTTCTCTATTATATATATCAGTAAACTGAGGCTCAGAGAAGTTAGATATTCTACCCAAAGTCACATGGTTAAAATCAGATGATCCAGAATTCAAACCATGGTCGAATTTCAAAATCTGTGCGATGCACCACTTTTTCCAAGAGCTAAAGAGACATAGAGGCCATCCCAACCCCTTCTGTACTGAGTTCTGTTTTCCTGGTCTGCCAATCTGCATAACAAAATGGTGAATGCAATGTTGTGTGGACCTAAGCTGGTCAGGGTATTCTTCCAAACAACATGGGAAGAGGTGTCTTTTAATTTAAAATTATTAAGACAACCAAAAGGATGGGATGAAAAAGTCAGAACCCTCCCCAGACACACAAAAAAAATAATAAGGAAATAATATGCAAACAATGGCACTAGTTATTCTAGTGCAAACCTACAGAGTAGATATAGTATCATCCTTATCTTACAGATGAGGAAACCGAGGCACAGAAAAGTTAAGGAACTTGCCCAAATTTGCACAGTTACTGAGTGGAAAAACCGGAATTTGATTCTAGGTTCCAATATGTTAGAATGGCAGGCAGTATTTCTAATGATGACTGTTAAGATAGGGAGATAGGGAGATAGATGGATGGATGGATGGATGGATGCATGGGTGGATGGATAGGTAAATAAATAGATACAGACATTCCTCAGAGATATTTCGGGTTCCATTCCAGACCACCGCAATAAAGGGAATATTGCACTAAAGTTGAGTCACACAATTTTTTTGGTTTCCCAGTGTATATAAAACTTACGAGTACACTTTACTGCGGTCTATTAAATATGCAGTAGTATGATGTCAGAAAACAATGTACATACCATAATTTAAAGTATTTTATTGCTAAAAATGCTAACCATCATCTGACCCTTCAGTGAGTCATAATCTTTTTGCTGGTGGGGGGTTTGAAATATTGTGAGAATTACCAAAATGTGACACAGAGACATGAAGTGAGCATATGGTATTGGAAAAATGAAAACTTACTCGACACAGGGTTGCCACAAACCTTCAGTTTGTAAAAAAACATAATTATCTGTGAAGCACAATAAAGCAAAGGGAAATACAACAAGGAATGCCTGTTATAGATAGATACATAGATAGATAGATAGATAGATAGATAGATAGATAGATAGATAGATAGATAGATAGATAGGCAGACAGGTATGATCTGAGGTACACAATGACCTCAGGGACTTGGTAAGGAAGAGGAGCCCACGGGCCAGGCGTCCAGCAGAGCCCTCAGCCTGCCACTCTGGCAACATAAAGGCTGTATGGTCAAGACTGACCCCAGTCCTTCCCTTTCACAGGGAGGAAGGTTGGTCATCTCAAATTCTTCTTCTTTTATTCAGGAACACTTGGCCCTGCTGTCTGCCCTTAGTGATCCTGGAACCCTGATCTCAGTTACTTGGCCAGAGGCAGAGCAAAAAGCAACTCCCAGTGCTGGGCTCTCAACACTTACTTTCTGAGCAAAAACTTACTGGTGGGACGCCAGTGGGCTGCATGCCTATTGTTTCTTTGTACCTTTCACCACAGAGGTGGGAGGGGGTGGGGAAGAGCAAAACTTCAGCGTGACAGGGTTTTCTTTGTCTCCAAAGATAGGAGTAGTTTACCCCGAATTGGTTCATTGTAGATGTTCTTACCTGCTTTACTTCCTAACCTGTGGCATCCAGTTCTGTACGTCCTCAAAATAATGGATCACTGCCCCTTAGTAAAATCGCTAAGACTATATGCAGGGTAACCATACTGAGCATCCAAACCCTGGATACTTTTGAAATGGAAAGAGGGCACCGTCCATAACACAGGGACAATAGGCTTAAAATGAGACTGTCCGAGAAGCACCCGGATGTAAAGTCACCCTACTTACATAGCCCCGTCTATATGTCAGGCACTGTTCTAAGTGCCACGGATGTATTAATCCATTTAATTCTCACAACAGCCCTAAGAAAGAGGAACAATGATCATCTCCATTTTACTGATGAGGAAGCTGAAGTTCAAGGTCACATGGCTAGAAAATAGACTTTGCTCTTAATCTCTATGCTCTAGTTCCCATTCCCTCCACAGCACCCAGCGATGCCTGCTCCCTGACTCTGGCACTAAGCTTGGTCTCTGCCAGAGGCTTGGGGAAGAAGCTAGAGGAAGAGAAGGAGAAAGAAGAAAGATGGGCAGGGAGGAGAGGAGCATGAGGGTAGACAAAGTCACAACAGGAAGCTGAGCCACACAATGTGTCTAGCGCAGACCTCCAGTCGCTTCATGCATGTTTTGTGATGCTCAGGGTTGGCATCTGGGACCTAGAGGCTTCAAAGTGAATAACGACCCTTACTCTCCTGCACCTGCTTTGGGGGATAGCCCTGTGAGCGCCGGAGGTAGGGATAAAACAGGAAGATTTACACATCTCAGCATCTACCTGCCCCGTCCAATTGTCCTCCCATATCTCCCCAAGCAGTGATTCAGTGAAACCCAAGAAGCTTCCCAATTGCCATGGAAATGGCAAGGTTGTATCTAATAGGAAGTAGGCATGGAAGAAACTGTTGTAACAGCTTCTTCAGGCAACCCCCGAGCAATGACCCTTTGCACCCAGAGTCAAAGATGTCTCTGGGTAATAGCAACAGCCCTGAGGTCTTCAACGGCCTCAAATTGGCACCCCTGTTGCCGCACTTTCACCCCAGCTCTGTTCCAAGTCCACTACACAGAGGGAGCCAGTTCCCCTTTTTCGGTTTGATACCTTTTGTGAGAGAGTCATTCTGAAATAAGTGGTGAAACTGGACCAGGAACAAGAAAGGAAGTTCCCCCGTGATTATACAAAACCATCTGTAGCAAACTGACATCGGAGCTTCAGTGTGCAGGTCAGGGAGAGAGAGCCCACAGGGGTGCTTACCCACTCATTTTTCCATAGATCTAGCTGGCACCCAGGTAAATCAAGATCACCCCACTCGTGGAGGGATGGTCTTAGTTACCAGGCAGACTTCATCCCCTTTCTACCCAGACTTATCAACATTAGAGGGAATCAAGGCTCTGAGAACTAGTTTTATGGGGGAACACAGGAAAATCTAGGAGAAAAATGGGGGATCACAGCGAAGAAGATGGGCACAGAGAGAGAGCAGAAACGTTGAAAATGACAATATTGAAATGGGAGCAATTCCCCCTCTTTCCTCCACTCCAGAGGGCATGAGAAATGCCCAGAGAGCATTAGGTTCTCATTTCCAAGCCTTAGGCCCTAAAAGACATATTTCAAGGACACTTCTTTCCAAGTTTTTTTAAAGACTAGATGGTCCTCTTCCCGCACTGCGTGCTAATCCCAAACTCCCTCATCATACATCTAAACAGTTTGCCTAACTGTCCAACTCTTAATTAGGTGTGTAATTGGAGAACAGGGGTGATGTGTAAAAAAGCAAATAATCCCCAAACTTCCTTTTTGTTAGGAATTCCAACTCCCTCGCCCAAATGATGAGTACCCAAACTATATTCTTTCTCTACAATCATTTCCTTTCCCATCTCGTTTTCTAATCCAAAGGCTTGAGGGTCAAACACTTGACTTGAGGGTCTTATTTTAAACACCAGCTGAGGGTCTTATTTTAAACACCAACTTGAGGGTCTTATTTTAAACACCAACTGAGGGTCTTATTTTAAACACCAACTTGAGGGTCTTATTTTAAACACCAACTGGAAGAGATCCATTGTCCCTAATAACCTCAGCAAAGTACAGGCTTGAGAAAGAAACAAACACGGAGGTAGACACACAAATTATTCTTGCATAAGATTCCACATCAAATATAGCTCGAGCTGGGAGTTCCATTCTGTCCCTTCATCTGTTTCTGTGATGACAGCAAGAAACAGAGGCATCTGGCTTCTAAACGTGGTAAGAAACCCAAGCTTTTCACTCCAAGGCTGTGGTAGAGACCTTTTGTTTGCTTTCCCACCACAGAAGCCAGCCTGGAAGATCCAAAGCCAACACCGGGTTTCTGGGCTCTCAACGACCCCTTCAAGGTCATTCTAGGCTCACTAAGAAGGTGTCCCCTCCTCCACAGACCTTCCTCTGATGTCTGAGGCCCTCAGCTGACTGGAATAAACCTGCTTTCATCTGTTTGTTCCCCAGGGTGCAGTTGAAAAGGTTCATTTGTCTACATCATCATTTATTATCTTTCCAAAGCTTTTGATACAGAGCATACCGAGATGGGTATTATCATTTTATAAAGAAGACCAAGGAGGACAGGGGAGAGGGGAATCGCTCAGGATCACACAATTGACATATCAGAGCTGTAAGTATTTTATTTTATTATTGTTTTTATTATATTATGATTTTTTAATTTGGCCGCACCGTGCAGTTTGTGGGGTCTTAGTTCCCCGACCAGGGACTGAAGCCCTTGGCAGTGAGAGCGCGAGTTCTAACCACTGGACTGCCAGGGAATTCCCAGAGCTATAAGTATTTTAAATGCAAGTTTGACCCCCCACCACCACCTATGCTCTTTAGCAATCCACTTCCAGGTTTTGGGGTCCTGACTGGTGGGTAGGAGAGGGCAGGGAGTGAGGATGGAGAGATGCAAGTGGGTCAGGAGTAAAAATATACTAGAGAAAGGAAGGTTGTTTATTCTGCAATGTTTCCTCAGGTCTTCTTTCTTTTCTTAGCTGAGGGCATGCATTATTTATCCCTCACACACAGAATTTTTGCAGTCGTAATAAAGGTCAGAAGGAGATAAGAGAGTTATCTAAAGCCACAGCTATATTCAGGTGCACTTAGAACAACCTATTGTGTCTAATGGAATCCATTTGGAAACAAAATAAAGAAGTGAGTTTCACTGTTTCTTCTTTCCTTCCTTTATTCTTTTCTTCCTTTTTTTGTCCTATAAGTAAAAAATTGATACTCAAGTTCATACCCCTCCTGGATCCATTCTCCCTTCCTCCTTCCTTGACCCCCGTGCTGTTTTCATGCATAAATTTAGGAAGCTGGAATGAGTTATGTGACCCTAATTCTCTCTGGTGTAAGCTTTCCCGCTCTGATTTTGTAACCCCCTTAGATGTATTAAATTTTCTCTTTTGAAATCCTCAAACCTATTTACTTTAATTGAAACAATAAATATGTGTTCTCTATCATTTAGAGGGAGTGACTTTGGGGATATCAAGGCATAAAAGCAACCAGATGGGATTTCGCAGTTCCAGAAAAGACGGAGCCCCCCGGGCTGGCAACTTGCCGGTTCCATGATGCATTTCTATCAGCCATGAGGATATTCTGTCATTGGTCACTGACCTTTCCATGCTCCTCATATGACAGTCCTGGAGCTGATTTTCAGTCATGTTCAGCCTGTGTGAGCCGTCAAGCTGGTCTGTCCACATTAGAGCCAGACGACTTGCTGCTTTCACAAAAGATGTCTGAATATGTAGCTCATTCGTTTTTCCCCCATCACATAAAGGCAACAAACCTGGTTCCATAGAAGAGTTTCAGAAGATTTTTGTTCCACTCTCATTCCCGGAGCCCCACCAAAAAGAACAACAAGAAAGATACAATATTGTTCTAATGGCTGAAGCAAGAAAACAACCCAAAGCCTCTGAACAACAAATTATTAATTCCATCCACAAAATACTGTCTAGATGGACATGAGGGAACCTGGTGGGAGACAACACATACTGCCTCATATCTCCCCACAGTAAGTATCCTTGTCCTGAAGTTAATACCCAGGGAAGCTCTGAGTGGAAGGTCAGTGTCTGGGGTCAGGGTTGTCCACAAGCTACAGGAGAGATGAACAGACACTGGAGAGAATGAATTCCCATCCGTGGAAATGAGAGGATGGAGGGGCCTTAAGAGCAATTATGGCCATACGTATTTCCAGATTTGCAGCTAATGGATAGCTTACAATATAGCGTTACTAAAAAATAGGGTTGCTATTCGAGAAGGATGAAGAGAAAGGGGATAGGGAAAGGGAAGGAGGAGAAGGAAATGAAGAAAGAAGTTTGGGTTCAGGAATAGAGAACAAACATTACTGAAGCACCTTCTTTGTACCAGGCACTGTGCTCGGTAATTTAAATATATGTATTGTTTTATTTCATTCTCGAAATAGTGCCAGGTAGAGATGATTTTCTCTATTTTACATATAATTAACTTGATAGTTGCAGAGGTTAAGGTCATTTTAACAAGGTCAAACAACTATCATAGATACTTTCACTCAGGTGTGCTGATGTCAAAGCCCACGCTCCTTTGATGACGTCATCATCACCAACGTCGTTGCCATCACTACCATCAGCACAATCGGCAGCACCGTTATGTTTATCTTCATCATCAGTGACATGCACTGAACATTTAAATGTGTCCTCACACTCGGAATATGTACATTTTTTCATTTAGTTATCACAACAGCTACATTTTGTAGTCTAATAAACTGGGGCTCAGAAAAAACTAAATAACATTCCCCAGATCACACATCTGGTAGGTAGCAGAGCCCAGATCTATCTGATCTACTGCTTCCCACCACGTCCAGGCAGACCCAGTGGTCCCACTTACTGGCTAACACATCACCTTTCCTCTCTTGGACTTGGCTTCACCATCTACCAAATGAGCAGCCTGTGCTACATGACTTACGGTTCCTTGCCAATCTGATCTGACCAACTAAACTAATTTCAGAGCAGCCAGAGGAGGGAATATTTTTGGTTGGAGTTTTTATTTTTGAAATAACCTGTCTTCTCTCTTCCCAGGAGAGCAGCAATAAATATACAGATGGACAGGGCACAGAAGAACCTACAAATCCTGTAAAATGAAATCACATGGCAAAATGTGGTTATTCTGAGGAAGAGAATAAAACAGTCCCACGGGCAGTTTTCTGAGCCTTTTCACTCAGCTGCCAATCAGAGGTACACCCTGGCGTATTTTCAGAACAGCTGCTCTATTCAACCCAATGATCCAAGCAGACAGTTTGGAGCTCAGCACGGTGACACTCCATGGCCTGCCTCCAGACATCCAGGATGGGCCTCCTCCCACCTACGTGCACCCAATCAATCACCAAGTCACACTGATTTCATCGCTGGAATAACCTGCAATCACCATCCGTTTTCCAGTGCCTTTATCCAAGGTCTTGCTATCTATCTCCTCCCTGGACTAGTGCAGTAACCTCCTAAAGACCTCGGTACATACAAGCCGCCTTCCTCAATGCTAGTAGAGCAATATTTTTCAAACACAAATCTGATCATGACGCTCTCATATTAACCATCTTAAATAAGAAAGTTTTAAAAATGTATTGGCATATATTAAAAGGCCATTTATAGTCTGTCCTACCCTACACGTCCACCTTCACCTATCTCTCTGTCCATTCCCTTATGCCTCAACCACGCTGGACCACTCATGCTTCTCAGACATGGGAAGAATTCCCATGCTCTCATGTCTTGTTTTTCCTCACTCTCTAGCATCTCCTCCACTCCTGGACTCTACTGCCTGGAGAACTCCTACCCACACTTCAAGACCCAGCTCAGCTGTCAACTTGACTAGGATATATCCACTTCACTGTGGTTTCTCAGAGTTAATCACTCCTGTGGCTCTAAAACTCTGGCATTAAAGAGACAACACTTTAGATAGTTGGTTTTGTGTTTACTGCCTTTATTGGACTGAAGGCTTCCCAGGGAAAAGGAAGATGCCTAAATCCTGAGCAGATTGCACAACTTGTAGAGTGTGTCAATACCCACTTAAGACTAGACTATGCTAGTGGCTTTGCTAGGGGAATTCATAAATACCTGAATGATTTATGCAAATAAATTAAGTCAGAAGCTAAGGAGCATCCATCCCAGAATATTCGAGAAAAGCATTTGATAAGGTCATTTTGCAACAGTTTATGAAGTCTATTCAAGAAACACACATTAGATGTTATTTGGCCACAGCTTGCCCTGAAATTATGCAGAAAACAAAAGAATTATGTGACAGACATCTTCTCCAAAAGTTACTGATGGTCTGGTAGGTAGGGAAATCAATATTCATAGCCATGAAATAATCAAAAAAGAATTCAATATAACACAAATTAAATTATAGGATTAATAAAATCCAAATCAAAACTCCAAAGGGTTTTTTTTTTTAATCTTGACAGAATGAAGTTCATTTGGAAGATCAAAAACAGACAAGAGCAATCTCGAACAAAATCCCAGCAGGTTTTTGTGTAGTAATTGGTAATCTGATACTAAAATATATATGGAAGTAGAAAGGACCTAGTGCCTTCTCTAAGGCAATCTTAAGAGAAGAACAAAGCTAGAGGGCTTACATTACCGGGTAGTAGGACCTATTTGGAAGTTTTAATAATTAAGATATTGTGGTATTTGTACAAGGTGTATTTGCACAAATTGATGAATGGAACAAAGTAGAGAGATCCCAAACAGCCCTGCACTTATAGGGTTGCCTGATTTATGACAGGCAAAGGATCACATTGCCTGTCCATTTTGTGTCTGTCTTCTTTTATTCAACTTTACACTTGTGAGATTCATCCATATTGTTGAATATGGTATGAAATTATTCATGCTTATTGCTTTGCAGTATTCTTTTGTGCAGCGTTCATCTCTGATGCAGTGGAGAAAAGATGGTCATTTTAATAAATTGTTCTGGACCAATTGGATATCCATATGGAAAAGTGTATTTTGTTCCCCCCCCCACCTCATATGACACACAAAAGTCAATTTCAGGTGGACTGCAAATCTAAATGTGAGGGTTAAAACCATTAAGATTTTATAAGAAAACATGTTTGTGATATTCGAGAAGGCAAAGATTTCTTAAACATGTTATAAAAAGTGCTAACCATAAAAGAAAAAAGGAATGTACTAGATAATATTAAAATGTTAGTGATATCACCAAAGTTCATGATTAAGAGTGAAAAGGCAACCTAGAGAATATGAGATGATATTTGCCATATATGTACATGACATTGAATTCGAATCCCAAATATATGAAGAACACCTGCAAATCAGTTTTTTAAAAAGCAACCCAATAAAAAGAAGGCAAAAGAGTGGAAGAGACAGCTAACTAGAAGGGATATTCAAATGACCAGTAAAGCTACAAAATATGTTCAGCCTCATAAATCATCAGGAAAATGGAAATTTATACCTCAACACCACTCACACCAGAATGGCTAAGTAAGTAAGACTGAAAATACTAAGTGTTGACAAGAGTATGGTTAACTGGAACTCTGATACATTCTGGTAGGATTGTAAATTACTACAGCCATTCTGCAAAACTATTTGCTAGTATCTACAAAAACCCATGCATACTGGATACTTTATAACCCAGTAATTCCACTCCCAGGAATAGACAAAACAGAACTGCATACATATGTATGTGCACCAATGAACTGTAAGCATATGTTCACACATGGTACTAGAACATTTATAACAACATTATTTGTGGTAGATCCAAACTTGGAAACTACTCAAATACCAACAGGAAAATGCATAAATAAATCATGGTATGTTTACACAAAGGACTATTAGACATCCTGCTACTTTACCAAATTCATTAGCTCTAGTAGTTTTCTGGCAGCATCTTTAGGATGGGCGGAAGACCTAAATAGAATTTCTCCAAAAAAGATATACAGATTGCCAACAAACACATGAAAGAATGCTCAACATCATTAATCATTAGAGAAATGCAAATCAAAACTGCAATGAGATATCATCTCACACCAGTCAGAATGGGCATCATCAAAAAATCTACAAACAATAAATGCTGGAGAGGGTGTGGAGAAAAGGGAACCCTCTTGCACTGTTGGTGGGAATGTAAATTGATACAACCACCATGGAGAACAGTATGGAGGGTCCTTACAAAACTAAAAATAGAACTACCATACGACCCAGCAATCCCACTACTGGGCATATACCCTGAGAAAACCATAATTCCAAAAGAGTCATGTACCACAATGTTCATTGCAGCTCTATTTACAATAGCCAGGACATGGAAGCAACCTAAGTGTCCATCGACAGATGAATGGATCAAGAAGATGTGGCACATATATACAATGGAATATTACTCAGCCATAAAAAGGAACGAAATTGAGTTATTTGTAGTGAGGTGGATGGACATAGAGTCTGTCATACAGAGTGAAGTAAGTCAGAAAGAGAAAAACAAATACCGTATGCTAACACATACATATGGAATAAAAAAAAAATGGTCATGAAGAACCTAGGGGCAGGATGGGAATAAAGACA